>NW_026542610.1:3000000-3410000 GCF_028750875.1 Macrosteles quadrilineatus
ATGATGGTATGATGGTCTGCTTCACAAAAGTAATGCCAGGTTATGCAAATAAAAAGGTTAAATAACGTTTGTATTGTCAATGATTCGTTATTTTTTTATCTTCGAACAAAGTTTCAAACCTAAAGGTAATTTTTTAAGCTGTCTACCAAGTAGTTGAAAAAATCATGACTCATGTTCCACTGGCTACATCTCACAACCATTTTTCAAAACTAAAATTTGTCAAATTTTTTTCCGACAGCTTGGAAATTAACCTTGATTTTAGACTAAATAACGGACTACAACAGGCATTCAACTTTTTTATTTGTAAAAAAAAGTAACCCAGAGGCTAAACAAATTCAAGGTATATAATTTGCTCATACTAGGAAGACTAGGCAATACATCTTGAAGGACTTTAAAATATATACAATATAGATATACAAAATGAGAAAAAAACAGAGACACACAATGAATAGCTACAAATAAATGCAAATTGACATAGCTATATGTAAGTGTCATTGTTTTGCTACTGCAGTTCTATATTCTGCCAGTCCGTGTAACCAGTCATGAAACATATTTTTTCTAATTAAAAATCCAATAATTTTTTATTGGACCTTTCCTACATTTCAAAAAAATAATTGTAATATGCTGCAAAAGGTCTGAATGCACTTAAGCAAATAAGCCACGTTTACACCAAAATGTTCCACTAGTTGCGGAATCTAGTTGGGTTTTCTATAAAATACAGCAACTTTTTAGTAGAGACAATTCTTCCACTTAATTTTGGTTTCCCGTGGAGGGTCGGTAAAGATCAAAGAAATATTACAACAAAAAGTGGAAGACTAGTTGCTACGCGCTTTGCGCAAGAAACTTGTGGAAAACTAGTGGAGAACTGTTCCCCCTGGCGCCTCCACGCACTCCGGGTGTGACGTCGGATGGTAGCCAAATCAATGGCAAGAAGTTTTCCACTAGTTGCTCTAAGTTAGTGAGGAGCAACTTTTGGTTTTCCACAAAAAATCTTCCACTATCTTCTCAAATTTGTTTCGAGCAAATTGTAGTTCTAAACTTTTGGTTGTAAACTTTTTGTTGTCAACTTTTGGTTTTTCTGCTTTGTTTGAACTGATCTCACCACGGTTCAATTGAGTTGGTACAAGAAAGTCCAATACTAATCCCCGTTGTTTAAAATAATGCGTATTATTTTCTTAGCGAAAATACGTACGCAGATATAGAAAATATCATTATTAGACGTACATATAAATACGTATTGTAAATATGATATTCTTGTTCAAATACAACTTTTTGTATAAATTGACTAGAAACTTCCACAAATTAAGTGGGTTTGGAAGTTTATTCTACGAATTTAAACTAAGCTACTCCTTTGACGGTCATCTCTGGTGTTTAACTTTCAAGCTGGAATCACATATTGAAAAGACAAGTTGTGCTCTTTTCATCTCAAACCCTCGTTGGGAGAAGTTTTGTTTTATTTTTCCGGAAAATGTGTTTCATAACAAAATACACGATGTTATTTTACGTGTAAGACGATTAAGTTTTAAAACAACCGGTACCGTGGAGCTGCTTTAAGCTTGTGTAGTATATCACTATGTATAACTGGGTAAGAGCCTTATTACCTCGTACCTTTTGTTTTAACCAACAGAAAGCTCTTTAACTTTCCTGTTAAATAAACGTAGATACCATAACAAGGAAAACATATTAACTGCTATCTCATGTTTTATTGTAATGAGTGTGTTTAAATACGAGCCTAAAGTATGAGTGTCCAAAAAACGTGTTTGTAATAACTGGGAGGTGATTGAATTTGTGTTGAACCAAAGCCACCTCTAATACAAGGCCGCGGCGAGACAAAAGGGGCAACACCGCGGTTCATCATACTGAACACAGCCGTTGCACTAATTTGTAATGGAACGTATGAGCAATATTTATGTTAACATGTTTTGTATACCTGTTATTCTCATGGCAATAGCAATACCGATGTGCCTTTGCCACACACCAACGCCACGACCTTGTATTGGATGTGGTTACCGTTAAACTATGCCGTCTTTCAAGGTAACGACCAAAGACAATTTTTGAACAATTTTAAATACCTAATAGCTATGTAATCGAATGTAATGCTCGTCGATTTCAAGGATTTGTACATTGAGGCAAATAAAAACCCTTAATTATTTCTTAGATGTAGTATTTTGGACAATTTTTGTAAATTGTAATGTGAAGTCGTTAATTTTAATGAAAAAAAAAACAAAAAAAACAATGAAAATGTTGGTTTATTACAGTAATTTTACTGTTCGCAAAGAATAGTTGTTAGTAAATTAAAAAGTGTACGTTTATTAAATTTCAAGCATTGACACATGTTCATCATTTATACTCTTTTTCAACCAAATGAAACACAGTGCAACAGTGGGTTCGTATTCTTACCTTTTACCTTTTACCTCTTCTTTCTTCGCCCCAATCCTCAGATCGGGGAGTCGTCCAAATTTCCGTCCTCTTGGCAGCCTTTCAGCTAGCCCAATGTAGGTGTGTGTAAGTGTGTTCTTGTATGTACTGTATTCCTTTGTTGAGTAGAATGGTTTGCTTATAAGATAATTTTTTAGTGTTTTTAATAATGTGTTATGATTTGAAATATTTTAATTTTTGTCTAGTGATCCTGTGTATGTTAGGGTGTTGCTGAACTTGTTTAGTCTATGTTGTGGCAAGTTTATATTGTTTTGTGTCTGGTGTTGTGATAAACAAACACACATCAGATTGTTTGATGTATTCTGATTAATAATTACATGGTAAATATAGTGGGGAATTCCAATCGATTTAATTTAAACAACCGATTGTCAACAGAGCCAATCTTGGCCTAAATTGCATGAGTAAACATTAATTTGCTTTTAAATAGAACTAACAATCTTTTGCCAGTCCTGTTTCCCATGTAACAATTACTATTCTAAGGATTATTTCGGTTTTCGTTGTTTTCATTTTACTTAAAAAAATATCTACCTTAAGTTTATTAGTATTTTATGAAAACTAGTTAAAAATAGTTAAATTTTTTTAATTAAAATCAAACAACTGAAAATTTTAGACAAACTATATTACCTATACCACTATTAAACTACAATTAAACTATATTATGTTATTATATTATTATAACTATATATTATGCTTGAATTGCAACTTGTGTACTATGAACTTATTTGTAATTATGAATTTAAATATAAATTGCATTTTTTTAATACGATTGACATTTTATTTATATTGTCATTACAACTCACAAAAACATGTATAAAATTTAATGATTATAAGGATTCATATTTCAACTAAAATGAGGAAATGATGAAAGCCGAGTTATTGTAAATAGTTTCCCATACACCTATAAGTCAGAAAGGATATATGTATAAAAGCAGTGAGTTACATTAAACTATGCCTTATGAGTCACAAGAAAATATGAAGAAAAAAACAAAAACTTACATAAATAAATTACAAGTCACCTAAACACATTCCCGAAACAACCGTGTCGGACTTCAAAGTGACATCTGTGACTGTTTAGACTCAACAAATAATTTCCAAAAGAGCTCTCATAAAAGCAGAGGCTTTATAACTAACGTCTGCGTTTCAATTCTAAATTCTCAGTTCTTAGGATACCACATACAAGTCACGTCTCCTGAGAGATATATATCTCTGTGTCCTCTACTGATAAAGTGGATACTGATATTGGAGATCGGCTGACTGAACTTGCTACTGTCAATATATTAAAGAGTATTAGATAATTATTGTTAAAACAATGTAGTGGATTTTATAACTATCTGGTAAAGCTAATTGGGGATATTTACGAATTTATTGGTCGGCATTATTGATGTATGCTAGGATAAGCGTCTTACGAAACGTTTCACTTTCTTAAAAACTGGTTTAGTGTGAATTTAAAATAGCCGTGTAAACCTGACCCTTTTGGAAACCTACATCTTAATTTGAACAAATTAGTACCCTTATTATTCTTATTATAATAAAAATTAGGACCAGAGATTAATTTTATAAGTAGCCTCTAGTAGCAGAGTTGGCAGTGCTATTTTTAATCCAATATCAAACTTCGCTTTTAGCGTTGTATGGTCAGAGCTTCTACGAATAAGCTTGGTACAAACTAGTTGTACAAACTCAGCTTGTAACAGGGTGAAACTGAACAGTTTAAATGTGTTTCTACAAACGTGGAGGCTATATAGTAACCTGCTATCATAGGACATCCTCAACTAAGAAATATACAGACTTCAATAAGAAAATTAACCAAATTAACTACAATATTCTTTTTTCAAACCTGAGGTGGGCCCTGCGAAATGAATTTGTTACCTTATTTAAAATTTGAAAACACACCATTGTTGAGATCAGATATTATATATATTTGAGTTAACCTTATTTTACTCGGAAATAAATACTAAACAAAGACATAAGTTTAACAAGCAGTCAAATTTGTATATTTCCAAAAGGAAGAATACAAATCTAAAAAAAATTAAAAACGTTATAACACAAGTTGTTACATTTTTGATGTATTTACAGGATTTTATCGACTTGTACGAATACGTTTTGAGAGATAAATTGATTTAAACGGACTGCACAATGTGTATTTATAAATCTATTAGAGACGCTTCGATGATAACTAAACATTTCCAAATGTCCTTGGTTGGAAAGCACGGGTATAACGGCTAGTTTCTTTATAAAATAATAGTACCAAGTTGACATTTAACAACTTTGAAATGTTATCCGGTATAATACTTGAGTAGAAGTGGCAATGAAGAGGGAATGGGTGGAAACTTGGGACCAATTATCAACTTGTGATGTTCACACCTGCAGATCCGACTTAACCAACTTGCCAAGTTTACTCATTTACTCAACCTCCCTACTTGGTAATTTACAAAGCTCAAAGTTCATATCGTGTGGTCTTACCTTAGTTTAAAAGATATACTGTACACTTACCATCATTGAGGTGCAAATTTAATACCTAATATTTTTTATTTTACATAAGTGATTTTCTTTAACACACTTGATTAAAACAAAGCTAAGTTAAAAAAAAAAGTATAAACATTGATGTTACAGTTGTAGTTCAATTTAAATAATCCACGTAAAATATATTTCAAATCGTTAAAATACTACCTCGCGTATTGCCATATTGACAATCAATATATGAAAATATATCAACCAAATCGACTAAAATGTTTAACTAACAGTAACTATATACTGAATATTAAGGTTATGGTTAAACTGTTTTCCTATAACACAAATGCTTTTCAATCACTCATTAAAGGATACCAGTAGTTCTCCCCTCGCTTCGAAACGGGGCAAGAATACTCTAAGAGAATAATGTAAGTCTTTGAATTAAATTTATAAAAATAGTTACAAAACTTACCATGTAAATTATACAGTCAAATCCCAATCGTACTGATTGCATATTTGAACTAGAAAATATCTTGTGTTTTATTTATACGGGTTTGCAGAATAAAAACTAATAACTTCTTTGCTATGTAAAGAAGCAAAAGATTAAAACAGGTAAAAGTAAACAAGCAAAATTAAAATAAAAACAAATCCAATATTGCTGAAACCTTCAATATTTAAAATGTAATTAAATCAAACATTTTAACTGCGGTTCATGCCCTTAGGAGAGAGTTTATCATAAAACTGATATTTTTCGGAGAAGTTTCTCATTAAGACCTTTCATTTAAGTATACAGTTAATAGATGCGTGGCTTTTGGTTTTCGCAAAAGTTCGTAATAATATCTCGAACTTTTAAGAAAACCATCAAATGCTTATAAGCATTAGTTTTACATTTAGATAAGCGTGAAACAAATATTATTCTTGGTCTAACTAGACCAAGAATAATATGTTTAATTTAACAACAAATTTTACTAATAAGTTTAATTTAACTATCGACAGTTATTTTATGTTATCTGATGTAGTGATATGTACATGGTGAAAGTATAAGCTTATTTCCCTTGAAGTCAATGCAATAAGAGCTCTAGTTATTTGCTAACGTAGCGGAATATGTGTGTGTAGTGTTTATCTAAGTAAGTTAATCTATCTCTTGTCAACAATTAGTTGGGATAAACAGTCCGAATTATTTCAACGAATATAGAAAATAATGAATGAACGAGTTTATATCGGTTTGTATTACTTTACCAAGAATGCGTATTTTATGTATGTTTAAGCGTTTAGTAGTGAAAATAAAAATAATTAAGGAGGAATTTTATTGTTCTTACTAAGACTGAACTGAACTATTACGTAAAAATTAAATATTTGACTAAACGATGATGATATTGTTTCAAATAATCTCAGTTTATTTACAATTGCGTTGGCAACGCTAAAAAGTAGAAATAGGAAAACACTTCAAAAATCATACTAATCTGAGTTTTGGCTGCTCAATGTTTTTATTCTTCGTTGAAAATATCCCTGAAAGATATAAGGATAAATAATATTAAGTGCTAGGATGTAGTTATTACAATCCTATATATTTTTAGTATGTTTCTATGCAAACATAAAGGAGTTTTAACAGTAATATGAGGCAGCATTTTGATTACTGTACCTGTTACAAATTACTCCAATCAACTGCACTGAATCCAATCA
The DNA here is from genome assembly GCF_028750875.1 of Macrosteles quadrilineatus. Lineage (NCBI taxonomy): Eukaryota > Metazoa > Arthropoda > Insecta > Hemiptera > Cicadellidae > Macrosteles > Macrosteles quadrilineatus. The sequence goes on from NW_026542610.1 coordinate 3,006,571, forward strand.
TTGCTGTACAGCAAATATCATAGTAATTGGTTCATTAAACACACAAAGCGACAATTATTCATATGTCCACTTTCAATTACTGTTAACAAGCGACTGTATTGTTAATATGGATTTTAGTTAAAGGACAGTTAATTTCCCTACTTACAAGGCTTAACTACTAAATATTCGATCTCTGATATTTGTGTGACAGATTGTGTGAAAATATAATAATATATTTGGTTCTTACCAATCTGTATCTGGTTCTAAGCAATCTGCGGCGATACTTCCACTACGCCCGTTTCAGAGATACCTCCATCGTCAGGTGCGTAGTGGTACACTAAACTATGGTCTTTTTACACTTAATAAATAAATACTAACCATATAAAAACAGGACGGACACACGAAAACACGAATACACATACATTTAGAGCACGTGCACCGAACTGTTTTCAAGCCGTGCACGTGCTCTAAATGTATGTGTATTCGCGTGTTCGTCCTGTTTTTATATGTTTAGTATTTATTCAACCCCTGACACAAAGCAAATGAAGACTTTTTGTATTAAATGTAACGAGACCATAGTTTAGTGTACCACTAAACACCTGACGATTGAGTTATCTCCGAAACGTTGTATTAAAATATTAACTAAAATTTAAATGAAACCTACAACGAACTAACACCTAAATGCATTTTTAATTAGTAATGTTGTAAGTAATTTACCTATATCAATAAAGAAAAAAGCCCCAAACAAATCATATCCCTATTATACAATACGTATTTTCCAGTAACTACTATCCGCAGTAGTCCTAATATCATTGACTATTGGATATCCTCATAATTATACCAATTCGTTAATTACAGAGCAACGATAAGGTTTGTTTTCAACTATAATAAGTCCCTTAGTTGCAATTGGGTGCATAAGCTATTAATTAACAGTTCTGTCAAAGGAAAATGTCGGCCTTAGTCACTAACAAGAATACAAGATCGCGTCACTTACCCTACTCTCATCTCTGTTCGTACTTGGCTTAAAATACCTACTTTTCGTTTGGTCGCCATTTCATACAAAACGTACTATGTATAAATGTTTGAAGTATAGTTGCGTTGTCCTCCCTGAGTGGATTTTAATTCGTGTTCTCAGACAGAACTTAATCCGGACTTGGTGTGAGCGTAAATTTTCTGTCACTTTGTTTTTGAATACCATACGGTGAAAAATACTCACTAAGGAAGGGGAAACCAACCAGTGTAGATTAAATAGACAAGCGAAGATGGCGTTGGTTTTAAGTTTTAACTAGCTTGCTTGGCTCTGACGGGAGCTTGATGGAGACCTTAATTGACGGACAACTCTTCGTCAGTATTAAAACGCTTTTACAACATACAACTTTTATCCCTATGCTTTTAGCTGATCCATTAATTTCAAATCACTACTGGAAAACAATATGTTTAATGAATTATATTTTTAAATACTTACTCATTTACAAGATTTTTAACGATACAATCTAAAATTCAAAGAAATGCCAAAGAGTACACAACACGTAGTAAATATTCTGAAAATAACCACAATTTCCCGGTATTACTTTTTGATCCCATTTTACTGTTTTTGTTTCGTCTAGAGACTTACAATAGACGCAGAACGCGCAACAAGGAATGTCAGTAAAAGTCAAGTTGCACTTTCTAAGATTTCCCTCTGGGCTATATCGGTGTATCCAACGTTTGACTTTAGTTCTTTGGAATGTTTTCATCCTTTGAAGACTCATCATAATCAAGCCACACGTTATGCTTCAGTAGCAGTGCTAAACAAAAACTAAAACCCTCATCGATACAGTGTTTAACACTTGGTTAAAACGGTCACAAGAAAACATCATTGCGCTTTTATATTTATTTATTTAAATTACAAAAAACTGTTTGAATATGTTTTTAAATTGAATGTTTTATTTACAACAATATCACATTTCCTGCATGTTAATTTTTACATAAATAATTACGTCAAAGATTAAATAAAAATGGATATAATATTCAAGTATAACTGATATTAAATTTACATTCCAGCTATGTGTATACTCCACGAAAAGGAGGCAAAACAATACATGCACATAAATTATGGGATAAACCTTCATACCCAAGACGTAAGTCGCTGCCTCCTAGGACAGTGCAACTGATTACAAATCTCAAACATCGATGTCGTAGGAACGCGTCCCAATACCGTGCCTAGATCTTTCTCAGTACGGACCATTGCACGGTGTACTTGGCCAGTACGGTGTACTTAAACGGTTTACCCTTGTTTCATTGAGTATGTTTCACACATGGGCTCGAAGTCTATGTCAGCGGATAATTCAAAGCAAAAAAATATTAAAACCGTTCAAAAACATCTAACCGAATATTATGATTCTAGTGATATACTAATATACCGCATATTTTTATCCAAACCACTACTAACAGGTGGCTTATCCACGTGATGCTTCTAAGACTAAGTAAATTTGTGGTCTTAACAAATTTGAACTTAAAAACGCCTTTTCGAATTCTAATAGATTTAGAGAATTAGAAATAGTTTAATTCACCCAAATGGTTTGAAGATTCCGTAATCTTAAGACACCAATGTTCTTAGTAATTAGATTGTTTATTAGTATTTAATCTGAAAAAAATTCTACATCTGTTGAGTTAAAGATTTTAAAACAGTCGAATTACAGGAAGAAAAGTGAGCTTTTAGTGCTATCTATCATTGACTATTGGATACTGAAGTAGACGTCCTATTTATATGGACACGCCGTAGCCAATTTTTGTTAAAAAAGAACGTAAATGAGTCACAGGCGTAGCTCTGAAAACGGTCCAGAGATTGTTTAGCGTCGTAGGATGTAAAGGTGGAATGTAAGAAAATATACTTGTTTGTGCATTTATGGACGGGGTCCAGAAAGCATTATTATAAATCTATATAAACTATAACGATAAAATTACTTTGATATGTGTTCGCTCATCTAAGCTACCACATTGCTATGTCTAAGCTAATATTTTTATATAGGACTACTTTTAGGGTCCTCATATAATAATTGCGTAAAGAAATATTACTAGGAGATTAAAAAATAAGTATACATTTAAGTTTAAAAGGAATGTTATTGCCAACAACCTCCAAATGTATGTTATTGTACTTTTAAAAGAAAATGTTACACAAATCATTAACGGGTCCTATTTGGGGGGAATAATTGCAGGTACCAAACTAGCACAAGTCCTGTAATGGAAAGCTCCATCAGGTGCTTTTTACGTAGGGTTTGATCCGCTTAGTGGAATCGTTTTGGATGTAAATGGATTCTATTAAAACTAAATTTGAATCCTTACAAACACTAAAGAAAGGAAATATTTTGTAACTTTCTAAACAGTTTAAGTTCGTTCTGTTATATGAATCAGACCTCTTTTAGAGACGGTATTTCATGACTATGGTTTCTTGTAATCAGTAGCTGATATAAATTTAAAATAATAATATTTTGGTTAAAAATTGTTGCCGCAAGAATGATTAATATGCGTTTCACTCGAAATCATTATTAATACGTCGTGATAGAATTAGTGGTTGGATACTCCTTATAGATGTTAGGAATAATTTAATATTTGTATGGTTTGTATGCTTTCAAATAAAAAAAAAAAAAAAATTACAAAATAATATATTTAATTTTCTAACTATTTACCTTAAACCTTCATGGACACTTATTTCATTTCATAATTAATATTATGACTAGAATTTAAGGTAACCCAGCAGTCCCTATCCCGCCCATGTTAAAATGGCAGTTTTTAGGTACACATAGCTTTTACAAATATTAACCTATCAACTTGAAATTTTACACCAAAACCAACAATAATAGGAAGAAAAAAAATTTTTGAGCAAATTTAAATTTTTAGTTTGATTTTTAAAATGTTTAAAAATATTTTGAAATTTTGTAACATGAAATATTTTTTTAGTTCAAATGTTTTGGTTGTCATGGAAACTGATTCCTATTATTGTTCCTTATCATATGAGGAACACACACACAAATTTTTATTGAAATTAGACTATAATTGAGGAAGAAAAGTGTACCGGCCTAAAAACCACTTGACTTTCGGAAAACGACAAAAGTACCCCCTGTCACGGGTAGTAGTAGGACCCTTGGACATGCTAAAGTAAGACTGTATAAAAGTCGCTATAATACTTAAAATAATTTTTTCTTCCTTTATATTTGGTATGTACGTGTTCAGGAAAGTGTGTTCTACAAAACTAAAAAATAAAAAATGTTTACATAAATTTTATATTTGACGGCGTACCCTATTCGTCATGATTAGTAGTAGGACCTTGGGCATGCTAAATTAAGCTGCAAGAGTTAATAAAAGTAGTTGAAAATTTCAAAAAATATTTTTTTCTTCCTTAATATTTATTATCTACGTGTTCAGAAAAGTCTGTTCTACAAAACTAAATAATAAAAAAATTTAAAAAATATCATATTTGACTGCTGGGTTACCTTAACCATTCTATAAAGTGACCAAAATGCGACGTGTTATTACATTTGAAATTCTTTTATATTAACTAAATTAATATTATGTAAGAGATAGTATTTCAAACCCATTTGAGGTATGGTTAGAAGAAGTATCATTATATAGCAAACTGTGCTGCCCTAACTGTAATGAGGCCTTTAATGATGATGTTTTTACCATGTAAGCTCATCAGCCACACACACTTAGAGTTACAACTGTTCTTTATAATTTGAATGCTGCTTTGTTAATTGTATTTAGTACTACTAGAAGTGTTTTTTTTTTATTTTATTTATGTTTATCCCCATATATCGATCAAATTTACATAAGGAAAAGTAAAAATATTGGAATGAAATATTTAATAATAGTATAGACTACAACAGTTTAATTTGTATCACCATCAATATGCGCTAAGATTTGCGCCTGGAATTATAATGTATTTATTATAAAATATCCATGTATGGAATATGGATACAACATAATTCCACGTAATTTTAATTATTTCCGTATGAATATTTAAGGATTTGTTTTACCTTTAGTTGTTTGAATCAAATAAGCATCTGTGTTATAAAAACATTAATTGAGTATAATTTAATTTACCAGATGACAATTCTAAGTGAACATTTTCAGTTAAGATTAGCCACCGATTCATGGACTGATGAACCTTTTCATAAATGTTTCTCATCAAGTGCTTCAGCAATTAGAAGATGGTTCTTAGAATATTTTTAACGTACTTTCAATTTTATAAATATATTACATTTTTTAGCTACCTATTTTAAAATTTACAGCATAGTAAACAATTTGTCGATTATTTACAATTATTTTTTATTCAAGGAGACTTTTTCTTCGGATTTCATTTTTACAACAAGTATTCACAGGAGTTTGCTTTTGCTCGGTGCATTTTAGACCTTCCCAAAAAAAGGATAAACTTGAAAACTCCTATAATTTCAGGATTATTCTATACAACAAAGTTTTTTTTAAAGCTAACTCATATTAACTTATATTTGACAGATAAAAAGTCGTAGCATAAGAACACTATAAGAAACGTACAATTTTCTACAACATCCCTTTAAGTAAGATGCCTTACATCGCAAGGTATTGCCATTTCATTTGTTAAATTCTAGGTTACTCTATGTTTAAGTGAACAAACATTAAGCTAACTCCTACTGAAGGTTTTCACAAGATTTCCTTTGCTTTAAGTCTCTTCTCCTAAGACTTTTTTTTATAGTGAGGTAGATTCTTGACTCCAATATCCTAGTGTCAATGGGCTACCAATGAATGATGCAGTCCAACAACAATATCGAAGATATATACTAATTCAAAGATTTTGACCCTTCCTTCACATAATATGTACATATATGTTCCATACATAATGAGCTTACCAACGATATTCTACTGAATAAGTATGAATAAATGTTTTGTTAAGAGTCTTAATTGGATTGAAAATAAACAACTGCCCCTGATCCTCCAATCCTCTAGTTTAAGGGATAAGAGAAGATTATTGAAGAGTATGCAATTATATTCAAACATTATTTTTCTGACTAAAGCTGAAAGTATATCAAAAATGTGATAAATATTTAAAAACAAGTTAACGTGAAGGCAGGCGAGACTAACAGTAAACATAACACTTTCTACGCACCTCACGCGCTGCCTTGGTCTATAAATCTTTCTAACTCCCTTACTTTCGAACAAAATACGCTCTTTTCCTATACTAACAATCTGTCTTTATTGGTGGGAAAATGCGTTTATCGAGTTAGATAAACCAACATTTTTTCAAGAATAATTTGAAAATTAAAGACAAGAGGATATATTTTATGTGTGTTATTTCAACAAAGCGTTTTTACATATACGTTGAGGCAATTGAATCACCACAATTTATTAACAGTAACACAGTATAAATTTAAGCATATTAAACTTATACATATAAATAGCACATAAAACACAAAGGTTATCTTATGCCGTTTTAACTAGATGGAATAGTTTGTTTAAACAACATCCTTGAAGTTTCGTCATTGTCCGACTTGATATTCCTTGAGCCGCTTGAAAATTATATCGATTACTCGACTTAACATTTATTTAGGTTAAGTCCTGGGAAAGCCTTAGTTTCAGTTCAAGAACATCTCTGCGGCGAAGTGCAAAATCTTGAAATTTAAGTAGTTTATAGGGAGGACTACCAGAGTCAAAATACCCCCGCCAGAGCAAACCTGCAGACTAAGAGAATTTGGCGATTTTTTTTGAAGATGCATACTTCAATTGAGGTACGGTAATAAGCACACGAGGCTATAGAATAAAATAAAAAAGGTACTAGAGCAAGAATTTAGAGTGGATTAGATTGAGTTAATTGAACTGGATTGAGAAAGTGGAGTGGTATGAATTGAAGTTAATAAAGTGGAATAGACTGGAGAAAGTAAGTGGACTGAATTGGATTGGAAATACATTTAGACATACCCGAAAAAATATAAATAATACACATTTACAAAATAAATAGTAATTAGAATAAAACTGTATAATTAACCTACAACTTATGTAATAACTATACAAAACATCCCATATGGTGTTTAGTAATTTTGTAAACTACCTTGTGTAAGTCATGATCCTGATATTTTTTAAGTAATTGATTAGAAATGCTTTCTTTATGTTATTGGTTATTGCTGTTGATGTAAGCAACTGTTGGTGCAATAAACCACAGTCTCACATGCGTCATCGTTACACGTTGTATCATTAACACTAACAATGTCATGTAATGACTATTGTAATGAAGACTTGCAAACGGATAAGCATCGTTATCCGGGTAAAGCTGGATTTAACGTTGTATTTGAGGAATTATATTTGACCAGCAGAATTGGCAAACAAAAATTACAATTTTCAAATAGTTGAATATTCCTTAGCTAACATATTAGAACAGTTCTTTACGTGATTAATTTCAAAACTATCAATAGGCAACCGGCGTTTTGTTAACTTTCAAAACATACGTTATTTAGTATAACAAACAAATTACACTTCTACTTTTATCATAAATATTTAAATTTAAATATTCAATAGAGTAACGATTATGTTTTTTGTTTACATATTTTTATATATAGGGTGTCCCACGAAGGGGTTTAAACGTTTGATTTTATATTACGCGCCCATTCATGCACCGAACTTTTTGAAACTTTACACAGTTTACAAAGTAGGTTTTAAAAATATTCTGGAAAAATTTCAACTCCCTAGAAAAAAAATGGCGGCATATTAAAAAACGTTACTTTAAAAACATTAAAAAAGGTATTTTTGGTTTTATAAAATATTTTTATTGTTACTTTCCAGGGCAATATGACTTTTAAATAAAAAGAAAAACTGGAACATAGCCTAATGGAAAACTAAAAATAAATCAAATAACTAATAAATAATAATAATAAATAAATAACTAATAGTAAATCATGAATGTAGTTTTTATAGAAAGCTCATTGGTAAATTTGTCAATATGCCGCCATTTTGTTTCTACTAAGGTTAGGGAGTTGACATTTTTCCAGAATATTTTTAAAACCTACTTTGTAAACTGTGTAAAGTTTAAAAAAAGTTCGGTCCATTAATGGGCACGTAATATAAAATCAAACGTTTAAACGCCTTCGTGGGACACCCGGTATATATATTTAGTTAGCTAATATGTCATTTATTCTATGATAGTTTGCACACAACTAAGACTACAGAACGTTGCAAAGAAACTCTTCACCCTTCAACGAAGTCACGTTCTATCTTGGCCAGTAAATCTTCTAATAACTTTCGTACTTGTAGAACTCAACTACTGCATCAAAATTCTTCTTTGAAGGATGACAAAACTATTAAGGATTTGTTATAAACATCGTTAAAAAAACTAAAATAAATCTTTTTGATAACGATCAAATCTAAATGGCATGTGGTTCAGTTGGTTTTAGTGACACATGAAAAATGCACCCCCTGGTGGAAAACATATCAATCTATAGATCCTTTACAAATTTCACTTGGACTTCAATAAATGTCTATAATCTTTGTTCAACACTCAATGTATTTAATTTAGATTAGGAGATTTGTTCTAGTGATATTTGTATTTATATGTTCATAGTAGTTAGGACTGTAGTCTTAAATAGCACATGTAGCTAGTACCTACCGAAATTTATTTTTTTTTCTCCAAGGAGCAGTCTATAGTATTTTTAACACCATGATAAAACTGAGATTGATAATCATCATATCATCAAAATAACGAACTAAAATAAATTTAATTTGACACCCCTAAATCCATGATACGAATTAAAGTAATAATTTATGTGTAGTACGTTTTGAAATTTGAATAATGACATTCAGTTTTACTATTATATATCTTTTGGTCCAGAAAGATTGGCTACATTAAGACGATCTCCACAACTGAGTTTTCGTTTTACAAACTACGTTTTAAAGTAGGCCACTTTCCTTCAGATCACTTAGCTTCACAACCAAAAAACCGCTGGTAATTGGTAATAAATAGGCCTAGGCCTTCAGAACAGTCGCCTTTCCATCCAACCACTAAACCGAGCATGCGTTATAATAGGACTAATTTTACAGTTAATAAACAACAACAATAAAATATTCATGGTTAAGTTTTAGAAACTTGATACAACAGGATGAACATTTGTACATTCGTACAACGGAGAGTGTACAAACCAGTAGATTTGCACCAGCTTTGACCTCAACACAACAAGAACTAAGTTTGTTATTAGATTACATGTACTTGCAAACTTTGTAACTAGAGGCTACCTTACATCAGAGCTTCTATGAATTGTATTACAGAACGAAGTAGTAATTTAGTAATGAAACGAACAAGTATTTCGTTTCTTAAGATGGTCATAAATCGTAGACGGTCTTATGAAAAAAAAACTGTAACAACTGTTACACATATATATATAAATCAATTATTTATTAAAGTGTCAAAATGAAATAATTCAACAAGTTAAACATTTTTCTTTTTTAGAAATTGGACCATTAAATCTTTGGAAGATAGAAATCAGTGCATTATTTCAATTGCGGTTTGTTCCTTTTTCTTTACATATTTTAAAATGAATATCCTTTTGATCATATTTAATTAATTTTTATCTAGGTTTTCTGTGATAATGTTGCCTCTGATTTAAGGACAGTATTATTCCACTATGTTGATTACCTAACGTTAAGATAATCATACCTTAAGAAATATTTCATCTGTTGCTTAAATATTACTTTTTTGTTGTACTTTCTAGTAATATTCGTATATATAAACAAAATTCACACTTTTGCATAAACAAATATTCTCGTAACACCAAGTCCCTCTTGAGTACTTATTGTTTGTTTTGTAATAGAAGTTTTTTAGTTTCTTTAAATTTACTATAATGTTGACAATGTTGTATACTAGTATTTTCCGTTGCATTTAAAGAAAACTCACACACAAACCTCGTTTATTTACAGCACACGTCCATGTATTCCCAACACAAACTCCAATCAATAAATTGCATTAGTTTAACAAACACTGATTGGTCTAGTTTCCAGTGACCAGCCTTCGTGGTCATGAGTCAACGGTTTGTATGTAAATCAATATTACTACTGACAGTTTTAGACTTGCTTTTATAACAACTTATAAAATGTAAAACTGGGATTTAATTAAATAAATACTAGATTTGAATCAGTAAATTGTAACAGCAATAAATAAGGTACAAAACACTACCAGTAAGTAAGGGTTGTAATCAGCATTTAAAATGTAAATTACAATTCAAAAACCAATAGTGTGATGGTTGCCAACTATTTAATTGTAGCTGAATAGTCTGTTTTTTTGGTTTTTTTACGGAACTTGGATAATTGTTACAAGCGCGAATTTTGATCTAAGAAAGCTTATTCAAGAAAACGCGACTTCAATGAAGAAATAAAATTATTGTATGTCTGAGAAAATTAAAATCAAACAAAGAATACAAGAAGAAACAAACCAGTGATACTAACCATAATCTAATCTGGAATCTCAGCATTGTAATGAGGTGACGGCTGCTCTTCGTATCAAAGTAACTAAATAAACTGTTGTATGGATTTATCTATTTTAATCTAGCTATTTATAGAGTTTATTAACTCTGTAAACATCTTATAATACATTCAGTTAACTCCAGCAACGTTGACAATACTAAACTCTAAGTGCCAAGTTAGTTTCTAAGCTGTATTAGGCTTGCAGACTACTCACAAAGGTAATAAGTCATCCGCATTAATAATAAACGAATGAAGTTCTATACCATTACTGTCCGTAACGTTAACTCCTTAATTCCGTGATTATAAGTTCGGATTGCAAACTGTTTCAGTTTCTAGTTTGTTCAAAAGTAATAAATTTTTTAAAATCCTTAAAAAACTATTGAAAGAAATCGGTCAAACCTTAAACATAAGAAAGTTGCCTTAACATCGACCATATACTACTTTTATACTACGATGAACATTGAATAGCTAAAATTTAATTTTAAGGTAATTGTAAAGTGGTTAAATAAAGTAAATTGACACTTATTATGCCAAGATAGAATATGAAACCAGCTGTTTGTATGTTATTTGTTGATGGTATATTTACATTAATTTGATTTGTGTGTGATATGTTAAAAGTCAATGGTGTTATTTACCGATAGGGCTATTTTTTTGCAAATTTATGTTGGTTAAAATTATAATATTTCTCCTTACTATGAAGTCTACTTAGTGGGCTGCAAGTTAATGAAGCCTTGCTCAAATCAATGTATTGTCTTATGCATGAACTTATATGACATTAATAACGATTACCAATGTTTTGCCACCATTTGGGTATCTGCTAAATACATATATTAAAATAATTAATAAATAACGATATAAGTGTTGCAAATTATAGATGCACGATTAAATAACACTAAATATCAAACTAAGTGGTACGGTTTTTGTTTGTTTCTTAATTAATTGGAGGGTGTGTTACAATGTCATACCGTACTTTTGAAAGTACCTATTTTTTCACCATCTTACCCTTATTAGAAGCACGAATATAGTGTCTAAAAGTCGTGACTTTCTCCTGCACAACAGTTATGGTGTACGCAGTTGTGTGAATTGTTGCAATGAAACACAATCAAAGCGGATCTGGTTTGAGGATCGAGTAATTAAATTATAAACTTACCTTTACAGTTGAGCCTACGTGTAGAGTTAATTTTCTCTTTGAAGTCACAAACTTGGTAGCTAAGCCGAGTTGGCCAGTTTTGTATTCATATTTCTTTACTTGTTAATTAGTTATATATTTATTTTCCAATTTAAAGTTACTCCATTGATTTATTAGAAAGATTAATATTTAAGGGAATCAACACATAGATTAATATCCATCAGCAGAATGTTAGCATAATTTAATTTTCGATCATTTACTCAAATTTATTTATACGTTCGTATTTTCATAACAGATATGCTTGATCCTATTCCTTAAATCAATATTCCTTTTCAAAAATTCCATTAATTTTTTGAGTAGCAAATCACTTAGTCTTATACTTATTTTTAGTTCTCTTAATACGCTCATGCAAATCAATTGATCACGCAACGTTACGTGGAACATTTTTATGTCATTTAACCCAAATTTTACTTTTTAAACATTGTAATGTATGTTTAGGTATTTTTATAAGCGTTAAATCAACAAGAACTTTAAATACAGGAGGCCAAAAGCATCTCTCATTTGTTAAAACGAACAATTAAACCAATCAGTGGAGAGCACGTGGAGAGTAAACATTAAACGATGATTGGCTTGTTATTTGTGTTGAATGTTGATCAATGTTTGCTTCACCACCTGAACAAAATAATAATTAGAAAAATGTGTCTTGTAAGCCTCTTTGTAAAATAAATTGTAACATTATTTATTATTTCTACTGTGTGTGTTTTTTAATAATTTTCTGTAATAATTTGTTGACGAAGTATCCAATTAATAAGGGATGTTGTTAAGAGCTATGAACACAAAGTTTTGACTGTTTCAATATGTTTTTAATCACTGAATCAAAAATTGCTGATCAAATTGCGATGTTTTATTCAGGTGTTACGTTCTTAGATTATAGATAAGTTAAGAGAGTATAAATATCTAACAAGCAAGGATAACAGGCACATTAAAAAGTTATTTAACTAAGATTTTTCGTTTTATTTGATTTAAGCCCAAATTATTATTTTAAAAATGAAGGTAAACTGTATAGTAAAGTGTAGCTATTGAAAAAATACCATCTAGGTACATGGCTCAATATATGTTTAAAATAAGCTCCATTTTACATGTATACACGACACGATGATTTAGATTTTTGGTCAATCTATTTTCTTACTAGACCTTTTGTTCTTGGTAATGAATTTTTATAGTAACGGTTTGTTAGTAAAATCCAAACACCATACTGAATATTGTCCCATACTTTTAAAACATATAAAAGTACCATAGTCCTAGATTTATGTTATAAGTACAATAGCTTGATGTAAAATACGTTTTATTGTATGGTATGTTAACAATAACCTAATTAAAATTAAGACTAAAACTCGTTATAAAATTACACAAGAAAAATGTAATTTTCATTCACAAGAATAAGCATAATCATCCAGTGTTATGCTTATCCCTCTTCATTGTTTTATTTTGCTTAGTTGAAAGTAATGATAGTTGGATTAAACTTTGTCTCTAAATTTTGTGTTAAGTAATAATGGACATGTGACATTTTAGAACAGTTCATCATAAATCAAAGGCAAACTAATGTGATTTATCAACCAAGGTCTAACGCTAAACGACAACAACGCCATTGAATGCTTTTAAGCATTAAAAGGGTTTTAAACCTTATCAACTAAATTGTTCTTTGTTGAATATTGCTAAATAAATCTCGAAAGATAGTAAAGTTAAAAACTCTAATACAAATTTGTTGATGCTCCTAATGACATTGTGTTTCTATGAATGATTTACAAAGGTAAATTAAGTAAATCCAGTCATTACAAACTTAACTAGGCTATTAGAAAGTGAGAATCAATGCGCATTATGGTATTATATTTTATGCATGTTAACACTTTGGAACAATAAATATGTGTTCAGTGATTTTATCTATACTAATATATAATCGAGGTGGTGTCTGTCTGTCTGGGCAGCTGTCACGACTAAAATACAGCCAAAATTAAGCACATTGTTGATCCATAATCTATATGGACATTCCTAGATAGGGACTATTTTTTATCTATAATATAATCTAGGAATATCTCGGGCCTATTCACTCATCTGAGTTTCTCTCGGGCTACGCCCCTTGGATGTGCAAAGTTTTGAGGTGAGATTTTCAAAAGTAAATATTGATTAGTCTCCATGGAAGCATGAGAAAACCCACAAGGTTTATTTTTGCATTGACATTAAAATATAAACAAGCAGAACTACAAAAAATACTTATTTCACAATTTCAGGTAGCTGATGCAAACTAATTTAATATAATATTTTACACAACTACTGAATGTCGTAGGTTTATTTATTATAACACGTTGTCATTGATAATCTATTTTAAATCTATGTCGTTCATTGTGGAAATAAAAAAGATTCTATTACCGTTGTTTTATCAACCCAGAGATAGTATTAAGTGGGCTATCAAGATAATATGATATTAAAGGGACACCCGTTCTTCTAAACGAAAATTTCTTACCATTGCAAAGCACAGGTACAGCAGCTAGTTTTGTATACTGTAATAGTCTTTTGACCGTTAGAGTGCATAATGGTAAAAAAACCATTACGATTATGCACTCGGATTGAGTACAAAAACCGATTAAAGAGATTATATGGGTAAGTTATAAGCTATTAACCTATTAGAGCTATTAAAGGACTGAATACCTACGGATAATTTCTGAGCCTAAGCTTACGTCCAGTATACTCTGAAACAAAATCTAGCCCACATAGAAATGAGATAAATACTTAGATACTACTTGTTTCTTTAAATATTTAAGAGATTCAGATTTAAGGCAATATGGGAGTTTCAGGCAAACTTTCTCTTATTTAAAAATATTTAGCTTATTTTTTTGCAAAATCTACTAAAATAAAAAAAGCACGTGTCATTTGATAAGATAATATACCAGTCTTTATTAGTTATAACTGCTAAAGGTTTTTAAGATTATATTTTCACTCATTGGATCTGGTGATGACTGATTAAAGTTAATCGCACCATTGTGACGTATTTTGTAAATAACCAAATTTTAATACTATATACCCGTGCTTTGTATCTAGTAAATTCAATTAATATTTTAATTACATGACTTGATAGGACAGGAAGGTCTATGAAGCAAGCAGGATGTCTTTGACAACGTCAACCAACGGATATAAGATCTCAGGGACGTGACGTGGGTGATGAGATCTTCTCTCTAATGTATTTTAAATTGAACTGCCATTAGATTAAATACTAAGATAATATGGGTTTGAATTGAGCACAACACAAGTACTAGTGGTAACAGGTAAAAGCACTATCGTGCCATGGTGTTGTAGGATTTTGTGTAGTGTATGATAAATAGAAGCAAAAGTCTAACTGTACTAAACCAACTATACTTTTGCTAAGATTGGCCGGTAACGCATGTAAATCGAAGAATATTCAGAGTTTTCAAATTGTAATGTTCTGTTTTATGACTTTCTATACATAGTCAAGTCATCTAAGGTAAAACACACCCTCGATCATATTTATAGTTTCCCACAAAGGAAAATGTTTATATGTGTAGTAGGCCTACTAGAATTCAATAACAAAATATTAGAAATAATCATTTGCGCATGCTGTGCTATCTAACTTTTTGACTATGTTTCACTAACCATTGGAAATGCAGAAATATTTCCCACTACCATAAATCAAATACAATTCAAGTTCTATCATGACCACGTTCTTCAATAGGAAATTGGCTGCGGTATGGTTGCATTGTTATAAGTGGAAAAAGATTGAAATACATATGAAATTATAAATATAAATTAATCTTTCGTTCTTGATGACAGAAACCTAAACCTTCTTTAGGTCTGACAGAAACCTAAGGTTTCCTCTAAATTACAAGACCTCGACACATTAAACGTACAAAGCTGCAGTGGTAACAATTTATACCACGCGGTACTTTGAGTATAACCACATATTATAACCACCCGAGCCACAGAAAACAACAAGGGTTGTTTAGAATAATAACTAGAACAGTAAGAATATACAATATCAAGGATGCATCGAAGCTTCGTTTCAGATAGTTTAAGATAGTAGTAATACCTGTCAACATGTGATACTTTGAATGCTTAAAATCTATATTTGCACTTCACTAATGTAAGCTTTTCTTGATTTGGTGTATGTGTGATTAATAGTTTACTCATGTGTTATTGAAAGAATTTTTTTAAATATTAGGCCTATAATATTCTTTACAAACAAATGTTTCTAAAGGAAATCTGGTAGTGAAAATGTATTTTATTCAACATCATGATACTTACCACAATATTCAACCCATAGACTTTTAAAGAATTACTCTTCTAATAAAGTAAGATAATATTGCTTCGTTTAATCAAGTAACATAGATACTGTATAAATTATGGATGAAATCAACTTCTTCTCTCGGTTTTTATCTTGTACTCAAATTCTAATTATTTGATTAAGTTTTTGAATTGTTACAATACGACAAGTTTTTTATAATTACCATTCTTTAAAGAAATCTTAAAAGGCTTTGGATAACTGTTAAATATATCATTAGTAAGTACCGACTCAAGAGTGAAGACGATTTTAAGATTAGTTTAATTTGTGAAAAATCACGAACCTAACTTTTGGATCTTTCATCGCAAGTCATGATTAACCACTTAAGATCGCCAGCTTAAAATGTAATTACAAAATGCCATTAGATTACAACAGCAAAACTTTTAAACTAACCCACACCATTACTGTATTTTAAACACTACGTTAGTTCTGCAGTCAGACATCATTCAATCTGAATGGTAGAAAGTAGAAATTAGATTAATTAACAATACATTGGCTAAATTACATTCTGAAAACTAAACGCTTACGTTTCAACGGTGGGAAAACTATATAGTAATTAATATTGCAACATAATTACAATAGATCTACAATTCAGGAAAAATAAGCCACATTCATCACATAAACTAGAAATGTAAAAACTATTTAAGTATTAATTATGCTATCATTGTATTTTAAAAAAGATTTGTATTGCGTGAATACGATAGGTCAAATACTCTGTATAAATACAAGTTTTCCCCCTTGCTAAACATTAAACGGCAAATCGGCTGCAAAATGTTTCTGATTCAACTGAGCTATTGGGAACTGTGTGTTTATTTTATTACATTAGAAAATTAAATAAAGTTTCCGTAATAATGCACTCAAATTATCTTAGGAGAAGATTATTACTGTATTTGTCTCACAATTATCATTTATGATCAAGGAATATTTGCAGCAATGTTGCAGGTTAGTTAAAACAAATAAATATTAATTTAAGTGGATGTTTTCTTAAAAAACTAAAAGCATTTATAAAGTTTCTTTTTGTTTGGAATTTACAAACCATTTCCAAATACTGTACATCCTAACTAACAACTTATCATTAACGTCAAACGTGGGGTGGATATTTTGTCTTAACACCAGTTCTTAAAATGACCAGCAGATTACAAACAAACACACAACAAACACGTACAAACACCATAGTGCACACTCCACTCTGGTTGGACGTGGCTGGTGATGTATTTAACTGTCAATTGAGTCTGTGTCGATGAATTATTCAGAAGGACGTGACAGTGTCCAATAATTAGAAACTGTTTATCACTTTGTAACCACAAATGCTACACAGACCACTCCAACTAGTGCTACAACAATTCGATTAAACACATTTGATCTTATAATTACGTCCTCGATCTTTTGTAACCATCAACTATTTATTACCATGTTTTTTTACATTATAACATAATGCAGTGGTAATTTTTCAAAATAAATGCTGTTTTCGGTAATTATTCAATACAAGTGCCTCCATACGAATTTCGAATTTTGATATCTTAGTTTATAGTTTTTAGCCTCCTTAATTCAAATGTGCATTTATTTTTTACCGTAAATGAATATTACTGTGTTATGGCCTATATCACTGTTCAAATATACTTTACCTTTGGAGGTATATCATCGATCTAACAACCTAACTAAATCAAACCTCTAGAACGTTAGCAAACTTCTTTTGTTGTCAGAAAAGCCATGTCAGGATGGTCGGTAGGCCTTCATATGATTTATTAACTCATTTGAGGGTAGATTAGATTGGATAAGGTAAAGTTTAGGTTATAATAGGCCGAGATGTTGTTTTATGTTATCTCAAAACTGATTGTGCACAACTAAAATCCTGAGGAGTAAAACTGCAAAATAAAATTTAATAATGCAGGCGTTTTTATAGCTTAAACCGTATCTTATATACAACACTGATACCTGTGCGTTACTCTACAGTACATAGCCCAACCTTGGAGTTGGCTACAAACATTTAAAAAATATATATATATTAAGGATTATACTATCCAAGGATATCCTATCGAGAGTGTGTAAGTATTTTAAACCCAAATACTGTGTGATATACAAAAAAAAAAAAACCAAAGATACCATAGTAAAAATGTTATTTTATATTATCTTATCATTGTAATTTTTCTGATATTAGAATATTAGTTAATATTATTTTACTGAAGAGAAAACTCTATGAACTTATTATATTTCGAACTTATTTATATACAAGAATTCTGTTTTATGTTACATAGGGAATCGTTTTAACCAAAGTTTTATGAATGTTAAGTATTATTCAAATAACTATGATTGACTTTGTTGTATCATTATTAAATATTAACATAATAAATATTAACAAATATTAAATATTAACAAGTTTAAACTTATATAAGCTTATGTGATTGCTCGATTTTTCTTTTAGGTGAACGTGTACACAATAAAAAAAGATTTATACGTCAGATACTTTTCAGTACATATTCATCATATTAATTGACGTGTTTATTACTTCCAATTACTGACTAAGTGTTTAGGCGAGGTGATGCTAATGTTGGGGTAATTCCCTCTAAGTTGTCGTCACCACAAAACCTTTTAGAGGTGCTGCCATAAACTGTTTTCCCCACTCCTTTACTTAGTCTAACATTACTTTTGAATGATAACAATTTGTATAGTACTTAATATTGCTTTGACAACTGGGTGTTTATTAAACTCACTTTAAAATGTATACATTCAAGACTACATATTTAAAGTTAAGATTAGTTTATAACAATAAGTTATTTCTTACTATTCATCAAAAGCACTCTGTTTTGAATATTACATTAGAATAATGTATGCCATTAATAAAGCAAACCTTCTATTTTATACTTCTATTCACCATTTCATATTTCTGAAAATTTTACTCATTAGTTTAATGAATTTTAAAATATCTTTTGCTTTTGCAATATTGCGTGTTTTATTCACAAAATCAATCACATTATACTGTAGATGGAGGGAAATTCATCGTTTGGACACAAATCTTTTAGACTTATATTAAGTCAACTTAATTAATTGCAGATTAGCAACTAATGTTATATTCAACTCTTTAACATACCAAAGCATACAATGATATAATGATAAATAATACCCCACACAAGTCACGTCTCCTGAGAGACATATCTCTGTGTTCTCAACCGATAAAGTGGATACTGATATTAGAGATCGGCTGACTGCACTGGGTTTAGTCATTTGACAAAAATATAAACAAATCATATAAAAACACAAAAATGCTGTCTAAGTTAGTAAAAAAAGCTCTTATAATCAAATATATACTTCTTCATAAAACCTTTCTTTTCTTATTACATTTCTTTTTAATTTACGAGGTTGCCAAACAATTGTTACATTATAAATAAATGACAACTTTTCGACGCTTTAATGAGTTCTCTTTCTCAAGAAGTCTAAACTACTATTTATTTATTTTATCAAGACTTTTCCTTATGCTGATGAAACTTATTTTCTTGAAACAACAGACAAAACTGATTATGTTAATATCAACGCTTTCATTGAATGTTACCCTGGTGCAATGGTTTGTTTATTATGGACTCTTTGTAAATACTAGCAAGACAAATCAAGTATAGTGAGCTCCTCTATCCGTAATCAGAATGATGGTGTTTCAAATCTGCTACATTCTCAAGGTAGTACTCCCAAGACAAATGCTACCAAATGTCCCGGTCTTATTTATAATTTACATTTAAATTTATCAGATCTTGCAAGTAAATTATTAGCAAGTGAGCTACCCTCGTCAATATATGGAAGTTTTAATTTGTCTTTCTACAATAACACTGATTACAGCTTCTTTCCTTTTCTAGTTTACGCTGAACCCATTTGGGGATCTGGAAATGTTCACCCTAAATACATATTTAACCCAAAAAAATCGGAAAGTTGGAATCGTCGTCAGACTAAGAGGCGACAGTCTTATAATGGGCAAAACGTTTCGTAAATATGACGTATTAAAATCTTCCTGTATATTCCTTTTTGAAGCTCTTAATTTTTTCATATATATAAATAAAATTTGAGTTTTGTCTGTAAATTGCTCAGAATTATATATATTTTGTTATTTTTAAGTTTATCCAAAGAAGCATAAACAAGTCTTATCTCAATTTCTGTCTGTCTGTCACGCCCCAGAAGGCATTTTACGCGACCTTCTCCTGAAAAAACGAGAGCATCGATCGGGATTCAAACAGTCTTTTTGTATTCACTGGATTGATGACATTGTCTTTGACCATTACCATATGACCTCACTATTTTTGAAATAAAATAACGGACGTTCAAAACCCCAATTTTGTAACATTTCTGTTTAGTTTTCTCCACGATTACTAGAAATTTTCTCTTAATGTTGACCATATACGTTATTTATAAATAACTCATCTGTTTAGAAAATACGACATATATAAAGTAACAAACAGCTGTTAGGATACAGATTATTTTTTCAAGCTGTCACTGGATATTATGTTTACTTTAAAATGTAGTTTACAAATACTGCAACAATTTGCAATTGCGTTTTGTAAGAAAATCAAAAACCAAGTGAGATTAAAAATGTTGTGCTTAACATAACGGATGATATTAATCGCAAAAGTGCAATAATGTGTAACTGCAAATGAAATTAAATGTCTAGGCATCAGTGTGTATCAAATTTTACTTGAGTTTTGGTATCCGGGAAACAGACCCTGAAACAGTACTTTATACGAAGTTTTGCCTGCATATCTGGAAAAATGCACACTAAATATGCAAACCAACTGCTGTTCTGATTATAAGAAGGTTTCAACTGACTACTTGATCCTGTCCGTAGAACACACAGCAAGTAAAAAATAAACATCTCTTTCACATAGAAACGGATTAAATTCACTCGGTTCGTCAAAACCCGAATTTTCATATCGAAAAAATTGAAATTTAAAGGTAGAAATCTCCCAGATAAGTTTAGGAAGGGTCTAAAGAATTGTTTAATGGTGGTGGGGGGCTTATAGTTCTCATGAATCCTTGAGTAAGATTTTTAGTTAGTGGTTTCTATTTTATGTTTCATATTAGTGTTTCATTGCATTTGCCTCATGACAACGTTTTAGCTAATTTCTATGGCAAGGATTTGAGTTTATTCACCAACAGAATAATAACAGAATATTGAT
Source organism: Macrosteles quadrilineatus (assembly GCF_028750875.1). Taxonomy (NCBI): domain Eukaryota; kingdom Metazoa; phylum Arthropoda; class Insecta; order Hemiptera; family Cicadellidae; genus Macrosteles; species Macrosteles quadrilineatus. Next base: position 3,027,638 of record NW_026542610.1, read on the forward strand.
GTAGCGTGAAGTAGTGCTGAAGAGAAAATGTGTGGAAAGTTGAGACCAATCATCATCTTTTGATACTTCCACTTGAAGATCCGACTTAACAAACTTACCAAGTTTGCTCATTTACTCGCGCTACCTACTTGGAAACTTGCTAAATGCAAAGTTTATACTTTACAATATAAACGTACACAAACCATTTCAAAGTTCAAGACAGTTATAGCTGAGAAACAAAGATTACCCACAACCAACTGTTTAAAAATAGAGCTTTCTAGGCAAATTTTCTTTACAGTGAGATTTATAGTTTTTGTGAGAAATGTTTTTCTGTGATTTAATCTTACTTAGTTTTTCGTTTTATTTTTTCGTTTTTATATTAGGAAAGAGTTTATTAGTATGTTATAGTCATATACTAAATTATGTCATTAGGTCAACGTTTTTGTTAAACACCAGGTCAAACTACAAAATGTACTATCAGTTAAATGCAACACTTTCATGGCTGTTGAGGATTCATTTTATATCTTGAGGTTCAAGGACGGTAGGAATAATATCAGAAGTGTCAAAAACTACCCCTGCTCTGTCCCACAGGCCGTCAAAAATCCAGTAATTTTTTAATGGAAGTACTGCTACAGTGTTTCTATACCAGCTGATGTAAATATTGCGTATTTGTTTGTTTGTTGATTTTAGTGTTCTGTTTTAGGTAAGAATGTACAAATCAAGTGGTAATGCAGTGTTGAAATGTATTAGGTTAGGGGAAGTCCGCGACTATGAAGGAGAGTATTTAGGAATGGTGTCCAAACTTTTATTTATTTATTTATTTTATTTTATTTATTTATTATTTTATTTATTATTTTATTTATTTAACCATTAACTGTCTCAAGCAAAAAATGTTTCTATAATTTAACATAGAATGCATAATAGCATTGACTTAGTCAAAGATGATAGTAGGGGAAAATACACACATAGCAGTAAAATCTTGAGGTAGATTCAGTTTTCTTCTTTTTACTTTTCTTAATATTATTATTATAAAATTATTAACTAAGTAAATAAAATATGCGTGTCAAGGTTGATGAAAAGGAATTCGGCGATTCGCTTCGTCATCTAGGAAACAGAACCCTAAGCAGTGCCAGTGTTGTATTTAGAAAACAATCGTTCATTAGTTTTGTTTTTGTTTTTTTTTTATAACAATGTGTAACAGTATTTTAATATTAAACAGTACTTACTCACAAACTATTACATTAGTTGTTTTGAGAAAATTTAAAACTCTGGAAGGAATTAAATTATTTATTAAAAATTAATAACAAAAACAAAGGCAAACAAATACAGTATAATGTTTTCACTCAAAGGACATGGTGTACAGGGATATCTATCCTGACACATCGATTAATTCATTCATTTTTAACTTATTTAAATAATATAACACATTTTTTTACATTTGAGATTCTTAGGTACTTCTGTCCCTACAAGCCACTAATATTATTTAAATAAACACAAATTCTAGTATATCATTAAACCAAAATTGAAAATTTTAAATACTTCCCATGACCCTAAAACATAAAGCGCGTGTAAACATGTAAAAGCATTTGCATTTTTCATACAAAACTAACATTTATAATTGTAAAAAGTCGTGTTAAAAGTTGTTTGACTTAATACTGTTTGTTACAAAAATGTTTTAATGTGTTAAGAAATATGATACAAAATAAATTAGACAGAGAAACCAGATCAAATCTGTCATATTGTTTACAGTAAAAACAATTGTTAACTTCGTCTCAATTAAGAAGAGCGTAGCTTTAGCTTTCAAATTTAATTACATTTAAATACGTGGCGTTTATACCTACGAATACTGGATTAAAACACAGACCCATTTCACTAACTGGTGTTTAAACCGATCTGTTAGTTAAGCTTTTGCTGTGCTCTCAGGTCCTGGAGGATTAAGTTGACACCTTTTTTAAACTCGGCTTTTATAAAAAAATAACAGAACAAAAATAAATCTTCTTTCAACAAATAAATCCTTTGTAAGTAGGTCTTTTATTGTGTTTCTTTGCACAGAAATGTATATTTTTAAAAATTAAAAACACAACTGACACTAAAAATATTTTTATGACCCATACAATTTGCTCAAAAGAGGAGTCTTATAGTTAAAACCAAGTTTTACAAAATCAGATATTGGTATGCGGAATAAGTAACATTATGGAAATGTTTACTAATAAGAAGTTTTACAACTAGTTATTACTTATAGATGGTTTATTACTTAATAAAATACCAAACACGTTATTGAAAATAAATCGAGGATTTTAAGTATATAACTTCAATACTATATTATCCATGCCCCAAATAAATTGAAAGTTAAATGAAATAAGAATAATTAGCTGCCTTATTTTATATTAGTAAAATTAAAATTCTTTATTATAGTAGTGTAACAATTTTATGAATTTTATATTTTAATTTTTTTTCATTTAGTAAAGCAGTAAACTTATTAGTTTTGTCAAAACTTGTTGTAAGCCTGCAACCACCGTGAGCTCACTGATTGGCTGTTCATAGTTCGATCCTATGTAAAGATAGTCAGAGTGCCTACGTCACAACCGAGCTTATAAAAGAGGGTTGGACCACGTGGCCCGGTCTCATTTGGTCAGTGTAGTAGTTATGTATAATGTGAATTGCTTAGTGCACGTAGTCCCCTTTGTGGGTAAGTCCTAGATTTAATTTTTACAATTTTATTCTATTTATTGTTGTGAGTACGGAGGGTGCAGGCAGGCAGTGGTCTTGTTATTTAATAATTTTCAGCTTCATGTAAGAATTTACTTTGGCCCTTCAGGCAATAAAAAATATCTTTTGCTTTTAGGGTTCAACTACCAGAGAGGAAAATGTCAATAAATGGGAATGATATCTAAAAGACTATTAATTATTTACAAGAACCAAAACCTTTATACAAAATTTCTGTGTGAATACAACTATCCAAGAACACTAAAAAAAATTTGCACTTGTTAGAAAAGACATTTTAAAGTAAAACGGTACAGTAGTAATCTACATTTGCCGTACTATTTCATCTAAAAACACTCTAAGGTAAACTTTATTTAAGGAGAGATTGATTGGAACTTAATAGTAATCACAAGGTTATATAAAACCTGTGTGCATTTTACTTTAGTTTTAACTTTTACTATTTTGAAATGTTTTATGCTCCGAACTCATCTATAAATTTGAATACTTTGGAGTCATTTTACAGCTAGTGATTACGTTTTTATGAACAATCCTTCTTATATTACAATTTGTTACATTACAAATTCACACTATCAAATATATTTTGAAATTTCATAAGCATATAACAGAGCTCTCTGTTGTATGATCTCTTTTATCATTCAGTAAACCCATAAATGTTATTGCATCTTTTCATTGCACAATTGTGTATTTCCCATTCCGGTGGAGCTGTTTATTTAATTATGTAGATGATAATTAGTTTGATTGACATTGTTTACCCTTGGGCAATGTGTATGGTGTTCTAATTCATAAATGCCATTCGGGGGCGTCATTATGTGTCTGTTCATAGAATGCGTTGTTCAAACAACCAATGGCGATAAACTGAATTCGTATTAACACACTTGTTTTATTTTAGATCTATTAATCTGTATGAACAGCACTTTTTATCAAGCAAATTGTTATTAAGAAAAGTAACTAATGGTTAAAACCTTTGTTAACTTTACCTCCTGTCACTTTAAGTAACACTACAAGTTCATTGATATCACAAACGTTTATCTAATAAAGCATTGCCAAACAATAAATTAATTACAAACATAATTTTAATAATGAAATGTATTATTAAATTTAAATATTCAAAAAGGCCAATATATAATAAATTGTTTTAAGCCACAAGCGCTTTCAGAAACTATGTTTCCATCGTCAGGCTGTGTTTAACTGATACGAAAAGTAAATATTTACAATAATAAATTAATTTAAATTAAAGTTAAAACAGATGATGAAGAGGATATTGGAAAAATATATGAAAAAATCATCTTTTGGAATTTGGATATATTACATTGTTTTTCTCGATGTCATTATTTTAAGAAGTTCCGAGTTAATAATTGGGCCGTCTTCATTATTTAACAAATAATTTTGGTCTGTTTTTTCTATAAAATATTTACTATATTATATACAGGGTTAGTAAAAAGTGTGGAGACCCCTGTTATTTTTTTAACGGCCCATACTAGAAAAACTAAACTCGGCACACCATTATGGCATGCTATGAAGTACTTTTTGGGCATAACCGTCACTTGGTGTTTATCCCCAAAATGGGGGATTTTGGGGGAAACTAAAAAATTCAAATACAAAGACCCATCGAGTGACCCCTCATTATGAAGACCGGGTAAAAGAAAACCAATTAGAAAGCCAACGCAAATTAGAGGTCTCTATCTCAGTTCAGTACAAAATGGTAGCCAATTGAAATTCTCATAAGTTCCCAAACCCAAAATGGGGGATTTTGGGGGAAACTCAAAAATTTTAAATGATAAGCCCCATATAGTGACCAATCTTTTTGAAGGTCATAATAAAATAAAACGAACAACGCAAACTATAGGTATCTATCTTAACACAGAAAAATATGGCAGCTAATTGAATATAAAATTGCAAGTTATTTCCGATTTCTAAAGATTTCAATCAGCTTCCATTATTTACTGGATTGAGATAGAAACCTCTAGTTTTCGTTGTTAGTTTTCTTTTACCAGGACATTCAAAATGAGGGGTCACTCGATGGGGCTTATCATTTAAAACTTTTGAGTTTCCCCCAAAATCCCCCATTTTGGGTTTGGTAAGCAAGTGGCTATTAAAAGTACTTCATAACATGCCAAAAAGGTGTGTAGAGTTTAGTTATCCTATAGTGAGCCGCTACAAAATTTACAGGGGGTCTCCAGACTTGGAAAGCTGTAAGTTAAATTTAACTTCTGAGAATTTCAATCAACTGCCATTTTTTATTGGATTGAGATAAAGACCTTTAGTTTGCGTTGTTGGTTTTATTTTACCAGGACCTTCAAAATGAAGGGTCACTCGATGGGTCTTTGTATTTTAAATTTTTGAGTTTCCCCCAAAATCCCCCATTTTGGGGATGTACACCAAGTGATGGTTGTGTCCAAAAAGTACTTCATAACATGTATTAAAGTTGTGCCGAGTTTAGTTTTTCTAGTATGGGCCGTTAAAAAAATAACAGGGGGTCTCCACACTTTTTACTAACCCTGTATATTTATATATTTGACTAATAATACAACAACAATATATTCGGAACTACTTAAAATAATTACATAAAGAAAAACACTGTAATATATCCAAATTTCAAATGATTATTTTTCATGTATTTTTTTTAATATCCTCTTCATCATCTGTTTTAAATTAATTTATTACCTATTGTAAATATTTATTTTCTATATCAGTAAAACAAAGCCTGACGATGGAAACATAGTTTCTGAAAGCGCTTGTGGATTAAAACAATTTATTATATATTGGTCTTTTTGAACTTGAAAATATAGTATTACATTTCATTATTCATTGCCAATATCTCCAATATAAGTTATGATTTGAATAGTTTAAATGTTATTTTACTAATTATTTGTGCTAACCCGTATTATATTTGGTAACCCGTAGTCAAGCAAATAATCGTTCTCTTTGTTATTCTTTTCTCATCCGGTTCTAATAAGGGAGAGTTCTAATATCTCAGCCACTGACGAAGCCTTTGAGTCTGACGTGATTGAGACTTTATGATAAATTACCTGAGGATTTTACTGATCTTAACTTTTTAAAACTATATCTAACATAAATAAAACTATAATTTAACACTATAATGGTAACGTAAATATGTTACCTATTTGAGATTTTACTGTTTTGATTATCTTAAGACAGTTATCATACAAGTGTTCAAAATTTGCGTTGCATCTTCGGGTCAATTATAATACAGTATTTTTACAATTTTAAAATGTACAGTTGTCAAAAGATTTAAATTTAAGGTGACAAAGCTGACGAAGAATCCGAAAACGCTAGTCATTGATAATTCAAGTTATTACTAATTAATTTAACCACTTACTGAAACAATCTGACAAATAATGATTCATGTTAAATTTTGGCAATTGTCTGTAATTGGACCTACTTCAAAAATTCTTTAAAAGGAAAAACAATCAAAGCAATAAAAATAGTACTATCTTGACATTGAATAAATAATAAATAAATAAATAATAAACAATAAATTTCATTTGATGAATAAATAGAAAACTATAATTCATCACAACATGTTACGGTTGTATTTGTCTTTAATTAACAATGTCAATAGCAATGTCTATAAAGATTTCAAAAAATATTTAAAAATTTAGAGGCTAACATATATTGAAGAAGTATTAAAATTTTTGGAACTATCATAATTCTATGGGGTTTATCATCATGCATATTCACACTTTAAAGTTTTCCCTTTGTAATGCAACTCTCATCCGGGGACAGAGTTCCACAGTCTAAGCTCCTAATGAAGCCTTTGAGTAGGGCGTGATTGAGACTTTGTGATAAATTACCTGAGTATTTTGATTTCAACTAGATTTTCAACCTTCAAACTAGATTTATATTTTAACGATTTTATGTTTGTTTATAGTATACATCATTACCGATAGTTGTATCTTCTGATGCCCGCTCAATGAACACCAATTTTCACGTTTGAGGCGAAGCCGAGCGTGTGAGGGATGTAAACAATTTAACTTAAAGTTCAAGGTCCTATTTATCGTCCAGTAAAGACAAACCTATAGCAAACAAACTAACCCTATTTCTATTTACACTCAAATTCGTAAACAGTCATACAATATGTGGGCAAATGAAGATCTGATTAAAAGCAATGGCAATGAAACTACCAACTATAATGTTTTTCCAAAATCTTTTTTAGTTATATTTGCTCCAATCACTGGTAGAAAAGGTAATTAAAAAAAAATAGGTATTGTTTCCTGAGTACATAGATAGCTGCATCTTTATTCTAAGATATCAATGTGGAAGGTTGACATTCAAGTAAGAACTACAGGAGAACCTGACTGCTGGTCAACGAATGATTAACGTCCGCACTAGTGAGTACTACGACTAGGCCTATCCGTAATAGACTACTATCCTGACAATTAGACCAATTTGTTAGTTACAAGGAAAAGGTGGCTCAGATTCCACTATAAAATTGGTTGCCATTGGCTGTATGGGCTATTAATTTACAGCTGTGTCTAAGGAACAAGTCGGCCTTAATTACTAAATAGACAACAAGATCGAGCCACCCATCCTACACTCATATTTCACTCATATTTGGGTTTAAATACGCACACAGTGGTTATCCATCTTAAATAATTAATGTAATTGATATAGTTGAATGATACTATTTAGCATTATTCATTATTTTATGATTCCTTAAGGCATGTTTAAAATAGTAAAATACATAAATACTCTCACTAAACAAAGTGATTATAACAATATTTACAAACAAAACTATTACGCACTTTATTTGATCTGTTACTAACAGTATTTGACATATAAGTGCTAACGGTATGACGTACTGTTTAGTTAAGTTATAATGGAATGTACACTATGACAGGTCACAGGGTGTTGCCTGTCACTGGAACATTTAAGGCATTATTGGTTTTCTATGGAATTTGATCCTGAAACCACAATAGCTTTCCAACAATAACGGTTAAAGTACAAAGAGACCTAGTGTAATATAACAGATTTGATTTCTTTTACAACAAATGAGTAGTTGAAATTCATTCTTTCATTTCTTGACGAAAAATTGTTTACAAGGTTTATAATTATTCACAAATTACTGCATAAATTAAGTAGTTAAAGACGTAGTCTTTAAAATAAATTGTTTTATCTGTCTACACATAGTTTATATTTCGTAAAATACATATTTTGTATTTAGCTCATTTTTACATTATTTAGTAACAAGACTAAAATATCGCGCCACTCATCCTACAATCATCCTTCACTCATATTTGGGTTAAAATACGCACATAGTGGCGTCCCCATCTTCAATAATTGATAATTAATTGATAATTGATAATTGCTATATAAGAAAACAAATATACGTTTGGTTTTCAGAATCAGAATTGTTTTATTGCCATAATAATAATACAAAAATGCACAGGACAAAAGTCACTAAAAGTAAACAAAGCAAAATCAGACTCATTAAAGTAAAAATACAAACTTCAAGAGGTACGTAATATTTATTTACATTTTAGAAATTAAGAAACACAATTAAGTTCTTTATCAACTAAATATTCCCTCAAAACCTGCTTAAATTTTTTCAAAACAATTTTCGCTCTTGATTGGTTCAGGAAGGGAATTAAAAAACAGATACGCATGGGGAATGACTGGTTTTTATGAAAAGTTATATAACATAGTAGAATAGGTTTGCCAAATTTCCTTCTAAGATTGAAGCTCTGGTGAGATGACTGGCGAATATGACACATTGTAAATTCTTTGTAGGAGGACAAATATTCAAAAATGAAAATTTATGGGAAGGTCTGAATACTATTTGTACGAAAAAGAGATCTGCAATACTCTCTATATTTTAGGTTGAAGATTAATCTTTAAATAACTCGTAGAATTTCTAGGCCAAGGAGTATGGCTTATAGGGCCGGTTTCACACGAGCCACAAAATGCCCGACAATCGCGGAACGCCGCTTCTGACCGTTGTGGCGCGCTTGTGGCGCGAGAATCGCTGGCTGACGCAAAAAAGGATAGCCCCATTCACTAACATTGGAGCGCGGCGTGCCTTTCACACGAAGTGGCGTCTTTTTGCGTTTGACGCTAGAACGCGCTGCAATCGCCTGCAGTGGCTCTGTTCTCGACAATTTTGGCGTTTGTGGCTGGTTATTGCCACTGAGATAGTTAAAATAACCAGTCACCCTGTTTTGTACTGAAATTTCTTTTGACTTTTATAACATCAAGTTATGTGTAACTTTGACACGGACCGTTTTATCGTAGAAGTAGAGTGTAGACCAGTGTTGTGGGACCAAGAATGTAATATTACTCAAATAATAATTAATCTACGTCGTCGTAACGCACGAAGAAGCATTATAAAAAATAAGCCTTCTTCATCGTCCATTGTAGCACTGAACTGCACTCGTAGTCTTTCCAAGCGGACTTGTGTTCTGGTGTAGTTCAAGGAGGTGCGGTATGAAATGGCGATAAACTGATAGAAATCGCGGAATCATGCTTTTGCCACCTGAAAGGTCCCACGCGATTGAGCGCCGCTAGTGGCGCGTTTCTGCCGGCGATTGTGGCACGTTTGTGGCTCGTGTGAAACCAGCCTACTCTGTGAGGGGGATATTCGCAGTGAAAATGTTCAACCTCTATGATTATTTAATTATTATTTAACCATATGTTTTTATTTACTTTCTTTAATAATATTGTCTTGTATTAATGTCTTGATTAAAAACAGTTTAGTTTCTTTTGATCTTTTAATTTTAATCTAAATAAGAAATAGAACATGGCGCAGTCGAATGAAGAACCCGTATCCCTGAACATTAAGCCTCCTGAAGCCTTTTCCTTCAATCCTCACGACTGGAAGACATGGAAGACTCGCTTTGAGAGGTATTATTCCCTTAGCAATTTAGCTCTACATTCTGGTAAGCATCAGATTGACATGCTTATATACTGTATGGGGGAAAAGGGAGAGGATATACTTAACTCATTCAGGTTAAATGACAATGACAAATCTAATTACAAAGTTGTTCTAAAGAAGTTTGACGATCATTTCCTTCCAAAAAAGAACCTAATTTTTGAACGGGCTAGGTTTCTAAAACTTAAACAGGGTTCCATGCCGATTGAGAACTTCATCACAGACCTTCACAATCATGCAAAAAACTATGATTGGGGTCAGATTGAAGAGGAGATGATTCTGATGGTTTTGATTATTGGTATGCAGGACGAATCACTAAGTGATCGTCTTCAACTTGAACCCGAATTAAAACTTAACACAGCTATTAACACTATCCGTAGATCTGAAGAACTAACAAGACAGAAACAAACACTAAACTTGGCTGACATAGCATTAATAAACCAAAACACTCAACATTTAAGTAAATCAAACATTTCTCCTGATAAATCAAACAATAATCGATACTTTAAGCCAATTAAAGACAATAAAAGCCTGTCCAATGTCGAAAAGAGATGTTTTTGGTGTGGCTCGACAGTTTTACACAAAAGATTCAACTGTCCAGCTAAACAATACAAATGTGGGTTTTGTAAAAAAGTCGGTAATTTTCCAAATGTTTGCAAATCAAACAAAGTCAGTCAAATTGAATATGATGATTCTCCCCTTGAAAACCGTACCGAAAATGTTTGCTCTCAGTACATAGACCCTCAAATTGGCTCTGTTGACAAAACCGTACGTGATGATTCTTGGTCTGTAGTGTTAAATATGAAAGACAGTGATGATGTTCTTTTCAAAATTGATACAGGAGCAGACGTAACGATTTTGCCTTCCGACCTTAAATTGAACAAGAAAATCAAACTGAATCCGACATCCAAAACATTTAGCGGCGCAAATGGTCAAGCTTTGTCAATTTTGGGAACTGCTACAGTCAAACTATCCCATAATCACAAAACATGTTATGAGACTATATATGTTTCAAAGGGCACTTCCCAACCCCTTCTAGGTAAACCTGCAATAAAAAATTTGCAGTTACTTGCTCGAATCAATGAAATACAGCCATCCTGTAATGACTGGTATAACAGACACCCTAAATTGTTTGAAGGCTTAGGTTCTATTGATGTTAAATACAAAGTAGAACTGAAAAATAACGCCAATCCATTTGCAATCAACACACCTCGTCGGATTCCTCTTCCTCTTTGGGAATCTACTAAAGAAGAGCTTGAAAGAATGGTGTCAATGGGGGTGATTGCTGAGGTACACCATGCCACAGACTGGTGCTCTCCAATGGTTGTTGTACCAAAGAAGGACTCTAACAAAGTTCGCATCTGTGTGGATCTTACTAAATTAAACAGATGCGTCAAACGAAGATACTATCCTATTCAACCCATCGACATAACACTTGCCCAAATCTCAGAAGCAAAATGCTACTCTAAATTGGATGCTAATAATGGATTCTGGCAGATCACATTGGACGAAGAATCCCAAGATTTGACAACGTTTATGACACCGTTTGGACGCTTTAAATTTCTGAAACTACCCTTTGGAATAACATCTGCACCAGAAGTATTCCAGGAATGCGTGAATCGAACCCTTAAAGGTCAAATGAATGCACTTGCGCACATGGACGATATAATTGTTTGGGGGAAAACTCAACAAGAACATGACTATTTCTTAGAAGAAGTACTTACCAAACTTGAACGTGCAGGCTTCACCTTAAACAGAGACAAATGTTTGTTCTCTCAAACCTCCTTAACCTACTTAGGTCACCATCTATCCGAATCAGGAATCAAAGTCGATGAGACGAAAGTCGAAGCTATAAGAAAAATGGCACCTCCAACAGATATTTTGGGTGTACAAAGGTTACTTGGCATGGTTAACTTTATTGGCAAATACATACCTAACAAAAGTAGATTACTAAAACCCATTACCGACCTTCTAAGTAGAAAAAACGAATGGTGTTGGGGGTTTGAACAACAGAAAGCATTCAATGAACTTAAAGAATTATTGGCATCTCCACCTCAACTAGCATTCTATGACAAGGATAAACCAACTATGATTTCTGCTGACTCATCAACACAAGGCTTGGGTGGAGTACTTTTACAACAACAAACAGATGGAAATTGGAAACCTATTTCTTATATTTCACGTACTCTGAGCGAAACCGAACGAAACTACTCTAACATTGAACGAGAAGCTCTATCTCTAACATGGAGCTGTGACAAGTTTAAAGACTATATTGTGGGCAAGCACATCATGTTGGAAACAGATCACAAACCTTTAGTAAGTATTTTGACTACTAAAGAGGTCAATGATATGACACCCCGTCTTCAAAGGCTCAGACTTCGAATGATGAGATATTCCTACAATGTTACATATACTCCTGGCAAACATTTAGCAACTGCTGATTGTCTCTCAAGAAGCCCTGTAGCAACTAATGAGAGTTATGATTTGGATGAGGAAGTTGAACTGGCCATCCACACAGTAACAAGAAACATTGCCTATGTAACTGACATGGTTCTTGATAGAATTGCATCGGCACAGCGGGCTACCTCAGAACTCAGGGTAATTAAATCTTACTGCTCAACTGAATGGCCTGATAAAACTAAGATTCCCGATAATCTTAAGCCATACTTCACAGTTCGGGATGAAATCTCTTTTTGTGACGGACTATTGCTTAGAGGAGAACGTCTCATAATCCCGACAACTCTTAGACAAGAAATGTTGAAAAGAATACATACAGGCCACCTAGGCATAACGAAATGTCGACTTAGAGCCAACAATAGTATGTGGTGGCCAGGAATGTCACTTGACATTGAGAAATTTGTTAATGATTGTCCTAAATGTACTGAACATAGAACACAACATCATGAACCCCTTTTGCCCAGTGAGCTTCCATCTCGTCCTTGGGAAAAGGCAGCGATTGATCTCTTTAAACTTGAAGGAACATGGTTCGTAGTAATCACTGACTGTTTTTCACGTTATTTTGAAATAGCTACATTAAAAAACCTGTCAACTGCTGAAATAATCGAAAAATGTAAATCTGTATTTTGCCGTCACGGTATACCAATTGAGCTACGATCTGATTGTGGTACACAGTTTGCTACCAGATACACTGGTCTTGAAAACTCTGAATTCAAAAAGTTTGCTCAAAGCTATAACTTTAAACTTGTGACGAGCAGTCCAAGCTACCACCAAAGTAACGGTGCAGCTGAAGCTGCAGTCAAAATAGCGAAGAGTGTACTAAAAAAAACAAAGACGACCCATATTTGGCCCTCCTAACCTACCGCAATACACCTCTATCCACAAGTGGATACAGTCCTGCTCAGCTAATATACAACATATCACTGCGAGATAATCTGCCTGTTTTACCTAAAAAACTTGAAATCAAACCCGATCTCTCCCAACTACAGGAAAACGAAGATACTTACAGAGCATCTTACAAGAGAAACTACGATAGGCGCTACGCTACAAATAACTTCCATCGCTGCCTGTAGGTAAAAAAGTATGGATCCAAGACCTAAAAAGAGAGGGGATTATTATCAGCTTAGGACAAGAGCCAAGGTCATACTGGGTTAAGACAGGAAACACTACGTTGAGAAGGAATCGACACCACCTTTTGCCTTACAAAGGTAATACAACCAAACCGAACAATCCTATTCCTTTATCCATTAAAGATACAATGCCAGATACTCTGCCATTTACTACTGTTACTCAAACCAACTCGTCCCTATCAAATACTACTGAAAAAGCAACTACTACTCCATCTAGAACACCCCAAGATTACAGTAAATCTTTTTCACGATCAACAATTCCCAATCAAGAAGCTGCAATTAAAACATCATCAAGAGGCAGAATTATAAGACCAACCAAACGATTTCCTGAATAAACTTTGAGAAAAAAAAACTCAAAGGGAAAGATGTTCAACCTCTATGATTATTTAATTATTATTTAACCATATGTTTTTATTTACTTTCTTTAATAATATTGTCTTGTATTAATGTCTTGATTAAAAACAGTTTAGTTTCTTTTGATCTTTTAATTTTAATCTAAATAAGAAATAGAACAGAAAACCGTGAAGAGAAGACGTGAATTTTTCCACACTTTTCAAACAACATAAAATTCCAGTGGTAGGCAGAATTTGCTAGAACTATCGTTTAACAAATTGTCGGATTATCAAGTTTCAAAAGCACAAGTAACGTAATGATTGTATTATTGTTGTATTCTTAAAAATAAATAATAAATAATAATAATAATAATAATTGCTGTATTCTAGCTTTTAAAATCACGCTTACGTTTATTAATAATCTGTAATAACGATACAAAATTTTAAATATAGCTTTTACAATTTTACTTGATTTTAAATCCATTTTCCCCTATAAACAAAATTCTAAGATTAGGAAAGCGATATTAAAATTCTGTTCATAAATAATATCTACTATAATCTTTATTGCATTAGCTTTACAGTATTTGAGAGGGTTTGAATTAACTTGTTGACTTTTGTAGCTATACTTTATTTTATTAACAATACATCTCTCTTTATAACAATTTCTAAAATGAAAAATATTGGTAAAACATAGCTTAGCCAAAATGTACTCAAGCTAAAAGTTTTCCTCTTTGCCACTTTTAAAATATTCATCACAAATGTTGGAGGAGGTCCAACTTTATAGGAATGCATAATTTATACGTTATGATTGCGAGATGAAACGCTCTGTCTGGCTTTTGGAGTTTGAAGTGTGACGAGGTGATGTCGATGTAAGAAGATTTCTTTTAGTATTATGTATGTCTTGATGATAATAAGTTGCATATTTGCAATATTTTCAATTTGTTCCTAAACCCTGAGAAAATAGGCACTACTACTATTAGAATATCGAGTCGTTTTGGTTGTGTTTTTGTTTCGGTTTTTGATGCTTTTCTTTAGAATGCACTGCATTAGACAAAATATAAGTTGAAAATGTGATTAGTATAATGTAAACTACAAATTTTCCTGTTGATTACTCCTCTTCCAAATTCGTTAGTTTAATAATTTCAATTTATCAATCTTTTCGGTTATAGTTTTTATACCGGCCTTTGACATTTACAATTGTGGTTAACACCGAGTGTAAGGTGTAAAAATGCCACAATAGAGTAAGCCTGAGCTAGATTTACACTCTGCATTTAGTCATTCAGTAATCTGCACATTCAGAATATCGTTAACGTAAAGCTTGTAGTAATTGACCAATAATACCAACTGAACTGCAACAAATCACATGTTGTAATCCGTGCACACTCACACACACAATCCTACCGGACAAAGAGGCATGGGTATTAGGTTTTAATGCAGAGAAGGAAAACCTAGTTTTGGTTTTGTAAAGCATAAAACCCACACAATGGAAGAGAAAATGCCCAAATTAGAAATACACGTTTAAATAATACTTTTTACCTACGACCGTTTTTTTAACTAGACGTTTCAGTTCAGTATTTAGAATTTAAAAGATTCACTTAACAGCATTGTCGTTTTACTTTACAACACGATTAACGGACCAATGTTTCTAGGATTGAGGGAAAAGAAGTAAAATTGTAATACGTGGAACGTCAACTTGTCAGCTGTTAAGACCAATTTAATACATTAAACAATGAGTGATTAATTGGGAAAGGTTATAAACGAAAACATAACCTCTCATGGAAATTAAGTGCCGTGGTTCTTTGTAATTTATAAACGGTCGTAGGTAAAGTAGTGTATGCAGCTCGGGGTGGAAGTTTTAAAGGCACTCGCCAATGCTCGAACCTTAAATGTCTACTGGTTTCGAGAACACTATGAACATTCGCATAAAGACGCGATCGTTTTGGAAACTAGTATAACAGTAAAGTGTAAGAAATTATGCCTTAAAAATACATGGTCTTATAAAATATGATACAACTTTCTATATATTTATCAGGGGAGTGAGCTGGTCTAGTAGTAGAGCAAGGGGCTTAGCCAAGCGAGGTCCCGGGTTCAAATCCCACCAATCCAACCACTGGAATTTATCTATATATGATAATGCCGCAACCCCTAGGTCTAGTCTGAAGTAATATGTAAAACAGTTCCGGTATAGAACTAGCGTCCTAGGATGTGGAGGTTGGAACACACTTTATTTTTATGATATGATTTTTCTGTTTTCTATTTCAATTATCTGTTTGTACCGATTGACAGATAAGAACATTGGTACAGATACTTGTACAAGCAATCTACTAATGGCAATGGCGAGACCAATCTTGATATGAAGAAACGCTGTGCTTATCTACAAACGTTCGATCCTATACTTGTATTTAACTGTAGAGTGTAAAGTTCAATCAATAAATGAACGATTAATTAATTATATGAATATTGATTCTGAGTCAATAATAGGTTACCCAAAATTAATTTATAACTAGCAGCCAGCATCACTTCGTGACTTCAAAATCCGTGATGTATTTGAATTAATTTACAATTTTCTACTGCTCTCAGTTAAGTTGAAAATTGTCCGTTTTTTACGTGATAATTATTAACTTATCACTGACTTGTAATTGTTTTAAGGAAACCCTGAACATAGCTTTGTAGTTAGTGTTTCCAATACAATATGAAACCATGCATAAAAAAGTGAAACTAACTTTCATTAAATAAACGTACTTGATTTCAGACTTAATTTACTTAGTGTGTTTAAGTACGCAAATAGTAATACAGTATTATACAACTACCCCCTATATTTATTATTAAAATCAATCCAATAGTAAAATAAATTTTTATGGACCAAACTGATACAAAGTTAGGAAACTAAAACCACTAAACGTTAATATGTTATACATAATTTACTTATAATTGAATATTTTAAATTAAACGGTAATGTTTGGCAATGTTAAATTGGTCACGTTGTACTATTCAAAAGGTATCCTTTTAGAAAGGTCCGATACTTACTTCATTCATATTTTATGAGAAATCAACGTCATGAACCAAATTATATAGAGAAATTATCTAATTAGTGTCATATATGCTACTTTCCCTAAACAGTAAAGGAAAAGAAAATTGCTTGAGACTGATAAATCGTTTCCACACGCTATTTCAGTGCAACTACAACAGACTCGAGAAGAAAAGAGCAAAATAGAGACTGCGGTAAAATAATGAAGTTACCGATGCCTCTGCTACTGTTGTGGGGCAAGGGAGCAAATTGAGAAGAATTGACTGAGAAAGAACATTGGCAGTCTTGACAGCTCCTACTTTTATTTTTACAGAACTATGCAGACAAAAAAAATATATACTCCAGTGAATCTGGTAGTTTAGGCAAATTATGTTAGAATTAAAGTTACGTATAAAATACAGTAGCCAACAAAAAAAGTCGACAACGATGTATCCATAGTTTTAAGGTGGTAGAAATATTCCAACCCTGTACATTAAAGGTATTTAATGTAACCTTTGTAAATAAAAAAAAAACTTAAATATTTCGAATCCAAGTAAAAATAAAACATAAACAATTATTATTTATGATTACTGACTAAATTATTAATTAGTCATTCTGATATTATGAAGAGTTGTATTTGTCACTTTAAACTATTTATGATAAACTACAAAATTGTTTTTACTAGCTAATAGCATTGACTAAGTCAAAGTCAAAACTAATAGGTATGTAGGTAATAGGTAGGTCAATACTATAATGTAATAATAAATATTTATACTTAGTCTCTAAACATTTTAGTTTCCATCACAGTCTACATCAATAATCATTTAAAATAATAAATATATTAAAAACATTAATGTTTTCAAGGCAGGGAAGAGTTGTCTAGCTTAATTTATCATTCACAGCCAGCAGGTGAGTGTGATTAGCAACAGATGGCAGACTAATATATCAGGTCGACATTTAAAATACATCATTTATCAAAGAAGCTAAGATTGGAATCAATCTCTCTAGATATTTTTATGACTATAATAAAACAATTATTGCAATTTTTAAAAATTATTCTTAACCATGATTTTTAGTTGTTAGTTTCTCAGGTAGTGAAACAGCTTTCGGATTTCTTTTACGAATTAATTATGGATAATCAAGCTTAAACAACACTACATCCTGATTAGAGAAGGCTTAAAGATGTATATTTGTTTACAATAAAAGATAACATATAAGTGTTTCTAGACAGGCATTTCGGTGATACCTTCCAATTGTTATATATTATACATTTTAAATAATCTTCAAGAAAAATAAACACATGTAACATGGTTTAGTCTCAAATAGAAATTTGAGCAAATGAAAAAAATATCTTGGAAATAACGTTACAACATCAATTATTGTCAAAAACCAATGTTAATGACAATAAATTCTGGCCCGTTTGCAGGGACCACACAGTGATAGCCCACGAGAAGAATCGACAAATGTTACCGAGATCCATGATGGATTTGTTGTTGTGTCGGCCGAATGATGTATAAATACACAACGAACGACTGCAAGCCATAAGCTTTATGAGTCAACTTAACTAAGATTTTTGGCAATAAGATTCCCGAATACTTTAACCTAAATTAGTATGAATTTTAACCTATATGTCCAATGGAAACTTTAACACTTATTTCGGACGTCATAAAACCCTGATTAAATATCACAATGCACTGATAAGCGTATTGACACCCAAACTTAATCACTTAGAATGAATTTGTACGTAAAACAATATACATTTTAATACTGTATTGCGATGGTCAATCTTAAAGCACGCTGTTTCCCTTATTTTAGCAAAGCACCCCTTCATTATGCGACGACATGAAGAAGAGGTCGTCACGTAGGCCTTGTTAACTAATGTGAAGAGGCTCTGTTTTAATTTAGTATTCCTTTAGAAATTATAATATGAACCCTCTTAAATGTTTTTGCCATAATGACATTCAAAATTTGGTTTTAGCGAATTTCCCATTTAGGGAATAAGCTATTACCGTAGTACTCATGGTAAGACCTGGACGCGGGACCGATTTTTTTTTCGTTTTGAGGTCCCTAGAGGCCAAAAACACCATCCGTTCAAATTCATATATATATATATATATATATATATATATATGTGTCCGTCAGCACGATAACTCAAGCAAAAATGATCCGATTTTGATGAAATTTGGTACAAACGTGTAAACCTACGTTTATTTGAACGAGTTCGCGATCCAGCATGATCGGACCATGGGAACGGGTGTTTACGGGGGGTTTTATGGGGTAAAAATAGGTTTTTCCCATTTTTGACCCAAAAAACTTAAAATTTTGCAATTTATTTCCAAACCATTTTGTAGAGCTTAAAAAAACAAATAATTTAGTATATTGAAGCGTTATTATGCGCTTAACGGTTACGGAGAAAATTCCAAAAAATTGTAAATTTAAAATTCCCATGTTATTCTTAAGGAGAATAAGTAAACTGTTGTAGTTTGCTTGTTTATGAACGTATTTTGATCAAATTTGGAAAATTATTTTATTTCTTACTAACTATTAACATTTTACAAAAAAAAAACACAATTTTACCCTCCCTGATGCAGCAAACCTAAGTACTTGTTAAACTAATTATATTTAAATTGGGAATAAATGTTATATTTTTAAGTAGACATTTCAGTGTAAATCAAATCAGTCAAATGGAAATTCGCTTAGTCTGCAGGTTTGCTGCGGCAGGGGTATTTAGTCAATCTACTAATAGAAACAGATTAGTTGAGATTATCAAATGATTTACCCAAGATGTATTGGAAATATATATTTTTCGCAAAGGTTTTGCGATATAAACTAAGTTTTGTGATATAAGCTTGATGGCATTGATTGTTTAAACGAATCGTTTGGTATAGTGTTAATATTACGGGCTCAATGGTGGTGAAAAAAGAAAACATATAAAGAAATGTTTTGTTAGCATAAATTAACAGAAGTGCTAAATAGCAGCAGAATTTTTTGGTTGTTTCACAATGTTTTTCAATGTGATTTGGAATAAACAACACAACGTGAAAACTTATGATAAATTTTATTTCCAAACTTAACTTAAGTTGGTCCAGCATAAATGAGCCTTTTTTTATTACTTATTTTATTATTATATAATATTGTTCAAAATTTACTTAATATTTGACTTCAAGTTTAATGTATTATTGCATATAATTTAACCACAAAAAAATTGGTTTGGACATAATATTGTTTGAAAGCGCATATATATTTATGGAATATTATTTGAAAATAGCTATATTTACCATGAAGTATGTAGTCAATGTCTTACCTAAAAATTCAATTAAAAAGTAACGACACATGTATAAGTTCAAGAATTTAAGTGGAATTTATGGTTTAAAAATCTTAAGCTTATTAAATATTGAAAATTAATATACTTATTTCCATACGTATACGTATTTACTTAATTACTGAATATGAATGTTTCCTTGTTGCTATTTTAATTTTTGTCGAATAAAAATGTATAAGATTCCCCAGGAATGAATATTTTAAAAGTAAAATTTGCTGACCAATGAACACTTTTAATCAGTTTCAAAAATGTTTAATACTAATTCGAAAACATTTTTTTTTTTTTTTTTTGCATAAGTCCCAAGCATCTATGCCATACCTATTTATGAGTATAAGTAGAACCTAATTAGGCTTTTGTGCTTGTTCTAATTCAAAATATCTTGTGCAAACGAAATATATACAATATCAACACTTAATTTTTTTGTTATCTAAAATGTATAAAAAGTATGTACAAATATTACTTTTTAAATATTTCACTAAAACTACGGTCACTGCGAAAGGAAATTAAAATTGAATTCCAAATAAAACATGTCTATGAATAAACAAACGGATCTTTTTTTCACGATCTGAAAAAAACGAATATTTATTATATTAAAATCTGTTAAAATATTAAACACTAAAAGTATCCTTTGCCGTAAGAACTTTGTACTCTGCAAATTACCAAGTAGGTAAGATAAGGAAATGAGTAAACTTAGCCAGTTGGTTAATCTGGATTTGCAGGTGTGAATATCACAAGTTGATAATTGGTCCCAAGTTTCCAACCTTTCCATCTTTATTGCCACGTCTATAGAAGTAACTACTATGGAAATAATTTCAAAGTTTCAGAGTGTTTATTTACGACTATTTTTCATTTTACCAAATTACAAGTAATATTACAAATATACATTTGTCAATTTATTTAGTTTTGCATGGATGGTGTACCAAATACTTACGTGGTATCGTCAAGTTTTCGAAGGCTTTAAAAGAGTAAATACCTTATCATATTGTGTTTAGTGAATTCTCCAGGAACAGGCTAAACTCCCTAATATAATATGTCTAATCACATATTACAGTACTACAGTTATTTTGTTACAGTATTCTGGTTTACACATTTGGATAACTTTTAGCGAATTTACGTATAGGGAATAAGCTTATACCGTAGGGTTTATGGTAAGACCTAGACTCAGGACCCTACTAGCCACCATAACCTGTGCTTCGCAACGGGCAGAGAATGTTAGGTTATGTATGTCGGTGGCTCTGTCGGTAGCGTCCAACGAACTATACTAACAGTATATATACTAACAGTAGTATAGTTCGTTGGTAGCGTCACGGACATCGGGCCCAAGGCAGCACTGTCATTGGTTCGGATCCTGGTCACTGCCGAAAACATTTTATCAATACAGTTCACCTTTGTACTGTACCGGCTCACCCCTTGCTTTGCTTAATACTTTCCATACGCGGGCAGTTAGTCTATGTGGACGAGCAAATGCAAGGTTAAAAGAGGGCGTCAACCTCAAAAAAGTGCTGAGGGGAATACTTGTATTCTATAGATTTGCTGTATGAAATAGTTATTAACACACATAACTGTGTATCAACAGTACAAACGTATTAAATGTTTGTATAATAAGTTTCCTTGAACGGAACAGATTCGTAGAGGCTCTGACCACAGTCAGCTAAAAGCGAAGTTTGCGATTAGATTATAAATAGCGCTTGCAAACTCTGTGACTCTAGGCATTAATATTTTATCTTTGGTGTAATAGGTGTAATATTGCAATTATCGTTAACATATGCATTTAAATATAAGTGTTTTGGACTAGAAAGGATAGGCATACAAAAAAAGTTATAATGTAATCTAATAAAATTTGATAATATAATAATATAAACAGCCTTTTTACTATCTTCTTCTATGTATAGCTTATAGTGAAAGTATTGTTTTCATAGCCACATACTAAACCTGTGGTCCAATAATTGTCATAAAGTTTGGTATTTGGGTAATATTCTATAATATCTCCTTGTTTCACTCTTTTGTAAATTTTTATTTTTATTGTGATTTTCCTACAAAAAACCCATAAAATAACAAATTTTATAAACATACGGCCGTATCTATTTTGATTAAATTTAGCATTTATACCTTTTTACTTTCAACAAAACAATGTACCCCCAATGCTGTAGGAATTACAGTTCAAAAGTTATAACGTTTCTGATTTTCCTTACAAAATACCACAGCTACTTGCTCATAATCAGGGTCCACAAGCTAATGGGAGAAAGAATGTGTTAGATAGCTGATAACATTAATTGAAATCAAGTATTTATTAAAAACAATAAGTAATATTGGAATATTTTACACATTCACATTTTACAAAAGAAATCTCATGCAAAAGTAGGTCTTCGCAATTCACATGTTGGCTGAGGGGTGCAAAGATGCAAAGATTAATACCACGTTATTTGTTAAATAATTCTCATGCACTTGTACCTTATATTTATTATTAATATAATATTCCAAATATTTTTGTTCCATTTTTAAATTATAATGTTGATATTTACATACTTTTATTACATTGTAGAAAAATACATAAACAAGAACATTAAAAACAATTACTCCTGACAGAGCCTATAATCCGGCATACTATTTTGGTATTTCTTAGCTTGCTACTCATAAAGCGAAAAACATACTAATATGACTCATTAACAACTTAACAATATTCTGTATTAACTTTTACTAAGAATCATTGGTAATATGAATTTAAATATGTAATACCCCTCAGAAATAGACAGTAGTAAGTAAATTAAACCGATCTCCAATATCAGTATCAGTTGGAAATACAGAGATCTACGGAGTGTCTATACAATATTTTTCAGGGCTTTAGTATATGGACATATATACTAAAAGAAAGAAACAAGTTTATGAAAAGGTATGTCCAAAAGTGCATATTTACCCAGATATGTGCCATTTTGTTTTTATACATAAAAATATTTATCTTTGAAGTTTACTAGTAAGATAAGGTAACATAAAGTGCACCCTGAGTAACTTTGTCTTATTTTTACACCAAAAACGTTATATTTCAATTATTCGTCATCCGGTATTTTTGGAAATGCTAAATAAAAGTGTACTTGAAATTTTTTCATAGGATTAACCGTTTTGGAGTTGTTAAGTTATAAAAATTTAAACGGCAGTCATTTTGAAACGGACTAACATTTTTTTTCTATAATAAGTCTCATCTACCTTAACAAGCATTACAAGTTTCATAATCTTTCGTTGAAACTTCAAAGATAAAATATTTATGTACAAAAATCAAAATGGTTATAAATGGGTAAATATGTATTTTCGGACATTCCTTCACATAACCGTTTTTCATTCTTTAAGTATGAGGATTCATATACCAAAGTCCTGAAACGTTTTTTTATGGACACCCTGTAAATCGCTCAGAAACGTGACTTGTGTGTGGTGATATTTTAAACGTCATTATAATACCCAAATATGAAAACATTTTAAAGGTTAAAATTCGTATCGTTGTAGCTCCCCCTCGTAAAGAAATAAAGCAAATATTATCTTTTTCTTAAAGAAAAATGTGTATATTAACTGCCCTTTCTACAACAACAGGGTTACATGATACAGACAAGCCTGTGATTAGTCTAGACATTGTCTGCAGTTTCATTGTATGCAACTCACTCTTACAAGGGATAAACTTGTATTGTAGAAGAAAGGAAATTATTCGTAGATAATAGCTAAGCATAATTAGAAGACATATTAGAATGCTGCAAGAGTAGTGGGCTACATTGTAGAATGTTATTCAAAATATATTCTTGTCTCATAAATCCTGGTAAATTTTGACGTTTCTTTGCTAAGCAGTAATTTTGTTCCATGCAAACATGAACAACAACATTTACTCCTAAAATATTGGATATCTCAAGTTAGGTAAATAGAGAAAGAATTACAAACAACTTTGCCTGTGTTGCCAAATCTACTTTTTCCCAACAATAGATGAGCGTATTTAAGCTATAAAAACTAATACGCTATAGAAAAATGACACTTTTTCTTGGATGAATAACAAAGTAAAAGGAATAGTAAGCTTTATAAATTAGGTCAAAATACAAATAATTCAGTTAGGCAGTTTAGTTTAGACTCTTTTTTTACTAACCGTTGTTATAAATCCAGTTTTGTTCTCAGCCCAAAAATCTTTTCACATAATATCATTTGTTACGTACTTATTAAATTTAATAATTATAACACATAATTGTAAGAACTAAAAATAAAGTCTTGTTTTTATTCATTTCTCAAACTTAAGCTGGGTTTTCCTAGACGCGGAGTCGGCCAGCGGAGAGCGGACAACGGAGAGCGGACTCAGCTTGTCTTAGGTAATTTAGTGTTACTGTTTTCCTAGCAGCGGAGCGGAATGCCATGTTAATTTCAATTCCGCTCTCCGTTGTCCGCTCTCCGCTGGCCGACTCCGCGTCTAGGAAAACCCAGCTTTAGAATTGTAAATATTACATCAGCTGTAAATAGAAATAAAATTAATTAATGAGTCCAGACTAACAGATATAATAATATATAACGGTTTTCATACATGCTATGTATTGTAAAAAGAGATTAAATAATTGATACTGAAAGGGGTATATGCTGATTTAAATAACTCAATATTAGAGAATGTGACTTCGAAAATTTAACAATATGTCATCTTTTATTCTGATGTCTGATGATTAGTCCAACTCTGGTACATATAACCATGGATAAAGTGTTACTTTCCATTCATTCTGTGGAATAATGGGTTTCTTTGCTATTTTTTTTAGAAATAAGTCATGCAAATAATAAAAACTTAATGACTGCATTTCACTCTATTAAATATATTCATGCATTTCTCATAGAGTTCTGTTTTTCAAACGTGTTCAAAAATTATTATTCTATTTCGTAACATTGTTTGCACCAAAAAACAATAATATAGTAATAATATTTTACAAAAAACTGAAACTATCATGTATCTTCAGTAAATGCACAATCAATAATTAATTATTATTGATATTTATTATACTATATTAGACTTCGATTAAATTTATCATTTTAGTTCAGTGATCTTTCATGAACCATTTACTGGTGATATCCAATCTACCGCACTAACCAGTGCCAAATGTTTGAGCTCAATTATGAATTATAGCTTTCCCAGGTCTTATAATTTATTAATTTTCTTAACTCCTGTTTGGTTGGTATTAACATGTACATAATTCTTATAGTTTGGTTTATTTTGGATCAACCATCTTAGGTAAACAGTTTATAAATGAAAACAAAAAAGTATGTTTTACAGAAATATGAATCGTTTTTTAAAACTTAAGTATGGTTGTTTTAGTCACAAAAGTTGTCTTAATATATTTGAAACATAAAATATGGTTTTTGGGAGTTTTTGCAAAAAATTATGTTTTAAGTCAAGAATGATATTGTTACAAGTCAGGAGCCCCGCGCAACAATAGCCAGGCGCCGTCACATAAGGGTTGTTTGTTTACACGGGTTTCTTAGAACGCACCACTGATAGACAATAGACCTATGTCAACGGACTACCTCAATAGGGGCCCTAGAACCTTCTACTTCTACGCCGGTTTGTAAACAACGGATGCTCGAACTCTCCACTCTAGATTGTTCTACGGCAAGGTTATATAAGGGACCGTCTTCCGGCACACGGCAGTTGAGTTGAGTTGAGCCTTCCGAGAATCGTCGCAGCAAGTGCCCGTCGGTGTTAGTGACCAGTGCTAGTGCTAGTGGCAGTGACAGTTTAGTGACAGTGAGAGTAACAGTAACAGTGTAGTGTCTCTAGTGACAGTGTAGTGACAGTGTTGTAACAGAAGTAGTGATAAATCCTGTAGAGGCTAGCTGTAAGTAGAAACATTGTAAATTAGAATAGGCTAGGTTTAGATAGGGTTAGTTAGGTGTTAGGTAATTTTAATATTTGTAAATATAGAATAATTAGTGTAAATAAAATAGTTATTATAAAATCGCCAAGTTTTATTTGTAAAGAACCTGCTAAGCCCGCAACAATTGGTGTCAGAAAGCGGCATTATTTTGGCGATTATAATTGTAAAATATTGAGTTTAATTTTAGTTGTATTAGATATTAGTAAGAATCAGGGTCTTTGTTACATATTAGTAATTTGTGTCGTAAATTTGTTTACAAAGGAAAAAATCATTTATTGTAAAATTAGTTTTATTGTTTGGCATAAAAATGGCATTCAAAGGTGTGAAACTTAATGAGTTAAAAGTAGTTGATCTTAGGAGAGAATTAGAAGAACGAGATCTAGATACTAGTGGAACTAAATCAGCCCTTCAGGCACGCCTTAAACAAGCTTTAATTGATGCAGGTGAAGACCTAGATAACGTTTTATTTGAAACATCTGATTTTAACAAAAGGCTTAAAAACTTAGAAGCAAATATTGAGTCAAAAATGTTAGAAAACAGCAAAGCGTTAGAGTCAAAAATGTCAGAAAATAGCAAAACATTAGAGTCAATGTCAGAAAATAGCAAGGCATTAGATTCAAAAATGTCAAACCTAGAAGCAAATATTGAGTCAAAAATATTAGAAAACAGTAAAGCATTAGAGTCAAAAATGTCGAATGTAGAATCAAAAATGCTGAACAAGTTAGATGAGTATTCTAGCAAAGTTGATGATTTAGAAAGTAGGATTAATGACATGGATGAGAAATTTAATTGTATAGAAAAAAATCTAGAAGATAGGTTAGTTAAGCTTAGGCAGGAAATGGCTGCATCGGGGAGCTTCACACCTGCGTCATCGGCTAGTACTGGCGAACTTCAGCAGGATAACGTCCTAGAAACGATCTCCAAGCCAGCGCCCACCATTGCTGCCGTTGCCCCTCAGAACATCGTTCCTCACTTCGATGGCAAAACTCCCTGGGAGGACTACATGCTTCTCTTCGAGACAGCGGCTATGGTCCATGGGTGGACCGAGGAGACAAAGGCTTCAGCACTGTGCCTTGCACTACGGGGCGATGCACTAGCTGTTCTGCATGCTATGCCAATGGCGGAGCGGAAGAATTTCCCAGAACTAGTGAGGAGATTGGACATGCGCTTTGGGCATCGACACATGGACCAGCTCTACCGATCACAGCTGCGGAACCGGATCCAGAAGTCCAATGAGTCACTCCAGGAGTTTGAAGCCGACATTGCTCGCCTGGTGAGAACCGCCTATCCATCGGTCACGGATGATGTCTACGAGAGTTTGGCGGTGGATAAATTCCTAGACGGTCTACGTGAACCTGAGACTCAACAGGCAGTGAAGCTCGCCAGACCAAAGACCCTGAGTGACGCACTGACACAGGCACTGGAGTTCGAGGCTGTGCGACAGTCGGTGAGGGGCCAGGCTCGAGTCCGCGTGGCAGACGCAGAACCTACAACTCCACTGGACATCGAGGAGCTAGTAAAGAGAGTGCTGGAGGCTCTAAAAACTCGTCGCCGGCAGATACGCTGTTGGAGCTGCGGACAGATTGGACATCCCCGGAGTAAATGTCCTTCGACCACATCAGAACCGAAGCAGGAAAACTAAGGAGGGTTGATGGAAAGGGGCAACCGTCAGCCCGCGATTGGAAAGCCCCGAGGAAAAGTGGTAAAGTTGCTTCACTGGGAAGTCAGTCGAGCAGTTTCTACGTCGACGGAAAGGTGAACGGGCGTCTCCAAAGCTGTCTTCTGGACACCGGGGCGACTATGACCATCCTGAATCCAAACACTGTGTCGACGGAAGATATTTCACCAACATCGTGGTCTCTACGTACAGCTACAGGTCAGCTGGCTCAGGTCTATGGGCAGACGGTTGCTACCTTCCACATCGGTGGCTGCGTGTTTCAACACTGCGCACTTGTTGCCGACATAGACGAGGACGTGATTTTGGGAACCGATATAATGGTGAAGTACGGACTGAAGTTGGACATGTCAAGAGGACTAGTGACTCTCGGAGATGAAGATGTCATACTACGACACGGAAAAGATATCTCTGCACGCGTCCTTCTTCTGGAAGACACAACGCTACCAGCACGCAGCCAAGTCATCGCCCGAACTATTGTCGAAGGAGATTGGACTAGTGGGCAAAGTGTTCTTCTGGAGCCAGGAAGTGACAGTGAATCCCAGCTTGGACGTGGTGTCTTTGTCGCCAGATCCTTATTTAACTTAGGACATGAAAATCCGGTGCAACTGATGAACTTGAATGGTTTTCCTGTTACGATTAAAAGAGGAGTAACGATCGGAACGTGCGTGGCTGTTAATTCGGTGGTACGTCAACTAAAATCATGCCCGCCATCTCCAAATGGATTACCAAAGGAGCTAGAAGATTTCGTGGAGAGCACCTGTCAGGAGCTGACGCATCAACAAAGTGCAAAAATAAAGGACTTTATTACTAGATGGCAAGATGTCTTTGAGTACGGAAGTGGCCCTAGAGGAAGGACGAATATAGTACAACACAAGATAGACACCGGAGATGCAAAACCCATACGTCAGGCCCCTAGACGACTCCCACTGGCAAAACGTGACGAAGCTGAGAGAATCATAAACGAGATGGAAGCGGATGGTGTCATCGAGCCTTCTAGCAGCCCTTGGGTGTCACCTGTGGTACTAGTGAAAAAGAAAGACGGCTCAACAAGATTTTGCGTAGACTACCGCCTTCTCAACAATGTCACCAAGAAAGACAGCTACCCTCTCCCCAGGATTGATGACACACTCGACACTCTGGGAGGATGTCAAATATTCTCAACTTTGGATCTGAGAAGTGGCTACTGGCAGGTCGGGCTCGCTCCTGAGGACAAGGAGAAGACAGCGTTCTCTATTGGGACAGGACTTTACCAATTCACTGTGCTTCCTTTTGGACTTTGCAATGCCCCTGCTACTTTTGAAAGGCTCATGGAGAACGTCCTCAGGAGATTGTCATGGGAAACATGCCTGGTATACTTGGATGACATTATCGTCCTAGGCAAATCCTTCGAAGACCACCTGAAGAACCTGGAGAATGTCTTTATGCGACTGCGGATGGCTAATCTCAAGTTGAACCCCAAGAAGTGCAACTTGTTCCGCAAACAGGTTAATTACCTCGGCCATGTTGTATCAGACAAAGGAGTATCTGTGGATCCGGAGAAGATCAGAGCTATCACTGATTGGCCAATACCTCAGGATAAACACCAAGTTAGGAGCTTCCTTGGGCTGTGCGCTTACTACAGAAGATTTGTAAAAGGATTTGCTAATATTGCCAAACCACTAACTAAATTGACGGAAGACAAGAGAACCTTTGTTTGGGACAACGACTGCGAGAAATCTTTTGAAGAGCTGAAGGCCAAATTATGCAGCGCACCCATATTGAGCTACCCACGACCAGACGGAAAGTTCATACTAGACACGGACGCCAGCAATACAGCCATTGGAGGAGTCCTTTCCCAGCTTCAAGATGGAGAAGAACATGTGATCGGATACTTCAGTAAGGTCCTGTCAGCGCCTGAGCGTAATTACTGTGTCACCAGGAGGGAGCTTCTCGCAGTGGTAAAGTCTATAGAACACTTTCATAAGTACCTGTATGGAAGAAGGTTTCTCCTGAGAACCGACCATGCCGCACTGATGTGGTTGCTAAGATTCAAGTCTCCTGAAGGACAGGTTGCGAGATGGTTAGAAAGATTAAAGGAGTATGACTTCGAATCAATCCATCGTGCGGGGCCAAGCCACAGGAATGCAGATGCACTATCTAGAAGACCATGTGGGGACAGCTGCGCGCACTGCACACGCAAGGAAGACAAAAGTGCATCAGTTCATCGCGTGACCGCCGTGGACGACGAATGGGACAGTAATAAACTGTCAGAGGACCAGAAGGAAGACCCAGACCTAAGACACGTCATGCAGTGGAAGATAGACAATAAAGGAAGACCGTCGTGGCAAGATATTGCTCCATTGTCTAAGAACGTCAAGACCTACTGGGCGCAGTGGAACTCGATTTTAATGGAAGAAGGAGTTTTGAAGCGAGTCGTCGAATCGGAGGAAGGGGAGCACCGAAAACTCCAACTAATAATTCCAAGGAAGAGGGTTCCTGAAGTGCTAAGGGAAGTGCACGATGGAATTTCTGGAGGCCATCTAGGGGTACATCGTACACTGGTGAAAGTAAGGGAGCGCTTCTACTGGGCTAATCAGAAAGACGACGTCATAGACTGGTGCAGAAGGTGTGCGACCTGCGCAGCATCAAATGGCCCTGTCAACAAACGAAAAGCCCCAATGAGGAAATACAACGTAGGTGCCCCGTTTGAGCGCATCGCCATTGACGTAGCAGGACCGTTCCCCATGTCTGATTCTGGAAATAGATTTATTTTGGTAGCAATGGATTACTTCAGCAAATGGGTAGAGGCCTATGCATTGCCTAACCAGGAAGCGGTAACAGTTGCAGATATATTAATCAAGGAAATGGTGAGCAGATTTGGCGTCCCGCTCGAACTTCATTCTGACCAAGGAAGAAATTTTGAGTCAGCAATATTCTCCAGAATGTGTGAAGTTCTTGGTATCCGGAAGACTCGAACAACACCTCTGCACCCACAGTCAGATGGCATGGTAGAACGCATGAACAGGACGATGGGAAGATATCTGTCAAAAGTTGTCTCCGAACATCAGCGGGACTGGGACCAATACCTGCACCTGTTCCTACTTGCGTATAGGAGTTCTGTCAACGAAACCACCGGTCAGACTCCAGCCAACGTAGTTTTCGGCCGAGAGCTCCGTCTTCCATGCGACCTACAGTATGGCTTGAAACCAGATGAATGTGTGGTTGGCGAGGACTACGTATCTCATCTGCGGAAGAGGATGGATGAGATACATGAGAAAGTCCGTCGCAACATATCTGGAGCAAGTGACAGGATGAAGGAGAGGTACGACGTGAAGGCCGAGAAAGGAGGGTTCACACCTGGAGACCTCGTGTGGCTACATAATCCCCGAAGGCGTCGTGGATATTCACCTAAACTCCAGAACTCATGGGAAGGGCCCTATGAAGTAATTTCCCGTCTAAATGATGTCATCTACCGGATTAAGAAGCAACCAAATGGCAAACCCAAAATAGTCCATTTCAACAGGCTTGCACCCTACAAAGGAGATCACGGCCAACAAGATGAACAAGTTCGCAACATCTCAACCGAACCAAGAGACTTCGTGCCCGAGAAATGTGGAAAGGCGGAACTGAAACTGTTATATAAGGACCTCTTCACCTTGCCAGTGGATTATGCCTTGGCCCACTGCGTAGCAGAAGACCTGAGAGCGTCGCGAGGTATAGCCACAGTCTTCAGGAAAAAGTTTGGAGGGACTGAAGCCCTTGAGCGTCAGAGACCCGCCATTGGCACCACCCTTTACCTGAAGCGCAATGGGCAGCATTTGTTTTACCTCGTTACGAAGGAAGCGTCAAGCCAGAAGCCCTCCTATGAATCGTTGAAGAAAAGCCTGCAAGACCTGCGAGACAAACTTCTTCAGATTGGAATCAAAAAGCTTGCTATTCCAAGGCTGGGATGTGGTTACGACGGACTGGAATGGAAGACTGTAAGAAATATGGTGCAGGAACTTTTCGAGGACACTGGCATCGACATTGTGGTCTGCGTATTCAACCCGTGGGGGACCGGAGACATTGGTCCAGAAGATCTCAAGCTTCGAGAGAAATCTGTTCTGGGGCAGAACAGTCTTAAGGAGGGGGTAGTGTTACAAGTCAGGAGCCCCGCGCAACAATAGCCAGGCGCCGTCACATAAGGGTTGTTTGTTTACACGGGTTTCTTAGAACGCACCACTGATAGACAATAGACCTATGTCAACGGACTACCTCAATAGGGGCCCTAGAACCTTCTACTTCTACGCCGGTTTGTAAACAACGGATGCTCGAACTCTCCACTCTAGATTGTTCTACGGCAAGGTTATATAAGGGACCGTCTTCCGGCACACGGCAGTTGAGTTGAGTTGAGCCTTCCGAGAATCGTCGCAGCAAGTGCCCGTCGGTGTTAGTGACCAGTGCTAGTGCTAGTGGCAGTGACAGTTTAGTGACAGTGAGAGTAACAGTAACAGTGTAGTGTCTCTAGTGACAGTGTAGTGACAGTGTTGTAACAGAAGTAGTGATAAATCCTGTAGAGGCTAGCTGTAAGTAGAAACATTGTAAATTAGAATAGGCTAGGTTTAGATAGGGTTAGTTAGGTGTTAGGTAATTTTAATATTTGTAAATATAGAATAATTAGTGTAAATAAAATAGTTATTATAAAATCGCCAAGTTTTATTTGTAAAGAACCTGCTAAGCCCGCAACAATATATTTTATAAAAGAACGGCTATGCCATGCACGCAGCCTATCTAGCTGAGATATAAATTATGTGTGGAAGAATTAAAACCCTTAACAATAATATATAAAATGGTTTACTGTTTTATAAAATGAGTCTTAGAGAAGTGTCGCACAGGAGATTTACGCTATGTATTCTTGTAACATTCATGTATATAGCCTATTCATATTTTCATTCAATAATTAACCTTTTAACAATTATTAAATGAACAATTACTAAAAAGTACTTAAGTGAAATAATAACTTTGCAATAATTTAAAAATAATAAAATCGACTAATTGAAATGTCTCCTCCACTTTGAAAGTTAAAAATTTCTCAGTTTCTATTCATTTCTCAATTCAAACACTGAATTTGATTACATGAATAATGTATATTGTATTCACTGTGTATTTAAATGTAAAGTTGTACAGTGGGCAAATGTACATCGACTTACTTTTTTATACGAATATAAAATAATCGATCGAAAGTTCTCCAAATTCTAATCACATATGAATTATGTGATACCACGAACCTCTAACATCATAAGATGAGAATCCTGTTGGTAAATCTATTCCAGTCCCTAAAGACCAAAAATTGTATTTTTTGCTCTTCATTATAATTAAAAATTTTAACCTAGCTTGAACATAAGGATCTACCTAGCGTCCTTTAAGTTATATTGCCGCAACCCCTAGGTCTAACCTGAAGTAATGTGAAAAACAATCCCTGGCTCGTGCTTAGCTTCTTAGGAAAAAAACTATACACAAATAAAAGTTATAAATCTTTAGTTACTTGTTGTGTTGTGTGGCTTAAAATTATGATGTAACAAAAGGTAATACTGGTTGTAATGTAGTATTGCCGTAAAATACTTATAGCCTGACATAGAGAGAAGGTAAGAGGTTTAAGAAGGATTTATTTCTTCTCTTGAACGTGACTGGACCACAAATTGGTTGTCTTTTAATACTTTTAAAATCTTCTTATCTCAAGAAGCGACTGTAACAGACGGGACAATATTGTTTTCAATGTAACATTGTAGCTTTCAATGGTATAGTAAAAGTATTGAACATAAGTAATGCAAGGTTCTATATTATGATGAACCTGTAAACTGGATCGTTTTTATGATAAAATGAATTGTTCGTAATTACAAATGTCATCATATAAGTTTGTTTTGTAATTTGAAGTTCGCTCTTGTAAGAGGGCTGAAAATATACTTCCTTTAAGCCTAAAAGGATTTTTCATTCGCATCAAACTTAAAGCTTCATTTTCCTCATGTACAAGCGTTTCTTTTCACAAGCTTTTGTTTGAGTCACAAATAAACTTTAGTTGTCTTTAAACATCTGGTAAATTCAAATTCTATTAAAGATAATAAGGGGGTAAAAAGTAATGGATAATTAGATGAAAAATTAAACGATAGTTGAAATATTTCAACTGTTTTTAGGTTTCTTTGTCGTGAATAAAGATTATTTTTTAAATAAAGGAAGGTACCGTATAAACATTTTATATTTCAAATGCAGATTTTTTATTCTTTTAACGAGTTTCCTATACAGGGTGAGTTATAAAGTTATGAGGAAATCCCCCTTAAGGAGGATATCTTTAAGGAGGGTGTTTTTAAGGAGGGTGTTCTCCTTAAGAAGGATGGGTTAAAATTAATGTCTAGAGTCTAGACCTATACCTTGAACCCGTAGCCAAATTAGTGTTCCTGTATGGCCATGCTGTGTTATTTATTTGTTAATATGTTTGTTCTTGTCTCGTGTAAAGACTTTATGACGACCTCCTAGGAGCGAAAATACGTCTTTAAGGCTTGACAATGACACCATGAGTTTCGAAAACGGTCGCCATCCAGACGACAGTGGATTACAGTGGCAAAAACAACGTATTTAACGTCTAGAATAATATTGTTAAGTAATCCAGGAGGCAACACCACAAAAATAAATTTATGACTTTATCAAACGGGATTGCACTATAAATGTAATATAGAATTTTGAAGCCAATGTCTTCTTCTTTTCAAATTTTAAAAACCTATTTAAAAAATGCGAAAAACTATGGAAGTATTAGCATTGTTCTCGATCAAAGTCAAGTCAGGTGGTCCATATTGGTACTTGACCAACGCCGTTTGGGACAACATGCGTTTTCTTACTGTCCAAGTGTCAACAACAATCAAACGATAAAGTGCGTCCGAAAAATGTTGCATACTCAACCCCAACCAGGGCCTGGTCTAATTAAAACAGAAACAGTAGGGATCAATAGTTTTTTGTTTCGTTTTCAAACATAAAATTAATTATTTGACAGTGGTTAACGTTTGCTGATCAAACATTACTGATTCTACAGAGCTTTTAAAATTCGTAAATGACGTTTGTTTTTAACATGTTATATTAGCCTAATAGTCTAATTATATAGTTATATAGTATAATTTAATATAACAGTTATATAGTCTAATTATTCTGGTTAGTTATAATAGTCTAATTTAATATAACATAACTGATTCATTAAAATTTAATACAGAACATTTGTTTAGTTTTCCTTAGTAAACAAACAAAATTAAAGCTGTAAAAATAGTAATACCACAAAAACCCATCAGAACAACAAGCACTATTCTAAATAAAACCTGAAACATTTCAATCAGGTTAAATGTAAGTGTATCCTATATTCTAGAAGAACTTGAACTTGGTTACTCAAATGTCAGTAATCTCTGGTTCAGCTTTAAAGCTGGCATCAAATATTGAAAAGACGAGATGTGCTTCTTTTTATCCCAAAACCTCTCTGAGCATTTTCCCCGAAAGTAAAAAAAATAATATTTGTCAACATAAAATTTCTTAAAACAGAACTCTAAAAAAGTAATAACATGTTAGATATGTTTATTGAAAAATGATTTTGCCCACTTTTATTGAAATTTACATTATTGTTCATTTAAAGTGAATAAATTTAACATTCACGCTTAAATATGAATTAAATACATTAATATCACCGTGAATTTTAATTCACTGTGGCTTTAAGAACAAAACTATTAAATATTCTGACTATTTACAAAGTTTACTAAACAAAATATAAAGAACTCTAAAAACCCAACGCTCCTTAGTAAATACGGATTTTTTAACTAAAAAAAATGTTTAATGAAAAATGTTTCATATTCCCTGAAGTTAAAAATGTTAACTACGCTGTAAGATATGTTTTGTACGCGTGTAAGTCGATTACACCTAAAGTTGGTGCTGCTGTGCTGCGGCAAGCTAGTGTAATATATCACCATGTCATCCTTGGTAAGAGTATTAAGCAACGTCTTGTTTGGGACAACGAAAAGCTCTTTTACTTTCTCTCTGAAATACTCGGTTCATAACATAAAAGGTAACAGTTACGTGATTCCCGAATTGTTGTTTGCTGCCATTATTGTATGCTATATTATGTTGTAGGCTAAAATTATTAAAATTATAAATCCCAAAAAATACATGTCATATGTAGCGTTGATTTGAAGTATCTGAAAGTAATTGTTTAAAGTATACACAAACGTTTATCAAGGATTGGGTTGCATAAATTAAATGGTTAAGTAATACTCGTGTGATAAACTATACACCCTGAGTCCAATAATTATATTTGAGATGAGCAGATGCAGCTACTACTTCACTTGTATTTTTTTTGTGTCAGTTTGTCTTTTTATGGAGGATTATTAACATCCGCAACATTTAAATAAGGGAGGTGACGTTTATATACAGTCTGGCATTTGAATGTGCCAAAGCCTTGAGCTCAGAGGTCTCTACGCTAAACAATTTTCATGTTTCAAACCGAGGGAGACACATTTAACGCTTAAGCACTAAAAAGCAAAGTACAATTAGTTCCAACAGGCTTATTCTATCAAAGCTCTTTCATGTTTTATTTGATGTTTCAACAAATTTAAACTACATTTTCGTTTGATGTCACACCGTAATTAAAGAATGTGCTTCAAGTTTCTTGATTATTTTTTTCATCTCGTTTCGCTATGGCCTCATATTTTCCTGTGATACAGAATTTTCTGTCGGCAATGGTATCTTACACACTCTAGATACACGCATACTTATTAATTTATGATGAAAACCCCATTTTTTTAAATATCTTATTGCAAAGTAGATGATCTTACGAGGATCGTATGATATTTGAAATAGATGTTCAATAAAAGGTATCATGTTGACATAATTGAAGAAGTATAACTTATTGACTTATTGTTAAATGCTTATTTTAATATAAAAATAATATTTGTTTCACTGAGCAAAAACAAGACTATTAAGATTATTTCTGTATAGCAACTTATCTAATATATTTGAACATTTATTTCGATCAAAAGTAAAAACATGTCTTCAAATAATATATTTTTCTTAGTTTTACAAACCACCACCGTACTTCAAAGTCAATAATGTTAAAATTTTAAAATAGACTGATGTTAAACCAGCTCTAATCTTCAAGTACATTTATCTTAAACTTCATAATGCAGCCCCTGAACTGTTGAATTAGTCAATAGGTGAACCATGTCGTAAATTTAAATATCACACATTGGTCAACTGTTGACGTTAAGTTTTGTACCTCATAATTATTTATTTGTTTGTATTACAAACTTGACAGACATAAGATTGTTGACCCTAATTGAAAGTACATTATTTTATTGTTATTACTTATAAAATACTACATATTATGTTTCAATATCAAATACATTTATATATTTTCGATACTTTCTTATTTATCTATATTTATTATAAATTATGCATACAACACTTTATAGTAAAATTGAAAACCATGAAAATACAAGTAAAGTACTAACTGTTATCTCTAATCAATCATGAATTCTGGTGATAACTCTCATGATTATCTCTATTCTATGAATGACCGACGTTAATTTAAATTTAATCAAATATTACTCGACTCACAATCTAAAAACAAGTAATTTGTCTAGTAGTGTGACTGTACAAAAATCTTTACTGCCTATCTTAAACAAATTGTCTGCAAATTCTATAGCTACGTTCAGCTTCAAACATGACTTCATTTTAATCCACCTGTTTCATCATGATATGGGAGTCAGCGATAAATAGTTCTAAATATCATATATACAGAGTTATCGATTCTTCAGTCCAGTTTACTAAGCTCACAACTAGAGTTGAAGCCATGTTAAATTCCAGACCATTATGTCCACTCTCTGCTGACCCCTCATATTGTTCAATACTCCTTGGCCTTTTTCTAACTGGTGAGACTCTCTATCAATTTCGGAAGATTACCTCTCAACTGTACCTGTATCGTTTGAAGCATTGGCAACTGAGTCAATCATTCATTCAGAACATATGGGAAAGATGGAGAAGGAATATTTTCATCATACTGTCCGAAAAGAGCAGGCCGTTTTTAGTTCTCTAAATCGTCCACAAAATATTCGTTTTCAGGTAACTTCATATAGGGATTGTAAAACAAGTATTAAGTTTTTCGGTTTGCTAAACTCAAAATTGTATCAGTGCATTTAAACAATGCTGTGGTAAACATAGATGACAACTTCAACCTCAAAAGATGTGGCAAAATTTTGTAATAATTTAAAGGTTATTTCCTCAGTAAGATGAAAATAGTTGTCCATCACACGGAGCACATGTGTCTTTTTGTACTTAATCGTCTTTGGAAGCTCGGCTACAAAATATAATTACATACCCAATTAAATATATTTATGGAGCGTTCGGTTAGAGAAGTAAAGTTCACTAATAAATAAATTCAAAGAAAAAAAAAACAAGTTTTGTCCGCTTTAGGTGGTTAAGCTTCAGGAAAACGATCCACAACTGAAACTCTTTTATGTTCTAATCCTGTTATAATCCATCAATAAATCTTATTATTCTTAACATGTCTATCACATCTATTCCGTAAATTTTCATATGTAAATCGTTTGAAAAATGTATTTTCTCTATGTCGATATTAATGCAGCTTTCCTTTTTATTTTATTATGGTTTGTGACAAAAGGAATATTTAAAAATGTTTTGCTAATGATATTTGGGTAATATAAACAGGATTGATTTTCAATCATTAGATTATATAGTCTCATTTTAGCTACTTCAGGGAAAACAATGCCACAAAAGTCTGTCCTTTAATCTGAATACAAAATGAGTGTTAAATAAAAAAGATTCATGTAAAATGCAATATTGGTTTCCAAAATACCAAACTGTGCCTCATCCATTTCTTTCACTAAAATTAAGTTCACGATTAGAAAAACTGTATTGAAAGAGCACAGTAGACAAATTGTGAACGAAAAGCGTCAGTGTTCCATTTCAAAGTCATTGTTCCCCATCTGACACAACGTGCACGGGTGACGTAAGCACTTTTAAAGAATATTATCACTTCAGTAACAATAGTGTCATAACGTTTTAAACATGGTCGATTACAAATAATGGTTATTTTTTACAGTATTGCAGTTATAGGTTTCTCACTTTTAAAAATGTGGAGGAATATAAATCAATTTGATAAGTTTTATTCTTTGATTTTATTGAAAAATCGTATGTATGCCTGGTGTTTAGTTTGCAATATGTTGCAAACACATCTGTTTGAAATGATAAATTTAAGAACAAGAAACTATTATTATCAAATTTTCTTTAGTTTTCATATTATTTGAAGTGGGAATCTACTTAATGTCAAATCTAAAACTACACTTATTTATTCCCAGACCAATTAAAAATTTCAGAGTGTACGCCTACCTATATTCTTTCGCTATTTTAGTGTCACATTCAAAATGTTTGAGCTTGATGTGTTTACGTGTTAAACTAATTTAACTCAATCTTATCGTGTTTTTAGTTATTTTATATGTCAGACATTATACATGTAAATGTTTGTAGTAAAATAATTTTTGTTATAAAAGTAGAACTATTCAGAAAAAACGATTTCGTAAAGGAAACAAAGAAGTTCTGCTAATGTTCTTTTGCAGTCGGTTCTTCTCAATTTGTTCCTTCATCCACAACAGTGGTAACTTCATTATTGTACCTCAGCCTCTACTAAAATTTACTCATTATAAAGCTAAATTGTACTAAAATTTAATGAGGACGATGCTTTTTTTACTGTACCGATATGTTTCATAAATTGTATTAAAGAAAAGTTTTCTCTTTGACACAAGAATGTGTAAGTAAGATTTCACGAGAAAGCCAAATAAAAGGCAGCCTATATCCAACAGTTATTTGAATTTAAATGATATTTTAAATTGTCAAATGATGTGTATACTGCTATTGCATGAATAATTTAATTATTTATTTATTTCTATAAGTAAAACATCTGTATAATGAAGGTCAGATGTTAGTTTTGTTATACCTTTATTATTGCCTTTTAGATGCTGTTGTATAAGTAGGTGAAATGTTTATTTACTAGCTTACATCATGTTGCACATTATTTACTACAAACTTCATTAAAGATTCTTGATCTTTTTATATAAAGAGCTATATTTGCATATTAGTAAAAATCCTATATTTTAGAAACACTTTACGCTTAGAAAACAACAGTGTAGCTCTTTCTATACTATGGACTTAAAAATATAAGTTTTATAGTGGTGAACTGATGACATAAGACCCGCTTTTGAATCAATTAGGTCTTTTACCTCGATAATTGTTACCCTGAGATAACCTTTTTGCCTAATGAGAAATCATACAAAACAATATATAAGATAAACTAAAGAACAGTTAGAAAAATACATCAGTTTTTTACACGGAAATCCAATAGAGGTATTGGTTTGAACATTTGTTGAAAAGAACAGCTTCTCTCAATTTCAAGATTGATCCCTCCATTGCCATTAGTAGATTGCTCGTAAACCATCGTAACATACTTTCTCAACTCAACGGTTATTATATAACGCTTAAAAAAAGTTGGCGATTGATCGCAATAGAATAATAAAATAAGACAGCCGAATAGTACCATTGGGAAATGAAATTAAAAGATGCATCCTAAAACCGCGATTTTTTACGATAAACGGTTCAGTTGAATAATTTTTCCTACGCCAAAAACAAATAAGCGTGAATGAAATATTTTTAGTTCGGTATATGTATTTAATTTTTTATTTTTTATTTCCAGTCTCACTGTATAAAACAAATGGAAGATTAAAACCT
Organism: Macrosteles quadrilineatus; assembly: GCF_028750875.1. Taxonomy (NCBI): domain Eukaryota; kingdom Metazoa; phylum Arthropoda; class Insecta; order Hemiptera; family Cicadellidae; genus Macrosteles; species Macrosteles quadrilineatus. The sequence goes on from NW_026542610.1 coordinate 3,067,812, forward strand.
TCTTTGAAAATATGAACATTTTCTGTTATGGAAATATGAGTGAATTTATGGAATGATTAAAACTTGTTCTAACGGATAAACTAATAAATAAACTTATCACATAATCTGCTGGAATAGAATTTCAGAAACGTAATAAACTATTTTTACTGATGGGTTTAAGTTAAATTGACAGCATATTTTCAAGTGAAATGTTTTCAAACTTTTATCTTATATTAAGGTTGTAACCTGTTGTATTATCATCTGCACATATAAATAAGTTTGAACTTTGCTTTGCCAGAAACAAAAATAAGATCTATCACCTTACTGAGCTATTATAGCATCCAATATCAAGGCTTATATAACCCTTCAAGAAAAGCTACTACGAAAACATAAAGTTATTTTGCTGAAGCATATTGTGCTATGATATAAAAAGTGTTTGTTCCTTTAGAATGGAAATGGTATTATTTTAATGCTATGGTGAAATTTAAGGTTCTATAAAAACATAATTGGAATTTCGTTTGCCTTGTCAAAACTATGTCTTGCAATTAGTGTAAACTAAATAATGTTTATTTACAGCTTACAACACACAAACAAATCGTGATTTCGTGTGAATCTCTTTGTGTGTACATGGATTACATGTGATTTGTTGCAGCTCAGTTGGTATTGTTGCTCAATTATTGAAAGCTTTACGCCAGGTTTTGTTGCATTTTCAGATTACTGAATGATTAACTACAGAGCGTAAATCTAACTGACACGAAAGTGAAATATTTCCAATGACATGCATAGGTTCATTTTGTATGCACATGAATTGTCAATGGCTAACTGTTTAACAAGTTGTATTGAAATGGGTTTAAAAACTGAACTAGAAAGTAATAATCTACTTCTAAATCTAAGTTATAATATCTAACTTAGTCATAATCTAAGCTATAAAAGGGATATCGGTACTTAATACGTAAAAAGTATATATTTTATTCATATTATTATATAAACAAAGTAAATATATATTCGGCCTATTTCCTGTCAAAGTGTATTAAACCCATAACCAGCTAATGCAATAATTACGGTTTTAAAGTAATAAAATACCATAGCAATACAGTATTTTTCTGGTTCTATTTGCCCTATAAAATATTTAAACAAGAAATATACCACAACTGAGCCTATCACTGAGGATAACATAGCCAAATTGGGTATTATGCCTACACCCTCTAAACAGGTTTTGTCAAAACGTGTTTACTTTCAACTGGGATAACAAATATAGAATGGTAAATTAACATAGAAAATCAAATTTATCAGACGACAAATGCCAACACACTGTTCTTAAGTATGTGGCAATCCCGTACGAATAAGTAAGAAAAGTTTACACGTTTTTTAACAAAAATACTTTCTTGCATAGAAGCTGTCGTTCTCAAAAAGCAGGCGGGCCGTTTCATCTCGCAATCATGCCTTATAAATTATGCATTCCTATAAACTTGAACCACCTCCAACATTTGTGATGAATATTTTAAAAGCAAGTAAGAAGTAAAGCCTTTTATATAAGGTTCTTCTCTACTTACATTTTATTGGTGTTGTATTTATAACGGTGAGTTGGTGGCTAGGTCGCCAGTCGGTATTGTTTTGGACTACAAATTAAAATCAGACTTGGGACACTTGTCGACAACTCTGTTTAAATAAAACGCATATATTGACCATACAAAAAAAAGAAAAAAAAACACTGTCCTATTAGCATACGAAACATCAAGCATGTCATTATTTTAAACACATAAGTTTTATCAGAGGTCTTGAATTCTTAAGTGATTTCCCAGGAGGTGATATCTCTAGATACATATATTTTTGGTCAAATAAAATGTTTGAACAATTCCATTGTATCCATTTTGTGTTGTCCTGATAGCTACTGTGGTTCCAGTATCGCATTCCATAGTAAACCCAATACTGTCCCCGACGCTACAGTGACGAGCTGCGCCCTATGAAATAGCATAGGCTACATTCCATTGTAACCTGCATTCCCTATTTTGAACTGTCAACTTTGATGTAAAATACTTTTAGTAAAGTATTAATAACATGTTGAACACAGATATCAAAGAGGTATTTATTGGCTTGGTTGAAAATTTAATTTAATTTCAGTTCGTATAAATAATAATGAACAAGTACTATCCATCCTAATAATATTAATTTAATCTAAAAAGTGGCTAAATAAATATGGGTACGTAAAAAAAATTAATAATCACACTAACATTGTATTTGAAAATGTACCCCGAGAAAATATTTCAACAAAGTTTCAAGTAAAGTATTCACAGGTTTAATATGAAAATACTGGTATTTCTGGCAAAGCTGTTTACGAAATAAGTTATTGCGTTCTTTTATTTTCCTTCCATGAATAGGTGCAACTTTAAATCTTACAGTTTTTCCAAATTTTAAAATTTGTTAGTGTTACACGATGTTTGTTATTTGGAACACAGTTAAATGTTTTAAAAAGAAGGTAAACTTATAAAAATGGTTTAAATTTAAGACTTAAATGAGTGAAGATTTTATTTACATAGTTTTAACTTATCATTATTAAAACATGGCCGTATGTATTATTAAAACAAAATGCTTCCAAAATGTGTACACATATTCCAGCTATGTCGTTAATAACAATAATAAAAATCATAATTTTGATATTTCTTGTTTTGTTTTATATTTCCAAAACAAAAACAGAAAACTTCATTATTCTTTTCCAAAAACTTGAACTTTTTTATTTGTTTATTTTTATTTTTTTGCATTTTATTTCTTATTTTTATTTTTAAATTCCGTGTTAATAACCTGTAAAAATCGAACTGTTAACTCAATAATTGCAAAGTTATGTGTACCTATTTTTTTTTTATATTTAACATGAGGAAGATATGGAGTGCAGGGTAACCTTTAAATAGCTGCCTTAAATCAATTATCGTGATGCGTTACATTTAGAATTTGTATAATATGATTACTTATGTTACAATTAAAAGACAATATAAAAATATTAGTCGTGAATATGGTAAGGTGTGATTATTTCGATACCGACCGCTTAAGTATTTGAAAGTGTTTCTGTTGCTGAAAAGGTGATGTTTTTTTTTCTCAAAGATAATAACTATAATAACGCATTATATTTGAATCGCTGCCTCGGGGATCAATAGGATATCAGAATTAAAATTAAGGCAAACTACGTAATGAAATGGATTTAAAATGTAAAAAAGTTTTTAATTAAAAGGCACATACTAATGACGTATGGATAAAAATGTGGAGAGGAGACAATTAATAAAAAATACCGTGTAATATTAATTGGGTAAGTAAGGATAGTGTATTATTATTCTAAGAACAACCATTGTTATACTCTTTAGCAATCTTTTAGTTCTTATAAATTAAAAAAAAAATAGCTGAGATACGATTCTTAAATATTGTTATTTATAAAAAATAAATAAGCCTGCTCTTGGGATTGTTGTTCCTCAGTTATTTGGGAACACTTTCCATGTAGGTAACTGTAACAGCATAAAGGCTTTAAAGCAAATTTCTAAAACTAAATGTAAATCTTTTTTCAATATAATCCTTAATTCACACTCAATATTTTTTTCCAAAGAATTAATCGACTCGTTGTTCAGTAATTATATTTGTAGAAGAAATTTTGTAAAATATTATGAACATAATTTCGGCTTATCCAAATCTATTTACTGTGGTATATATATATTATGTTTATTTTGAATAACGTGTTGTTTATTACGTTATTAGATAGACTTTATTACATAGAAAGTGATCAAGTGCACTTCAATACATAACTGAATATTTGGTATCCACTGGCTGATAAACTTGTTGATAAAATATTGTTTAATACGTGAATATAAATTGCGTGTAAGTACAAAGAACCTGTTTAGGAATAGTTAAGGCCTAAATTAGCGAACATTTGATTGCGAACAGATGGCTGTCCCAGCTGTGTTTAAGCCATGCTTAGTTGATGTTTAATCTGTATAATGGTAAATGAGTAAACCAGTAAAATAAGCTAATGTTTGAAATTCAATGCACACACACACACTAAATCTTAACGTGGCATAAATTACTTTATGATGTCATATTTTTTACTAGGTTTTGTACACTGGTATCAAAAACCATCCCAAAGATGGTTTTAAATATATTTTCATATAATTATTTTTAAATAATTTCTTTACCAGCATTGTTCGTGTTTTTAAATTTACGGAAAGTAAATAAAAATCATTCAAATAACACATAAAACATATATTTACACACTGATTGTTAACCCCCTAGATAATTAATATAAATAAAAGATGCTAAGTGGTGATCGATTTCGATTGGAAACTCCAATCGTCATCATATTGTTGAACCACCCTAACTTTCTTTATTAGAGGTTTGAAATGTTATTTTCTAAAAGTCAAATAATAGCTTTTATGTGATGGGAAGAAAAAGTGATATTTGAGACGAACCATTGAAGGCGAATAATCATTAATTGTCTGCTGTGTTATATTGATAAAGAGTAAGTTTTATTCATTGTTTTAACCATAATTTTCACATACATTTGTAATACACTACAAGAATATTACAAAATTTAAAAAAGAACCGTTAATAACAAATTGAGCCAAACATCATACAATTGATGTATTTTAGTTAGAAAAACATTATCGCGAGTTGCTCCAATTTTCCACGAAACGACGTTTATTGGTTGCGAGAAAATTAATTACATGTTAGGCCATTGTTACATTAGGCCATTTCATTAGGCCATTATTGCATTAGGGTCAACAATGGCAATAAAACTAAATATCTGCTGCATTCTAAGCCATCTAGGATCACATACTGTAAACTTCAGGTGGAAAACGAAAAAAGTTCGGTAAAAAGATTGTATGTATTTGATTCAATTTTTGTAAGGTTTAATATAGCTATTGGGTTGAAAGTGACCAAAATAACTGATATAACAGCAAGTCACGTGGCCTCGAAGTCATATCCGGTCACTCAATGTCAAATACATCCGGTCTAATCTTTAGTCCACCCTAGCATTGGTCCCAGACGTGCAATTAAAGTTTGATTAAAAGTTAATCCTTAAATATAAATTAAAATTAAAATTACTACCCTAAGAAATAACTGTATGCCTGTGTCTTTTTAAATGTTAATTGTTAAATGGGTGTTTTAAATTTATTTTTCTTTAGCTCACTTAGATCGAGACTCTGTAAGCATCTCTTTGAAACGCATCTAACCAGGGTATCTGTTTTGATAAAGGGGCGAATGTGGATCATTTAAAAAAAAGGAGCTAAAATTTAATAATGTAGATAAGGATCACAAAAAAATCTCCTTTAAACGAATTGTGCCCCTAAACTAATACTGTTTCATTTTTAACTTAATTCACTTATCCAATTACATTAATGAATGAATCGATAATAATGATTGCATATACTGTATTTGTTCACTACAAATAATAAAATTTAAAACTGCGATTCCCATTTAAATATGCGTTAAGGTGCATTTTTAAAATTATATTAATGGAATTGAAGTTCTAGCTTCAAAATAGTCATTACTAAGCTCTATATAATATTATTGTACCACATCCATAGTGAAAAGAATTAGCAGTCAATATACACACTTGTGATGAAAATAAGGATGGAAATAAGAAATTCAAAATTAGCGAAAACGATTTATGGACATTGACATTAAATTGAAACCATTTGTCATTTTCGACAGACGTCTCTTCAATGTAGATAACTAATTGTTTTAAAACTTCATAAATCCTCATGTTGGTATTGTGTGTCCATAAAACGTAATGCGTTGTGAGAAGAAGGCTTCCTTTTTTAAGTTTCCTTTTTTTATAATTCACTGTTGATTACATCTTCTATTAACTTCTGATGCATCCACATTTATACATTATTACAATGCCTGATTTCATTTAACGAGACGTATTCCTTAAGTTCAAGCAATACTATTTATTTTATGTTCCGGTTTTGTTATGCCAATAGATATTTTTCCACAAAGTTTTGGGCTTGAATATCAATTGATAAATGGTAAAACTATCAACTTTTTCATCCTAAAAAAACTATGCAAGATAAATATTTTATTATTTCTTATAACATTTTAGAAAATAAAAAAATCTTCACCTTTTTTAGTTTTTTGATAAAAGTAAAATTGTTTTGTTTCATTAAATTAACTGAAGCCTGGCAGATTGTTTTTAGATTGGCTTGGAACCCAAAGGTTTTGAAATTTTAAGCTATCATAAATTTGTTAAAATAAAACTAATGTGGGATAAGCAATACGTAGGCAATTTACAACAAATAACTAGAACGGTTAGCACATACTTAATTTATTACTACATTTTTGATTATAACAGTTTATGGTTTAATATATAAATAGGATGGATTGAAAAGTAAACCCACCTCTTTTAGAGCCCTGAGTTAATGCAAAAACAAAAGGTTAAATGGGGTAAGTAGGATTTATAGCTTCAAAACGTGACTTACATTTTCTATGGATAATTTTATAATACTAAGCAATAACTTGAGACGTTTAATGTTAAGGATTTACCATCAAGCATTGACATTCAAGAGTTTCTTTAAGGTGATTGAGGGTATTGATTTAACACAAACCTTCATTATGATTAAGTTTTTTTTCCCTTAGAAGAACATTATTAGTTTTATGGACTGAAGTAAATGATTAAAAACATGACAAACTCTTCTTCAATCTTCAACAGGTAAGAAAAAAAACTTATGCTTAAAGAAATAAACGATGAAGATAAAGAATGACGATGTCTTAACTAACTGTATATGCAAATTATAAACTATACTTAATACAAGATCAACAAAACTACTTATTTACCTTATCCTTATAAAACATTTAACTAGCATATTATTTTCAGTTAAAACAGTTAGAATCTTTCTAAGAACTTATAGATTTAGGTTGTATAAAACTAGTGGTAAAACTGTTTGAATGGGATAAAGAAATGCAAACACATATTTTTTCTTTTCAATTGCATGAAACACTTTTTGTTTAGTAAGAAGTGTTATACTGGGTACGTTGCATAAACCCATTCTGTGTTTATGGCCAAGAAATATTTTTAAGGGTCATAAAATAGTTAAACCGGTCATAGTAAAATTATTGTAAAATTCTTACCTAAAATGGACTATAATTCGATATAGATAAAGATGCTTTAGTAGGCCTAATAGCAATATAAAAAATGAGTTTGCAATTTTTTCTTGAAATATGTAAGGAGAGTATACCCTGTAAAAATCATAAAACCAAAGATACTTTTTTTACTATTCCGATTTTGATATTGCATTTTTTTCAATCACTTGTCCACGATATTTTAAAGTTGATAGATTTGTACAACAGATATACGATGTCCTTTCGAAGGGTAGCAAAATGGTTTGTTTCTAATGAATGACAATGGAAGAGTATTGTTTGAACAACAAACATTTGTCATGATCAAACAGACAGAACAAACATTTACTTCACATCTACAGTTGAAGCTGTGCTACTGTGATAAGCAATCATTACATTATTTTTGGTCAAAATGTTTCCCCCATGTTGCTTTTCACATAAAAAGTGATTTTCAATTGTAATAGTAATCGAAACCACTATCATAAATTATCTGCAATCAATAATTGGGATTTAGTATTAGGTCAAATTCATTAGATGAAATATGTATCATCGCGGGAAAAATTGACCTTGAATTGCCTTTATAAATAGCGTATGTAATGACATATAAGTAAAATTAGGTAATACTGGTTGATTATTTTATCACAACAGTATACAATTTACTTTTTAATCAGAGTAAACTTTAATTTATGAGTGGAATTTTCAAAGATAGAAGGGAAATAGAGTTTAAACTCACCTTTATTGATCCTGACAAATTACCCTGTACATTCGATAAAATTAATATCGCCATCATTAAATGTGTAACTTTAAACTGTAAAGGTATGAAGAATTTAAAGACGTCGAGAATGAATATAGGTAATTAACTTATCAACTAATGTTACCAGTGTACCAGTGACCAGTGTTTTACGCAAAATTTTGCTAAAAGTTCGATTTCCCAGTAGTTGCGGGCTATTTTGGTAACTGTAATCTAAAAACTCCAAATTAATGTTCGTATGTTTACATAATAAAGTACGAACTTTGCGTTTAACCAACTCGCAAGTAAGTAGCACGAGTATATCAGCAAACATGGTAAGTTTGTTAACTCGGATCTCCAAATGGGGATGTCAAATAATGATGATTGGCTCGAACTTTCCACACATTTGCTTCTCGTCACTACTTCGATTTCAGCACCATAAGTAATTCGTTGATTTATTTTGTTGTATTTACAAATCTCTTATAAATTTAGGTTTTACTGTAGTAATTTCCATTTGCTAGTCCATAGTAAATCTTAAAACGGTTCAAAAACAATATTCTCAAAAACATGGAAAATAAAACATTACTAACTCTATGTTTTCTTCCCCAAGTATGATTTTTATGTCGGATAAATAATACACAGGCATTGAAGACGATTGAGAGTGTATTCTATCAGAAAAACTTCTGTCTAAATTTTTAATTAAGAATTAAAAATGAAATTTTGTAATCCCCATTATGATGGTTTCTTCAAGTTAAATAAAGATTTTAGTAGGTTTTTAATAAGTAAATTTTTCCAGCTTTATTTTCCAAGGAAGCGTCTATACTAAGCCATGTTGTTATTTGGTATGTTATTATGTCAATACATGAGTTAAGATGTGATTTCAACCCACTAATCAATTAAAATTTCATTATTTAGTATTGCCACAGGAACCTTTATTCTAATCAGACACCTTAAAAATGTATTAATCAGTTTAGTTGGTTCAAATTACTTCACTTACTACAATGTCAATGGGACAATCCAACCAATCTAGACATTTTACACGCCAGCCATGCAATGTCCATCAAGTAATTTATATAAAGTTTTTTATTATGAAAAAGTAACTGAAATAGTTATTTGTGCAACTAGTGAGAAAAGTGAGCAATTGACTCACTCGAGAGAAATCCTTACTCACGAGCCGTAGGCGAGTGAGGAATGGTTTCTCGAGTGAGGCAATTGTACTTTGAACTCGAGTTGCACATTATACTTTTCCTACAGTTACCATAAAACAAATAAATTGGTGAAGAAACATAACCTATTTTTATACAGAAGTGCATTGTTTTTAATATAACATTTAATGTGAAGTGACAAATACAACTGTACAACAGCTGACCAGCTGATTTACAGCCAGTGCTGCCAACGTATTTCGCGCGCATACGACGTTGCCTACATGTTACGCGCTCACTATTTCGTGCCTTCACGTTGCAAATCTGGAGTGAGACAAAGTAATTAGAGTGAGACAATGTTAACATTGTCTCACTGATGAGCGGATTGGCCACTTTGCTTTCTCAAATCAGTGAGAGAACATGTACATTGTTATGTAACTGTAGGAAAAATATCTTTCTTAACCTCATGCTTGTATATAAAAGTCGTATTTATATTGATTAAAAATGAGAATTCTTAGCTAACAAAGTTGATTGCATACAGTAACATTACATAGAGTGTTTATGTAATTACGAAACAGTGCGGCAAAGGAATTCACAATTCAAATTTATCTTGGACCACCTAGAAACAAACCATTAATTAACAGGCATTCAATCAAATTGTTAGCTCGATCAACCAAACTCGATGAGGTGTTAAAAGTTTCAAGTGGCTGGATTGCTCTTTTTGTCTTGATTTTGAGAACAATAAATGATTTCTAACAACCAATTATCTACTGGTACTGTATGACAGCCAATTATTTAAATGAGCATTGTGTATATATTCATAGGCTATTAAATATTATCAAACATTAGACATTAATATACAACCTTCAAAAAATCAGTGACATTTAATTTAAAAACATATAAATACGTATGACCAAAATTAAATCCATATAACCAAATAACTATTCAGTAAAGGAACCAATTAGTGGATAATTATTATATAATTTTGTTTCATTTTCAAAAACTTTATTAAAAGAGTTAGATTGAATGCTCAGGTTTCATTTTATTTTGAACTACGTGTAAATTTTGTTTTAATATTTATAAATCGTTTACCTATTTACAGTTAAAATTACACTACATGAATGTTTTCTCACATGTAAATGTATAAAATATGATATTTTGTATACGGCAACTAACGAAAATCAATGTAAAAAATGTTAGATTTTCATTATGGTTCGAAGTTTTTTCCTCACTTCACGAATAAACATAAAGGACTCTAACAGTTGAAATACTTATGAATTTTGCAGTCATTAATCATCTAAATTGAACTGAAGCTTGACGTAGTAACTAATGGTTTTCATTTTACGTCAAAGTTATTAGCTTAACTTTTAATAAATTATTCCAATTCACTGAAATATTACCTTTTATATATTTTTTCAAAAGCGTGGAAATAAATTATAGTCACATATACATTTACTGGTTTATAATAATAATGTGGTGTTAAGCGTTTAATTTAATACATTATAATTTCATACAACAAAGTTTCTAAAGTAAAATAAGGATTCTTTGGTAAAACAGTGATAAACAATTCCTAATTATGGGGCAGAGCAGCAGCCTTCTGGATAATACATCGACACAGACTCAATTGACAGATAAACACATCACCAGCCATGTCCAACCAGAGTGGAATATGTGTTTGTGTACTTCATCAATAGGTTTTTATTTTGATATTTATCAAATAAATTAACCTAATGTAATGTTAATAAGTAATGTTAGTAAGTAATGCTAACCTTATTATAAACTGATTACCCTTATGGCATCCACATTGTTATTTTAACATATGGTCTCGGAGTACGATAACCTAATCATGTTGTTAACACTAAACGAATAATATAGTTCAAGTAAATAGTATGTGCTGTTCTTTTTTTTTAATTAAAATGTTTTTGAATTTATTTTCTTTTGGATTTTCTACGTACTATGTATCATTTATTTTTTTATCCAACCAAATCGATCTTTTTGTTAACCTTATTAATAATGTCATGATTGATTCGTACCCAGACAGCACACTTTATCCCAGGGACATCCCATAGTAGTCCCATATGTCCTGAGAATGTCTCGGGATATGTGCGCTATCCTCAGGATATCCCGCAAAATCCCGGGACGAGTACGAAATCCACAGGATATCCTACAATATACCGTAATGTCCCGGGATTTGTAAGTTAACCTCAGGATATCCTGTAAAGTCCCGGGATATGTACGAATGCCATAGGATATCCCAGAATGTCCCATGACATCCCGGGACATGTACAAAATCCACTGGATATCCTGTAATGTCCCGTAATGTCCCGGTAACAAACTGAAGAAAAAAAATACTACCACTGATGAAATGTACAGTATATCTAAATTTAAATGTTCAACAAGGCCAATATATAATAATTTGTTTTTTTCACTAGTGCTTTCAGAAACTTGGTTTCCATCTTCAGGCTGTGTTTACACTAGTACAAAAAGTAAATATTTACTTAATAAATTAATTTTAAACAAAGTTAAAACAGATGATTTAAAGGATATTGGAAAAATAAAAAATAATATTAGAAAAATTAATCTTTTGAATTTTGGATATGTTACAGTGTTGTTCTTGATGTAATTATTTTCAGTAATTCCGAATTTATAATTGGGCCGTCTTCATTATTTAACAAATAATTTTGGTCTGTTTTTTTTTCTAAAAATAAGATTCCCACGCATTAGATGTTGAGGTTTTATAATTTATTTTAAAAGTTTAAGGTTTCCCAGATTGAAAATATGTCTTGTTAATACTATGGCTAGCAAGGGTTGACTTTACTTTACTGACATATTACTACCACTGAGTTCAGGAAAACTAGAGTTCTATCATAGTTGTGTGAAATGTGAATTAATTTCTAACTTTAAATTAATAAAACAACAAAAAACTAATTTTAATCATATAACAATCAATTATTACAGTGCTAATCTAATGGTGATTAAATAATCTATATTAAAATACCAGTATCCTCTCCAACTACCAGAAAAACAATTCAACTACTTGAGGCCTAAACAGATTAACAGAATCATATATAGCTTATACTGTAGTATCAAAAATATTTCAAGTATTGCGACCATTGCAACTGTCGGCTACTCTTTAACCACTTGAAAACACCTATAATCAACAAGCGCAGATAGCTCAGGAGGTAAGGTAAGAGGCTCACAAGGCGAAGGTACCAGGTTCGAAACCCGTCTGGGCCAACAACTTTTTCTCGTTTTTTTCTTCAAAATTTGTGTTTATTAACTATTTAATCAATTTACTAAACTTATAATTAAGCTTTTCATACTAAATCTATATTATTTTGTGTTTTTTATGTTCAGGCCCAGACCACACTTTATCCCAGGGACATCCCATAGTAGTCCCATATGTCCTGAGAATGTCCTGAGGACTACCCTGGGATGACCTCGGATGTCCCACGGATATGCGTGTGAGCTTATCCGTAGGACATCCCCGGGCGGGGACATTACGCATTCCTGTGGATATCCTGTGATATCCCAAGTTGACCATAGGACCACTATGGGATATCTTGCATATCCTGTCGCAATATCCGTGGGATGTCCTGAGGAGAAAGTGTGCTGTCTGGGGTAGCAAACGGATTGATGTTTAACTTAATAATAACAACTTACGTCAATCAATCCAGTATGTTTATGGAGGACGCACGTTTCGACCTTTAGGTCATCTTCTGCTCCGCTTTTTCACTAGGTTGTTACGTACTTAGTTGCATTGTTGGTGTAGCAACCGCGTCAAGTAATTTACATTGTGAAACATAGTCAGACCACGTAAACATAAAAACACAAAACACGACATTGACGAATACGAAAACATTTAAAATACTATCACCGTGCGCACGGCTGAACGGGCTCGGGACTGCGGCGGCACTGACTTGTCCAGGCACCCTGCTTTGGACTTTGAACATGACGTCACTCACTCCTTGTATTATCCGTCAGTCGAATAATGGTGTCATATACAGGATTGGCGTCAGAATGAATTTTTTCATTTAAAATATTTTTGTTTAGCTTGAAGTCCTTGTATATGGCCATTTCCTCTATTCTATCAAGCCGCTGTCCTTTCTTTTCCCTCGCTAAGATTTTCAAGTTACTACTTATATTTGTATAAGTGTGTCCCAGTTCATTTAAGTGCTCCGCATATTTTGATTTAATATTTGTTCCTGGCGTTCTGTTAATATTCTCAAGCTCTTTAACATGCTCCTTAAATCTCAGTTCAAAAGATCTGCCGGTCTGTCCTATATAAAATGCGTTACAATCATTACAATTAAGTTGGTATACACCTGAAGCTTTGTATTTATTTATATTGTTGGGTTTATTCGTGTTGCTTAAGATTTTCTGTAAATTGTTTTCTGATCTGAAAGATGTGGTGATATTTTGTTTTTTAAACGTTTTCTTGATAATGTGTTCAGTTTTCTTTGAATACCTAACAGATGCATACTTCTTGTTTGATTCTGATTGTGATAAATTAGGTGATATATATTTTGCCATGCGTTTATTATACATTCTGTCAATAAGAGCTGGACCATAACCATTTTGCTGGGCTATATATTTAATGGTATTCAATTCCTTCTGTTTGTCTGTGGTACTCATTGGAATGTTAATTAATCTATGTAACATGGAATTGAAAGCTGAGAGTTTGTGTGATAACGGATGATAAGAAGTTGCGTGGATTACTTGATCGGATTGTGTGGGCTTCCTGTATATTTTAAAATGGTGCTTATTGTTAACATTGGATATGGATAGATCTAAGTAATTTATGCTACCATTAGATTCGGTTTCTGATGTGAAGGATATATTGTTGTGTATGGAATTTAAATATTTTTCAAAGATAGCTGTTTGTCTCTTATTGCCCTTGTACAGACATAAAACATCGTCCACATACCTCCACCAATAGATAATTTTACTATTGTATTGATTGCCTGCGAGTATTTTATTATTTTCTAAATTATGAAGAAATATTTCGCTAAGAATTGCTGAAAGTGGTGAGCCCATTGCCAATCCCTCAGATTGTTCATAGTAGTTAAAAGTTGAGAACATAAGATTTAACAAGTTCTATCTGGAAAATGACATTACGCCCAACTACATCCACATACGGACGAATTGCAAAACAGTTGCAGCCAAATTAGCAATCTCCGTAGCTAAGAAAACCTGGCTAAAAACTGAAATAAAACAACTTTATTCTAAAAAAGACAGGTTAAATAAAAAATTGCTTAACTTACACATACAAATAGGACAATCATTGAACAATGAAAACATGATTGCATTTTTACAAAAGGTCAATGATTGGATTGAACCTATCATAAGTAAAAAACGAGATACTCAGAGAAATAAATTAAATAAACTTTTAAGCATTCAGAAACATACACAAACAATTGTTTCTGACCATGAATTCTACCCCAGAGTTGTAAACAGTACTGATATAAGTTTTGATAAAGACGAACAGGATCTATTAAACAAAGGTTTAAAATATTGTGTTAACATAAATGAAACAGAAAACATTGTCAGCTCTCTTCTTGACGTAGAAAGTGCCACCCAATATGTATCGCATGACAAAAGAAATCAAATAAGATATGGTATAGTTAATAAGGTTAACAACATGCATAACATCCCCCAAAATAAGGACAACATTCACAAAACCATCAAATCAATTAAAAATAAATTAGAAAATAACAATGCTTTGATCGTAAAAGCAGACAAAGGAAATACAACAGTGGTTTTACACAGAGATGCTTACAACAAAAGGGTCTTGGACTTTATTAATGACAATGATATAAATAAGCTAAACAAAGATCCTACCCTTAAATATACCAGGGAAGTAAATAAATTTATTAATGAAAGTAAAGAGCTTTTTAATGAATCCACGAAAAGGTTTCTCAAAGTGACAAACCCAAAAGCCCCCAAGATAACAGGCCTCCCAAAAGTACACAAAGCCGGAACCCCAATTCGACCTCTTATCAATTTCAAAGAAGCCCCATCTTATTTTTTGGCAAAGAAAATTGACAAAATCATCAGAGAATCAATCACTTTACAGGACAGTAAAAGTTTAAAAAACACATTTGACCTAGTTGACAAAATCAAAGACATCAACATACCACAAGGTACAACAATGATTTAGTATGACATAAAAAGTTTGTACACTAGTATCCCAGTAGAAGAAACATTAACTATTTTGAAGGAGAGATTAACAGAAGGGGGGAAACTAAGTGATAATGAGATAAAGGAAGTGATTACCGCGGCCAGTATTATCGTCCAGCAAAACTATTTTGTGTTCAATGACAATTACTATGAACAATCTGAGGGATTGGCAATGGGCTCACCACTTTCAGCAATTCTTAGCGAAATATTTCTTCATAATTTAGAAAATAATAAAATACTCGCAGGCAATCAATACAATAGTAAAATTATCTATTGGTGGAGGTATGTGGACGATGTTTTATGTCTGTACAAGGGCAATAAGAGACAAACAGCTATCTTTGAAAAATATTTAAATTCCATACACAACAATATATCCTTCACATCAGAAACCGAATCTAATGGTAGCATAAATTACTTAGATCTATCCATATCCAATGTTAACAATAAGCACCATTTTAAAATATACAGGAAGCCCACACAATCCGATCAAGTAATCCACGCAACTTCTTATCATCCGTTATCACACAAACTCTCAGCTTTCAATTCCATGTTACATAGATTAATTAACATTCCAATGAGTACCACAGACAAACAGAAGGAATTGAATACCATTAAATATATAGCCCAGCAAAATGGTTATGGTCCAGCTCTTATTGACAGAATGTATAATAAACGCATAGCAAAATATATATCACCTAATTTATCACAATCAGAATCAAACAAGAAGTATGCATCTGTTAGGTATTCAAAGAAAACTGAACACATTATCAAGAAAACGTTTAAAAAAAAATATCACCACATCTTTCAGATCAGAAAACAATTTACAGAAAATCTTAAGCAACACGAATAAACCCAACAATATAAATAAATACAAAGCTTCAGGTGTATACCAACTTAATTGTAATGATTGTAACGCATTTTATATAGGACAGACCGGCAGATCTTTTGAACTGAGATTTAAGGAGCATGTTAAAGAGCTTGAGAATATTAACAGAACGCCAGGAACAAATATTAAATCAAAATATGCGGAGCACTTAAATGAACTGGGACACACTTATACAAATATAAGTAGTAACTTGAAAATCTTAGCGAGGGAAAAGAAAGGACAGCGGCTTGACAGAATAGAGGAAATGGCCATATACAAGGACTTCAAGCTAAACAAAAATATTTTAAATGAAAAAATTCATTCTGACGCCAATCCTGTATATGACACCATTATTCGACTGACGGATATTACAAGGAGTGAGTGACGTCATGTTCAAAGTCCAAAGCAGGGTGCCTGGACAAGTCAGTGCCGCCGCAGTCCCGAGCCCGTTCAGCCGTGCGCACGGTGATAGTATTTTAAATGTTTTCGTATTCGTCAATGTCGTGTTTTGTGTTTTTATGTTTACGTGGTCTGACTATGTTTCACAATGTAAATTACTTGACGCGGTTGCTACACCAACAATGCAACTAAGTACGTAACAACCTAGTGAAAAAGCGGAGCAGAAGATGACCTAAAGGTCGAAACGTTCGTCCTCCATAAACATACTGGATTGATTGACGTAAGTTGTTATTATTTATTAATAATGGATGTATATTATTTTATTTCTTCATTACACATAATTTAAACAAGGTAACTGTTAGTATTTTAGTTATCATCTAAAATATTGCTTTGGAAATACTGTCACTCTTATGACAAGGTTACGTACAAGTTTATCACTATTACCTTTCACCAAAAGTTAGTGTGCTACAATATTAATGGGAAATACAAAAGGATACTTAATCAAAGCATGTTGTATGGAATTGCGTGGTGTACATTGAGGTAAATTACATTGTACTGTTTTATAGAGTAAGTCGAGAATAAAGCTAACAACAGATGGAACTCAGTTGAGTAAACATGTTCATTGAACTTCGGCAATAGGACAAACTTTTCACTTATGGAGAATGTCCGTTGAGCAAATATTTACTTTGTCGTTCACAAAAACAATAATTACAGTACTGAAACTCGCGACATGAAAATAATAAATATTTATTTGTAGGTAAGGAACATTAAAGCATCACATGAGCAGTTTTTATAAAGTTTCAATAACTTATCTGCATTGGTTTTGGATTAAAAAATTGTAATTTATTAAACAATTCCTTGATCAGCATCGAATGAGTTATTAAATTACCTGAAAGCACAAAAAATACGTCAAATAAAACCTAAAATAATATATTTAAACTTTTACTGTTTACTCACAAGACAATATAAATGGTGGTAAGTGGTGATCGATTTCGATTGGACACCTAAATCATCAGACACAATAGACGAATCTTAAAAATTTATTAAACCCACCATGTTCTTTTGCTCATTATTATAATTTCATGTTAGTGTGGGAGTACAATGTTTTCATGATTTACAAATAATAACAGGGAGTTGATAAATAGTAGCAATAATTGTAATCATTATTTAAAGAACAATTTAAAATTATTAAATTAATATCACGCAAGCGTTATTTTTAAATTAATATTTACAAGGAAAACAATGTTACATAAAATAAACGAAAACTTTTTGAGTGGAGATCAGCAATATTTCATTAAATAATTGTATTGAAACCTTATACAAATAGAAAAGATAATTATAAAAACATCCTGTGTCAAGAGGTTCCTTATTCATTGAGGAGAATGTTATATCTGGATAATAAAATAAGTATTGTATCTATGATGTTTTACTTTATTTATTTTCTTCACAAATTGCTATTTAAAAAGCTTTAAAAGGGCAGTAACTAAACTAAACTCTAGCAATAAGTTAACCAGCTTTCATTAAGTCTGTATACATTCATTTTCCTAATAATCATAAACGTACATTATAAAATGAAATTATCATTAGTAAACAATATTAAATGAAGATGTTTCTGTCTGTAGTTATTGTGTTGTTTTGTCTTTAAAACATTTAAAAATGTAAAAGAGCTCTATTAGAATAGCAAACCAGATTATAAACAAAGTTAATTAATTTATTGCTAATGAGATGAAGATAAGCTATTGGTAGAGGGATTTTATATTTTATTCAATTTCTTAATCATAGTTACTATATAATGTAACAGGAGTAAGCCTAGTGGAAATACGTAGCTGTACAAATTGCCACAGTTACAAGTAATGTCTGCTATCAGGAAACACTTAGTTTCCCATAACTCTTTCTTGGTTCAATAAACAGTTTTGGTCTAAGATGTTGGCTGTGTATTAGTTTTCTTAGCTCTTTACGATTTTATATTGGAGTTAATAATTTCTCAAATAAAGCTTGTAGTTTCTTCCGTATTAAAATGCCGTGCAATCGATGGCTTAGTTATTTATTCCAAATGGTTAAGAAGGTACGAAGGACAAATGAACACAAGGAAGGAATGGCGTATTTTTTTTTAATCCGACTCGACTTTATACGAATTAAATGGGTTTTGTAATCATTTCTAAAATTACTAATTTTGACTAATGATGAAAGAGCTGAGAAATGACGGGTTCGTGATTCCTTTCAAATGAACCCAATCTTCACATTGTCTTCACTCTTGACTCGTTACTTACTAATGATGTCTCTAAGATTTATCTGAAAGCACGTTTGCTAAGAAGATTTGTTGAATCATTCAAAATTGTTCTTTTACTTAACATTTCAAAATATTTTTGGTACGTTGGTATTACACCGACCACGCCTAATAATTATAAACTAATCCAACAAAAGGGTGGTTAGGTTAGGAAGATTTTGACATTTAAACTAATTTAAATCTTATTTGGAAGTCGGATTATTGGTGTGGTCTGTATAATATTAAAGTATCATCTTTTTATTTTTTTCGATTCCTATGATAGTAATGTAGTAGATCAGGTTAAATTAAAATCTACTGATTAAGATTGCAATCAGATAAACGTGTAATTTACCAAATAATTTTTTTCTGGAGTTCAGAATAATCTTACTAAATTTTGTTTCTGTTTTCTATTTAATTTACCTTACAATTGTTGTCATATAAATCGTCATCAGCTCAAAAATTAAACGATACATTAATTAAGCAAAATACAAACTTAAGTAAACATCCACCTAAAAAGACAAAAACAAACAATTGCAACTTACTTTTTTCATAAAAAATCAAGTTTTTTTGTAATTCGTTTTATTGTAACAACATATGCTATAGCGCTTTATACCACACCAAGTACGTTTTTCTCCTGATCACAATTTTATGAGGCTATCGTAGTACGTGTATTTGAAATTGATTTAATTACTTGTCAATGTTTAAACAATACAATTAATGTCGATTGTCTCAAAAACTTGTCAATGGCGTAATAAGAGCTAAATTCTTCTAAAAATACTGAAATTCTGAGATTTCAATTAAAAAGTAATTTTAGTGAGATTCGGCTGAGAGCCAAAAATATATAGTTTTCGTAGACAAATTCAATGCTTTTGAAAAAAAAAATGCATGAGCACCACACATACCACTTGTATATAGATTTTTTAAATTTGTTTTTTTATATTTTGTATTTTATAATAAGTGTCTGAGCCATATGCGAAAAATATACAAATATTACTTTATTTAACAACATTAATCGTTTTTATGTGTCCCAATTATCACCCACGTCACGTCGCTAAGATCTCATATCCGTTGGTTGACGTTGTCAAAGACATCTTGCTTGCTTTTTATACCATCCTGCCCTATAACTAAAATGTAATAGCATTTTACGTCATATTGAATAAACCAAACCGACTACTTATAAGCTTAACAAATAAAACTTGTGCGTAGTAAAAGGGTTGCTCATAACATGACATCTAGTCTATTATAAAAAACACACACACACACACACACACACAGGCATGGCTGGTTTCTCAACTGTAGTTATATATGTTTAAGCTGTAAAATGTAATAAAATATAAGGTTTTGTCTAGATGATCATGTAGAACATTGATTATAGTAAACTCCCATCGTAGTTTCATTGCCATGATGATATTAAGATGATGATTCTTCACCACTGCAATTGCCTATCTCATCAGCGATCGTAGCTTTTTTTCAAATTTCACCATCATGTTTTTACACGCTTATGTTCCCTATTTATTATTGTTATGTGTCTTTGTAGCTTCCTTGTCGTCATGTTATTTATAAGCTGTTATTTATATGCCGTTATTTATATTTTGCCACTCTATTATTGTTATTGCATATTGCCATGTTAAATTAATCTGTTGCCAAAGTCAATTCTTGCATCTGCATAAGTACCTAGTTAAACTTTCACCTCATTGTTCTTGTTCTTGTTGATTCTCGTATGTTTGTTGTTGTTATTCTTGTTATTATTGTATAATGCTATTTTTCCAATCATTTTGTTATTGCTATATATTGTCATGCAAAACAGTGCAATCTGCCAATGCATATCATTGTAATAATGGTGTTTCCGTATGTAATAAATAAATAAATAAATGATTTAAGATTATTTTCTGGCCTCATTTTGATATATGATTAGAATAAGAACATTAGAGAAGAATACTTAATAATAAAACCATGAGGTAAGTGAGGTTATATATCAAATATAAACCATAAATAAAACGATTTGTAAGTAAAACTATACAAGTAATCATATGATGATAAATGTAATAGTAAATCAATAGAAAGGTAATGATAAAAGTTGTTTTTTATATTTTACATTTAAGTTTAACGTTTGATAAAGATAAAGAGCCAATCATCGCATAATGTTTGCTCAACTCTCCAGTGATTGGATTAATTGTTCGTTTAACAAACGAGATCTGTCAGCCAATTATTCAACGGCTCTGTGAATCCAACACGTTTAATTTAATTACAAAATGTATTTTAATGTTCCTGCAGATAAGATAGGGATTGATTCACTTATGTATAGGATGTTATATCCATAAATTTATATTCCTAGTGACGAATCGTTTAATTAATATGCATTTGGGCTACGTAAATGAAATGTAAATCGCCATTAATAAAATCAAAAATATAAATAATCCATTACCTCTGTCTATGAAGAAAAAGTCGATAAAATTTTACTGTAGCGTAGACGACATGCCCATTTTACGCGTAGTAGCCTAATAACCTCATTTCCCTGCAAAACTCTTTTTGGTACTTTGGTATTACCTGGTCAACGACCTCACCTTGGCCTACTTGGAGGGGATTTGGCGAGAGTATGACTCATCTGGTATTGTTTGATTCATAATAAAACGAGAAAAGTCTTACAAACATATTTATGAGAACCCAACCTAACATAACCAACACAGCGCTGTATAAAGGTGACCTCCATATAATACCAAAGTGCCCTCTTTTTAGTAGGAATCCCTTATATTTTCGTTCCTATGAATGCCCATCCGTCTTGAAATTATGATTTAAATTTGAATATACTTTAACTTCATTAAAATATTCATGGTGAATATTTAGAAAATTGTTACCCATGCTTAAAATGGCATGGTTCTAAAGTATAAGGCGTTAGAATGTTTCGCTTGAAAGTAAGGGAGTTAGCAAGATTTATTTACAAGAGAATTGTGGGACGCGTACCACGTGTGGTGTTTACCTTAGTAAGCCAGACTGCCTTCTGTGTAATATTTTGCAAGGAATATATTTCCGGAAATGTTTTTTCAAAGTGTTTAAGTTAAATTTCACTTCTAACAATCTTCGAAACGAATCAATTTAACAGTAAAATCCACTCGTCAGTAGAGTGGGTGTGATTGTTTTCCTTGAAATCTAAAATTTTGCAGTTTTATTTTACTGCAATAATTATGGCAATTATTGCACCCTGTAGCTACTTGAATCCTTGTAATTACTGTATGACAAATTGTGAGCATTAAACGACATTTTAAAGCAAAAACATTTTAGTAACGATAAGAACGACTGCAGAAAGTATAAAAATATTATTTTTGGTATTTTATAACATTTAGTAATTATATTAAATATAAAAAAAGCTTCAAGTTTGTGCCAAACAAAGAATAACAATAAAAAACTTTATCAAGTTAATGGTCAATAGGTGTCCATACTCAATGTTGAAACTTTTAAATTTGTTAACTTAAATAAGTTGGTGTAAATCTGACCACGTTTACCCGCTTTCATTCGTCCAATAAACTTCAATAAATGTAATCACTGTGGTAAAACAACAAATATGATAGTATCTGGTTCATTACCACCACGAAGTGATAATTTAAGCTTTGTTTTAAGCACTTTCTTTAACAAGGATATGCCTTGTTAGTTAAAAAATTTGCTAACATGTGGTTTAATAAATGGGTGGAGCATAGATTGATGTAGAGTATTTTAAGAATAGGTTTATTACTTTTATAACTGAGTAGTAATAAAACAGTGAGTTTACTAAGAAATGCCTTTAAATATAGCTATAACTGTAAATTAACTATTCCTCTTATCTGGCTACACATAGAAAGAACGTCCTTGGCATTTAATTTCCTCATTTAAATCAATTAACTGTCAATACGCCAGGACTGATAAATGTTGGCAGGACGAACTGAAGACAAGACCGAATGTCTCTGACACTAACAGACCGGATATAAGCCAAGGTCCGGGTCACGTAACTGTGATCTTTTGTCAATATCCTTCTGATACAGACGGACATGTGTTGCTACAGAAATGAAACTGTTGTAATTTAATAGCTTATAAGTAAAACAAAATTACTGTGTTGAAGTAACGCTTAATTTTCATCCATAACAAATTAGGTTCTTGTTTATGTATCCACAGTAATGTATATTTTCATTTAAATTCTATAATATATTTTATGTTTTAATAATTATTGTACATTCTTCCTAAAGGTATTTACTCCTTTATTAACTTATTCGAAACAGGTATAGCAAGTATTTTACCGATTTATAAACTGAACTCAATTAACTAAAGTGGTTAATTAATTTCCCTGAAATAAATTAAACTTTTAACTGTAAAAATAGCTCAGTAGGCCTAATATATAATAGACTACTTCTTAAAGATCAACAAAATGAAAATAGCCTTACATTATCTAACAAGGCTTGTTTAATGAGCTTTCTTTATGTCGTCACATACTGAAATAACTGTTTCGTTGGTTGTAGTTGCACAGCGTGTGTTTTAATTAGGCCATTGTCATGCAGTAATTAAAACAAGCATTTTTTTGCATAATGCAATTTGTAATTCTTATCGTTATACTTGATTTTTGCACCAACTTACATAGTCTATTTCCATAATACTTCTTATTGACTGACATTTTATCAAGAGATCCCAAAATAAAACTAAAGGAAAAGTGGAAAATATACAATGAAAGCATTTCATATTGAAACAAAGATTACACAGTTTAGTGTTATACAGAATTCCATTACGTTAAAAATAAGTAGGATTGAATGCCAAGGTCATAAACTACGGAAGAAAACCAAATAACTGAATTTGTTTCAAGGCCCAAAAGATTAATGGTAGTCTAAGTGCTTTCTAACATCAGGCATTAGTTAACGTTCAAGCATTTGTGTTAGCTTTATTCATTTAGAAGAGTACCTACTAACCTCATCTTTTTGTAGTTATTGTATTAAAAAAAACAACTGGTCTACATTTAAAACATTTAAATATGTTCCTTTACAGCTCAGCCATTATACTACTTAGATCCTGTTAGAAATATGTCTAAAAAATATGTTCTACGAAAACCAAGCCATACTCTTGGTAATGCTAATCATTATTATAAGATAAAATAATAATAATTTGAGCAATGCAATGTTTATGTGGCTTTATGGAGCACTGATATTTTACAGTAACAAAAAGTATTTTAGTACTAAGCCATACATAATAACAATATCCTAAAATAGTAAATGTATATCAAATGGTTATAAAAGTTTTTATAAAAGTTGATTATAAACAAAAGAGTATACATACTTTAGAAGTCTTCAATTTAACCACAGTATGGTTTAAACACAACAAAAGGTTTAAATTAGATAGTAACCACATTAGGGGTCGGACTTTTTTCTTAACTTCGAGTTAATTAGAGTTGACTAATATTGTTAAACAGACCAAACAATTTAAATAAATATTTCAGAATTTTAACCAACTACTTAAAAAGAGTAAATATAATGTTAGTATTAATTAGTTAACAGGTTTCCTTATTCGAACCATCCAATTGTAAAATTTAACTTTGTTTGGTAAAAATAACTCGTAGATGAAAAAAAAAACAAAAGTATGCGTTTTAATAATTCAAGTAGTTAATATAATTCAAATAAATAATATTTTTTGTAAAATCCATAAATAGATTGTTTGTAATAAATTTTTACAAATCTATTTTCATCCAATGTGATTACTATTAACTGTTTTTATATCGAACGAAAATTGTTTACCTTACTTTAATATTGGTTTACCTTTAATATTACTTAAATTTTTTACCTTCGTAATATTTAAGTGTGACAACCAAGATTGTTGCAGTCAGTATTGTAGACAAAGAGTGATGATTTTGTGATGAACCAGTGAACTGTGTGATTCATCGTTTATCTCATGTGTCACTGTGAGGTGCTGAATAAGTAAATATCTAGCATATGCTTCATTTACTGCACAACGGAATCGTTGCAACTGTAAGTAGGAGTTGAAAAAGGAATAAGCAAATTTCATAATATTTAAATATAAAAGACTGTAATATTACGGTGTTATATTAAACAGATTTTACGATATAATTTGTTACTTGCACATAACAATGTCTCAGTAGGGTTACTTAGAAGTTAAAACCAATCCAAATATCCATTTTGTTGTTTTTTTGTGATTTTTAACAGTTATTCTGTATTTTGTAGCCTATTTTATATTTAATTTATATCATAGTATTTATCTAATCATAAAAGCTTAACTACGATTTTCCGTTGAATGAGTTTAATGGCCCCAAAACCCCCAAAAATAAGATTTTTTTTAATATTCAAATTTTATTTGAAAAAAAAACCTAACCGTGAAACCCTTTTTTCCTTTGTGGTCGTCTGTGGGACGTCGGGATACCCACCAACAATACCATTCCTTCCAACATGGAAATTTGTACGAAAATTGTTTAACTCCCGAACCCATTTCTACACTTTGCCTTCTATTATTGCATTAGGGCCATAAGCCTCTGTCATCTGGTTATGAATGTTATGAATGGTTATGGAATCATGTTTCTTGTGGCCAAGAAACGTACCAATGACCTTATATGGCATGCGGTGGAAAATTCAATAAATTGTATGAAATAAAACACAAAGTGAAACGTACACAAATGCACAATTTACTCTAATATGTAGAAATAACATTACTGATATATTATAAAAAATAAAATATCTAACCAATGATAAGTTTTTTTCATCAACGCTGTCACACTCCTTATACAGACTAGGCACTTCACCATCTTAAAGTATAAATTATTAATTCCCATGAACATTTGTGATGAATATGTTGTTCCATGAATATTACTTTAAAACATTATTTACTAAAATATTCATGATTTTTTTACCAGCGTATGGTTGTAGCTTTACAGTTTATTAACTGTTTTACTTGTGTATATGTATTTATTAGCAGCGATTTAAATTTTAATAATTTCAAATATGGTGGGGATTAATATTGAATTAACTTTGCTAAATTTTGTATGCGATAAAGAGATTTTAATGTTGAACATTTTATATTAGTTTTATTTTTTGCAGCATTTATTTTAAAACATATTTATCTATTATTTTAGACGGATACAAAACCCTTTTACAAATTGCACTGTGTTAGGCTGGGTACAGTAAAACTATTTAAAAAAATCTTATATATGTACAAAAGAACAATAAATTTCCTCGTGTTGCATTAATATCTCGAATGCCATTTGCAGTATGCCTTCCAGTATGTCAAATATTATCAATTCCAACGTAGAGTACGTATAAAAACTCGTTGCATTGTAAAGAAAATACATATTTTAGTAGCCTCTCTTTTTAATACTGTTATTATTAGATGGCTACCATGGATTCAGGATCTCATTCCATAGGAAACCCAATACTGCCTCAAATAGCTCAGTGACAAGCTACACTAGCAGCTTATAGATTACATACCATTGTTATTACCTAAAATGAGGTATTGCCTAAATAAACATTTAAAAATATAATATGCAATTACTTGCTATTTTCATTTCAAGATTGTCGATTTTGTATGATAATAAATTAATTATGATCTATCTGGAGTGTTTAACATTTTAAAATACCTTTACACGTGTACACTAGAATAGAAGTAATACTTTACTATGAGGACTTTACAATTTAAGTGCAACTATTTCACCCACGAGATAACCAGACCTTTTTATAAATAAATAAGCTGTTCATAGCTTACATATTATAAAGATATTATGTAACATGACGTGAAACAGAAATCAAAGTTTATAATGTGGTTTAAAATACATAAGTTGTATTTTGAACAATTTTAACATCCTATGCAGAATCTGGTTTAAAACTACATCAAACCAATTGAAATCCTCAGGTGATTTATCATAAAGTCTCAATCACGTCAGACTCAAAGGCTTCGTTAGTGGCTGAGATCACGGAACTCTCCCTTATTAGAACCGGATGAGAAAATCATAACAAAGAGGGGACTTTTCAGTGTGGTTAGTGTATAAAATTGAACATCCCATTACTATTCTTAAGTAAAGTAATTTTATGTTTAGGATGTGTTTCGACTACAAATTAATAATTCTTACCTCCAAGACATGACAATGTTAGTTTAATCCTTCCGCATATAAGTAATTTCGAAAGTGATTAACACGTTAGATTTGAAGCAATGGTTACACGTTGTTTATACAATCAAAAACGATTAATATTCAATAGTTTATTCTGGAGTAATAGGCTATGAAAGCAGATAGGTAACCTATTCACTATAATTGGAAAAATTACAAACTACATTTACACTTTTTATTCCATTCATATGTTTGACTTAAGTGGATAAATATGTCCTATTGCTAGTAATAAACAGATAAAATCACTTACAAGCTGTTAAGTATCACCCAACAAATATACCTCACACATAAGCTTTATAAATTTTGTCGAATCCTTAAAAAACATGTGCAAAAGACAATTAAATTGTTGAAAATACCATTCGAATTTCCGTACGATTTACAAGCCAAAACATACATTAAATGAATGAGATTTTCCAATTATTGGATTAATTCCAGTTTAATAAAGGCTCTGAGTAAAATCTGGTATAATTAAAATTCATCACGGAAATATAAAATCTAATTACATCTCAGCTACAGATGTGAAGCTATTGTTCTCTTACAATATAGATCCTTGTTTTGCTTGACATTGTATTCAGAAAATGCTTATCTTAACATTTTAAAGAATAAAATCGTTTGCAAACGGGCAATTTAAAAACCCGCAACGTGTAAATCTTATATTTTGTTTAACTATTTAACTATTTGTTTAGCCAACAACACAAAATAATGATAACCTAGTAAATATAGTTGTTTGATAAAAGTTTAAATGGGGGAGTTTTTTTTTACTAAATTACTTATAAGCTTGGATTTTCAAGTAGAATAAGTGAGAGTAAAGTTTATAAAATATTAGTTTATGGTTATTAATCGATTGTAGAAATCATTTATATTCATACACTACAAAACGTATGTATTTTATTATAACATAAATTTTTCATGGTAGACAATATAACGAATATAATTCAGTCTAATCTAATGGACAGGCGTGTTTAATTGAAAGGAAACAAATAATATTTAGCCACATCATAGAGTACAAATTACGTTATTCTCTCTATAAATGTCAAAAAATCTGATGAAATTAAATTATAAGGCTCTAGCACAAGCTAATAGATATGGCAATATGTCCATTTGACACGTATTTTTGTCAGTTGGGATAAAATGAGTTGACAACAAAAGCTTAGGTTTCCGCAAACCAATTCTACACTATAAATTCTATACTATTATATACTATAAATTCTATAATTAAAAATATGATTTAATTTAATTTTATTTTGTTTAGTCTTTATAAGCTTAACATTGATTTTGTAAACATAATAATTTCTTTAGCTATAAGTAAGGCATAATTCATCTATATATTTATTTGACGCTATTCATTGTATCTTGTACAACTTGTACTGTGAATGAATAAATAGAATTTGAGTTTGAATTGAAAGCAAAATCCCAGTCTCTAACTGTGTAACAATGTTCCTTAGTAACTTGACATAAAGCGTTTATTTCAAAGCCGGAAGTTGATAGCTTAATGAAATGCATAATTCATATTATAGACGGATGCACATTCTTGGAGAAACCAGTGGGGCTCCCAACAGAAACAGGGTTGTTTATCAAAATACAAGTTAAATAATAATTAAATTTTACCGATCTCTGTTGAGGATTCTGCTCAAGCTTAGAACCTTGACTACAACATTTATAATAGGGCAATGAACAGCCACAAATGGGTTGTTTTGATGGATTAGAAAGTGGTTTCTAATCCATCAAAACAACCCATTTGTGGTTCATTGATCAACAATTTCAACATGAACTAAACTCAAAAGAGACTTAATTTTGCAGTTGTCAAAAGAATATATGACTCGAACGCTTTGTTAGTAATGTTACTTGATTTTATTTACTTTTATAGATACTGTGCATTTGAATATACCTGATGTAATACTGATATAGTATATAAAGTTAATAACTACCACAACTATAATACTGATGTGTAAACCCTTTCAATAGTATCCACCCTAACATAGTGCAATTTGTAACGGGGTTTTATACGTGTCTGGGATCATGCATAAATATGTTTTTTCCCTTAATGTTGTGTTGTTGTTTGATCTACAAACAATAATTAAAATAAGAGTAATATTTCAACATACAAAATCTTTTTAACACAAATAAAAATTAGCAAAATTAATACAATATTCCTCCCCCTATATTTGAAATTATTAAAATTTAAATCACTGCTAATAAATACTTTTTATCCATATATGGAGGATATTTTGGGCATGAGTGATATTTATTTAATTGATTATAATAAAAAAAAACATTGTACTATACTTCTGATGATCTTACTAACTACTAAAAAAAGTCTGTCAGTTATCATTTTTATGTTATTTCAATTCAAAAAATGATTGAACCTTTTAAGGTTCGATTGGACAAATTATAGTAAGAAGTTAAATTCAGCAAACTCGATTAAAAGTTTTGACCAAAATAGTAGGAATTTCTGTCATTTAAGTACGTACACAAAATAGAATATAAATCAATTCCGTAGCTACAGTGTCCTATCGGAAATCATTTAACGTTCAGTAAATCAAGATTGTGAGATAAGAGTTTGAACACTAAACCGTTTACACTCCATCAACT
Organism: Macrosteles quadrilineatus; assembly: GCF_028750875.1. Taxonomy (NCBI): domain Eukaryota; kingdom Metazoa; phylum Arthropoda; class Insecta; order Hemiptera; family Cicadellidae; genus Macrosteles; species Macrosteles quadrilineatus. The sequence goes on from NW_026542610.1 coordinate 3,097,176, forward strand.
TTACTGGGAGACAATGACACTGATATGTTTGAAATTGTTCTGTTGGGAATTCAAGCTGTAAAAAATAAGCCCATGTTAGTATTGCAATGTTAAAGTTAAATTATATCATAAAATATATTTACACCTTGATATAGTTTTTGGTGTCACTTAAAAGGAGAATCTGCAGTAAAGAGACATTTGTTACGCAAGAGAATTAAATATAAAGCTTTAAAAATATATTGTATTTTACTCTACACTCTTTTATATACACACATTCCTATGGTACAAATAATAAAATATGAGATTTAAAAAGTCCGCTGATTAAAAATTCAGCTAAGCGACATTGGAAGTTCCAGCAGGGCATTCCAGTTGTCCTAAACAGTAACATGAATGGCAGTTAATGTCCACAGAATGACGTTTATTAGTCGCAATGATGTCACTCAAATTGCCCAAGGGTCAACAATAGCAATCAAATGTATTATCAGCTACAAAATTAAACACAGAGTTGTACATGCTGCAAACATCGGTCTAGCAAAAATGCACCAAATGTGAAAAGAAAATGGTGACTATATAAAAATGTACCCTGAAGGAGTTTATCCATTGACAGTCAGCCTATGTCAATTAGTTAACATAAAGTTCTCAAAAAACAATTTTTAACGCAAGACTTGTGGAATATTTTCAAATATAAAGCCATCATAAAAACCTGGTTTAAGGAATAGTTAAGTGCAAAATTCTTTGCTCTAAAAAATTATAAGTTAAATGTTTCATTTGATGTGTAATATTTATATGTTTTATTTGTATTAAAAATATGCATGTTATAACTTATATTAGCAAACAGGGCTATTTATACTGTAATAGTTTAGAAACATACAAAAATTTACCTTTATTGGACCTTAATTTAAATATAAAAAATAATTAATATATGAGGTGAGCATGAGTTTTTTTCTATGGGCTTCGACGACAAATGGAAACCGTTTGATAATATTATACGGGTGTCCTTTAAACTGGTACCTATAACAAATTGATTTATTTTAAGTCATCAATCGTTCTGTAGCAAATTAAGAATGTTTTATTTAATTATTGTCAGTCGGATGCATGGTTGCAAACCTGATTAACTAACACTCGCGTTTTTATTACAATATTGTATTTTTATAACGCCTCAATAACTGTAAATGCTTTTGAAGGACGGATATTTTAGATTGTTATTGACTACAGATTTTTTAGGAGCCTGTACTATATTTTTCTTAATAAACTCTTTTAGTTGAAAATTGAAAAGAGAACGTTATGTGGCTTAAGTTAGACTATCCAATTGGGCTTGGATTTTACATCGCGATGTCTATAACAAACTATAAAAAATAATGGCTTTGTCATTTATCGGCCATTCGAATAAATTTCTGGATTTATCCTTTATTTTCCTTAAAACTAGTTATGGATGGTTGGTTTCTTATTTGAAATTAAATATTCAAACCCTCAAGAGTGATTCTTAGACTTATTAGAAAATTTAAAAATTGGATCATTCTCAATATTTAATTAAGAGTTTAAAAAATTGTATATTTAAATTAAGACGAATAATGTTAACCTAGCATATACGCATTACTTAGTATAGAGCTTAGTAAAAACAAAAACTAATAGTTATCCTCAGCAAATAAATTTTACTGATTTTAGGGGAATATTTGAAACCTCTAGTAAAACATTCTAATATTTAATTTAACTATTTACATACCATTGTTTAATTGCTATCAGCATGTAAAGAGAAATTTTCATGAAAATTTACGTATGATGTGAAATTTATCATAACACAATCCCTTGAGAAAACTGACTGTAATTGAGTGCAGTTGATTTTTAACAACAAGAATGGGTTAAAGGTTGTTAAAAAAAATGAAGATTATTATTAAAATATTTTTTATTTTGATAATGGTTTATTTTTACTACTCAAAACTATACTGGACTAAAACAAGACCGAAAATTGCAAGGATTTGCAATTTTAGTCTTGCTATCTTTATGCAAGACTCAAGCTTCTTATGTAGGATTTATATGTTGAGAACCCCCGCAAGTTAGTAATTGCCAGAAGTTAGCAGTCTACTTACCTATTACATACCTGGGTGTGACAATCCATGAGCAAATTTCTTAGCTTATGTTTTAAAGGTTTTCATGTCATACACGTTATATTATTGCACAGTTCCATATTCAAAGGGTTTGGTTAAATAATAAATTAAAATCTTATTGTACAGCCAAATTTCAAATTAATTATAGAACAATTAGTAAACATAAGCATAAATTAATCAATTTATCTTATAACAATTGACATCAACTAGATTCATTCCTGGTTCTTACCAAAAACCAATCACCTAATTTTAATACCCAACGTTTTTCCGGATTTTGGATGTTGTTTAAAAAACAGCTGTCCTTTATTGCTAAACTAAATCCCCAAGCCCTGAATCCCATTGACAGCTAAAAACATACCTGGAGTTAAAAAATAATTAATAAAATATATTTTTGCTTAAGCCCAGTACCCATATGTGTTAATATCACAAATGTAAATTTAATCTATTTAAAAGCCAATACTAAGCTCCACAATCATTAAACAAAGATTTAAATAATACTTTATTGTTACCGTTTCACAAAGTCACACATTGTTATTTTTTATATCCAATCTCTTAATATTTGTATATTTTATACCTGTATTCTTTTTGTTAAGGTGAAAACAATGTTTAACTCGTTAAAATTCCATATTTATATTTGGTGGATAATAATGTAATAATCTATTACACGTGTCTCCAATATAAATTCTATAAAATTGTTGTTTTTTACATGATTCACTTGCATGATGGCTTCGTTGGTAAAGCAGTCATTTTTTAAATCTGTTAACTTTCATATACATTTTCACAAATTCACATAATATGCAAATAAACCTGGTACTAGACAAGAAGCTGATCATGACATAATGTTGAAACGCATACTACACACAAATTTGTGTTGAATTTGATCACTCAATTTGTAGTTCAAATCTGATAACATAGAACCATATTGTGTTTTTAAAACGGACATGCTTTTAGGGTTTTGCCAGCTCTGTGCTAAAGGATTAAGTGACAACTTAATGCCCGATCTTGATTGAAGATTGAACATTTAGTATTTTTAATAGTGTTTTAAAATCTGACAACAGAAGAATGGTTTCTGAACTTCACACTAGATCTGAAAATTTCGGGCTTTATTGACGGTTAAGTTATAGCAGTAATCTCAAACTGCAAAATAATTTGTCTACGTTAACAAAATAAAATATGAACTTTGCGTTTAGCAAGTTTCAAAGTAGGTAGCGCAAGTAAATGAGCAAACTTGACAAGTTTGTTAAGTCGGATCTTCAAGTGGGAGTATCAAAAGATGATGATTGGTCTGAAGTTTCCAGATGTTTCATTCCTGTAACTACTTCTACCAACTTAATTCATCACACGTTTGTTTATATTCTATAACACCTACATTGTTGATGGTAATTTAAAAGTTCAGCAACTACTAACCAACAAATTACTTTACTACAATACGATTTAATCAAAACATTTCAATTTTCCTGTTGTCTATTTAACCTATGTGTATATAGGCCTACTGCAGTTTCGAAAATAGACAAAGATTATCACTGCCTCAGTAAAGTGATTAAAATCTGAGGTGTTTGAGAAGGGTATCGAAAAATTATGGAGAAGATTAAATTCATAAGACACTTACACAATAATCAATTTACAAATATAAAACCCATAGATTTTGGGATTTCAATTATTTCATTACATTTAAAATAGAAAACCATCCTAATAGATTCGACTAAGCTGATCAGACCCTGTAGACTAAGCTTAACGAGAATAGGTACCTTTAATGTAACCTCTCACAACGGCATTCTACTTATTCTTAATTTAGCCCAGTCAATAAATGTTTTTTATCGCAACTAAATGGTGGAAAGCTGGATTTTTTATATGTGATAGAACCACATGAGAGGTGTATTTTCCCAAAAGTCCCCACTTCTACCCCTTGAGCTTTCCCCCCCCCCCCACCCCCCTCCAAACATAGAAATTGCAGTGATTTACTTAATTGATCATAACTCGAATGTTATGTAAGCTATCGAGCTGCAATTTGTTTTATTTTATTTCTGATTAGTTTTCCTACAACTTTTGTATTTATAACATTTTTCTAAAACCAATACTTAGGGAGATATAAAATTTAAACTTCGTCAAAAGCTTTGTTTCAGAGTGCAAAATCTTGTTTTTCTCTATGTATACTTTTAAATATAAATAATACGCAAATATGGTTCAAACAAAAGTTTTAGTACGTTTTTCAAGGTTTACAAATATATTATTGGTTAGTCATCTAGGTGACCGGGTGAAGAGTTGAGCGTCGGCAAAGTGAGCGCGTGCGCGCTAGTTGAACACCTCTGCGCTTCGTCATCGCATCTAGCCCAGCCAATAAACGCACCAACTGCCTTTTTCGTCGTTAAATAGTGGAAAGCTGAGTTTGTTATATGTGATAGAACCACTTAAGACGTGTATTTTGCAAAACGTTCCTGAATCTCCCCCCCCCCCACCACCTCCAAACCTGGAAATTTTAGTTGTTAACTTTACTCGATATAATTCAAATTCTACGCATGCCATCGTAGTGAAATTTGGTTTAGTATTATTTATAATTAGTTTATCTACAACTGTTGTACTAAAGATTTCTTATAAAACTATATCCAAAGAGATATAACGTTTAACATTTTTTTTTATGTTTATGTTTATGAGTACACAATTTTGTTTTACCCTCTATTTATTGTTTTTCAAATAAAATACGCAAAATATTACAAACAAAAATTTTAGTATGTTTCTTAAGGTTTATAAATATATATTTGATTAGTCATCAGCATCCGCGCAGCCCCGCCCGTCGATACATAGCCTAATAAGGATCGGCACCGCTAAGTTCTCAACTGTTTTATATAAATCCTAAGACTTCCTCATTTGTAGCCTACATTACTACCAAAACAATCTGTTTCCAAGCTAAACCGTGACTAAATGAATCACCTCACGGTCAGTAAAAATTGTTCGTCGACTCACTAATCCTTGATACAAACTGCGTCCTATCGTTGATATGTCCCTCTCTCCACGCTTCCCGCTAGCAAATAAAATATGGCTGCTCTGCCATGAGTTGTAAGCCTGTGTTAAAATAATATCACGAACAACGTAGAAAACTGTCGGTAGTATTTATAAGCAATTTTTAACCATGGTAAGGAACACAAATTAAAACCAGTCAATGTTAAAATTAACTTTTTTATTAAGTCTATATAGAGGAGATTTTAAAACACTTAATAAGCGCCTCCATCTTTATTAGCGATGTTAAACGTTTGCATAATGTCTACCAAAAACCAATAAAGAAATATTATGCTGACTAATCTTTTAGATAACATGAAAACAATAAAATATTAGAGAACAGAACCTCACCAAGAGTCACAGTATAGAGTCTCTAAAAATGATTGATCTGGACCACGTATTAGTGCCGTAAAGCAGATTCGTAATACATTGCTGCCAATTTTTACGAAAAAACCTCAATTTGATTGACACATCTACACAATATGTTAAGAAATTTGAATAATCTGCCTGTATGTATCCCGTAAATAGTCTTGCCTGCATGTATGGGGACACAAATAGTTTTTTACTTACTTATTTATAAATTTTGGATATATGCCTTATTACATTAATTAATTGGAAAGTAAATACAGTAAAAGAAAATACGTCTAATAGTCTAACACTTAAAACATAAATTTACACTTATAATGTTACTGACAATACTGTAAATATACATAACAGATGGTAAGTGGTCGTCGATTTCGATTCGACACTCCAATCATCCTCAGACCCTTAGGCGAATTGGATCATCTCATCATTGGGTTCAGTATGTTTCTTACCCAGCTTTATGTAAAGTAATATTGTATCCATGTATATTATTGTCAATAGGTTTAGCCATTGACAGAAATAATTAAATAAATTATTATTTTAAATGATAAACGAGTTAAAACCAACAATAAATTTAAGAAATGTACAAATGATTAGGTTTCATCTAATTAGTATTTTTTTCAGTTTACTATTTAGATCTTTACTGACCGCGAGGCGCAGTTAGTATTAATCTAGCGGGGAACAAAGCGAGTCCCATTGGTGGTAGATAATGGAAAGCACATTGTAACGTAAGGAAGAGCAAAGAGTATGTTTATAGTGATTTTTATAAAGTGTTTATTAGGCCTAGTGTTCTATACCTCAATCTATCAAACTTCCGTTGGTCAAATATGAAGAAATCAAGTATTAAAAGTATTGCAAGTATAACAAGTAAGTAGGTAGAGATTAATTTACCTGAACCAAAACTGGTTATACAAATATTATTGGGTTCCATCTAAATAATAATTGTTTTTACTGTTAACGGTTAAGCTTGGATACAGATTGTTTTGGTAGTAAACTAAAAAGTACAAGGCCATAGCATTTGTATAAAACCTTTGAGAACTTAGCGATGTCGGTGCCTATGATGCGACGCATCGACGGGCGGTGCTGTGCTGCGCGGAAGCCTGCACCCGGTGTCTTTGCCGACAATGCCGACGCCCCACACTACATCAGTTTTTTTTTCAGATGACCAATAAAATATATATTTATTAACCTTAAGAAACATACTAAAGTTTTTGTTTGAAACATTTTGCGTATTTTATTTGGGAAAAAATATATAGAGGGTAAAACAAAATTTGGGACTCTTAAACATAAACATTGTAAAAAAGTTTAAATGTTATATCTCTGTGGATATAGTTTTATAAGAAAATCTTTAGTACAACAGTTGTAGATAAACTAATTATGAAAAATGCAAACCAAATTTCACTACGATGGCATGCGTAGAATTTGAATTATATCCAGTACAGTGAGCGACTGTAATTTCCAGGTTTTGAGGGGGTTTTGGTGGGGGGGGGGGGTTGGGGCGGGGAGAATCGGGAACTTTTAGTAAATACACGTCTTAAGTGGTTCCATCACATATAACAATCTCAGCTTTCCACTATTTAACGACGAAAAAGGCAGTTGGTGCGTTTATTGGCTGGGCTAGATGCGATGACGCAGCGCAGAGGTGTTCAACTAGCGCGCACGCGCTCACTTTGCCGACGCTCAACTCTTCACCCGGTCACCTAGATGACTAACCAATAATATATTTGTAAACCTTGAAAAACGTACTAAAACTTTTGTTTGAACCATATTTGCGTATTATTTATATTTAAAAGTATACATAGAGAAAAACAAGATTTTGCACTCTGAAACAAAGCTTTTAACGAAGTTAAAATTTTATATCTCCCTAAGTATTGGTTTTAGAAAAATGTTATAAATACAAAAGTTGTAGGAAAACTAATCAGAAATAAAATAAAACAAATTGCAGCTCGATAACTTACATAACATTCGAATTAAGATCAATTAAGTAAACCACTGCAATTTCTATGTTTGGAGGGGGGTGGGGGGGAAAGCTCAAGGGGTAGAAGTGGGGACTTTTGGGAAAATACACCTCTCATGTGGTTCTATCACATATAAAAAATCCAGCTTTCCACCATTTAGTTGCGAAAAAGGCTGTTTTTGTTTTATTGCATTCATTGACCAAGCGGCTGTTTAGTAAGTGATTCAATTATTCCATCTATTACGATTGTGTTACCGTGAATTATACTCACACTATCGAAAAGTGGGGATTGAGCTGGTACAGTGGTAGAGTGCAGGGCCACTGTGGTATGGTGCCCGAGGTCCCGGGTTCAAATACTACCAATCACCAATGTATTTTATGGATGTCATTATTGCCGTAACCCTCTAGTACTAGTCTGAAGTAATGAGTAAAACGGTTCCGGACTATAACTAGCGTCCTAGGATGTAAAGGTGGGTTATTAAAACACACCTAAAATAAAACCTTAATTTTTTTTTACTATTTACAAGGACCCAACAATAAGCTACAACCGATTAAATCACTCGATACATAATTTATAAACATGCGATTGTTTGCAATCTAAGTTTAAAACAGTTTACTTTTACTCCCTAGGGACTAAAAAGGCTTTTTACTCCCTAGAGAGTAAAATACCCACAACGCATGTATGTGAAACGGTTGTGTTTGCTACAGTATGACAAAAATATATTTGAATGTTTATACTTATATGCTATAGTACCAATGAAATGTTCAAAATCTGAAACCAGTTATTTTTATAAACATTAGGCATTGTGGAAAAACTCCAATAAAATTAAATAACACAATAGTGTTAATTTATATTTATATTTATCAATATAAATACAATTAGTGGGGGTCTCAATAATCTAAATATTTTCTAAGATATGTTGCCCGAGCAACTGTCACGCAAGTTCAGTCAGCCGATCTCCAATATCAGTATCCACTTTAACGGTTGGTAACACAGAGATATATCTCTCAGGAGACGTGACTTGTGTGGGATATTATTATATTATCATTATGCCTTTGTACGCTTTGGCATAGTAATTCAACATATGGGTAGGAAAATTGTAGACGAGTTCCCATCTAAGCGTAATGTAATTAAACTGACAAAAAGGGTCACAACAAACAAACTAAACAAAAATTTTCATAATTCACTGCCGAGAGTAAACTATGATTATAAAACAAAATGTTGTATACTTAAAAGTGCAAAGTTGTTGTGGTTTTAAAAGGGAGAGTGAATACTAAAAAACAAACATAAATATTTTATGTTGAAAACAAACGAAAGTTTGCTATTTTAATTTTAGGTAATATGATTTTCCGTCGCTTATCGTTTCGACTACATTAAGTTGTTTGGTTCAAGAGAACTATTTTTATTTTCAATTGACCTAAATTATTAAAAACATGAAGAGAAAACGGTATTCAGTGTAGGTTCAACGATTTAGCAATCTCTTTATGGTAGCAAAATAAAAAAGATTACCAATGATTACCATCAGGTAATGTTACACTATGTAAAGGAGTGGGGAAACAGTTTATGGCAGCACCTCTAAAAGGTTTTGTGGCGACGACAACTTAGAGGGAATTACCCCAACATTAGCATCACCTCGCCTAAACACTTAGTCAGTAATTGGTCGTAATAAACACGTCAATAAACATAACATCATGTACTGAAGTCCATCCATTTACTAAGTTTTTGACATAAAATGTAAACGTTAATTTAAAATGTCATTTTTTCAACAAAGTTACAAATATATTAATTTAGAATGATTACAACAGACTTTCCTTCATGTGTACGTGCTATTTGATCGAAAGTTATCAATAGCAGATAAATAAATTCATCCTTGTAATTGATCCTACAGTATGTAGTCTGCATTATTCTTGTTATTATTTAGTTTTTTTCCAGAATATTAGGATGGAGTTATTACAGTAATACACTTTTTTATTACGAGAATATAAGATGGAAACATATTGAAATTATTGTCATAGTTTTATAAACAAAATTTAAAATTAATATCTTGCACTGACACACTAAAAAACCATCATTAAATTGTTGGTATTCAATCAAACAATTAGCACTATCAACCGAACTCGATGAGGTGTTAAAAGTTCCAAGTGGCTGAACGGCTCTTTTTATCTAGATTTTGCCGACGCTAAATGCTTTCCAATAACCATTTACACACAAGTTTTGACAACCAATCATGTAAATCGTCTGAAGGCACTAAATGGTTAATCGTATTTTTAAAACGATAATGGTTATGAATAGTAATTCATTTACAGCTTTTTATTGAAAGTAGAAGTCGCCCCGATCTAGCAGGGGTAGTTTTGGTGTGTTGCGTGTTGCCTAGGGGTGGATTGAAGGGGTTGATTTAGGGGTGGTTTTTTGGATTAGGGGTGGTTTTAGGGGTGGTTTTTTGGATTAGGGGTGGATTTTGGATTAGGGGTGGTTTTAGGGGTGGATTTAGAGTAGGGGGTGGTTTAAGGGGTGGATTTAGTGTTGGGGGTGGGTGTTGGAGTTGGGGGTGGGTTTTGGGTGGGGTTGTTGTTTTTGGAGGGGTTGAAGACTGTGTATTCTTATGTTAATATAAATTTAATAATTATAATATTTAATTACTTCTTTGGTGTTCCTCTATGATTTATGGATTATTTTTTATGGTATTGAGATTAATGGAAAAAATATTTGAATCAGGTGTTCTCTGATTGGTTGAAAATAAGCTCGTTCCTGATTGGTTATAAATAAGTGACTGTGGTATTGAAATTAACGGATAAAAATATTTGAATTAGGCGTTCTCTGATTGGTTGAAAATAAGCTCGTCCCTGATTGGTTATAAATCTCTACTTATAGGCTAGGGAATGGTAGGTTAATTGAATAGTCGAAATTTATCAATATATCTTTTATTTTACTAGATCTATTTTGATAAACATAAAATTATAAATCTAAAAAATTTAAAATTGTGATTAATGGAATATATGGTATGAGAAAAGATAATAAAATTTGATTTAAAGTTTACTCTATGTTTTAGTAATTGAACTCATCCGTCATAATAGAGTCTCTTTCTGCCCGTTACTGTCTTTCGACAGAACGGGCAAACGTATAATCGAATAGCGCATGCCAGGCAAAGGGTATGGTGACAAGGCTGAATCACAATCGTCGGGAGAGCATCCTGACAGATCTGGCAGGTGATGGTCCGTTGAGGTTCGGTTGGGGTTTCTTGACCTCGAATGATGTTATCGTCCATCTGTTGTCCTGTCATCACGAGGATCCGCTCCAAGGACGTCCGGATCTCGTTCCAGATGACTGGAGCAACTTCTGCCATCTCTGCTCGGCTGGCCATTCCAATTGAAGAATCTGCCAATGTCAACACCTCCCTTAGTTCTGTCCTAGTGGTGTTGAGGTGGCCGATAGCTCTCCACGAAGCTCTGTCACCACTGTTGGCATCGATATCCTGAAAACAAATCAAGTTTTATTTTTCTGTTGATGTCTCTAGTTATGGTTGGGTAAGAGAAATAAAATTAGGCGATGAAAACCCACCCTTAGAAAAAACTCCATTCTTTGACGTAGGATTCTTTCTTCCCGTTGGCAGCTCCGGCAGAGAGGATGGGGCTCTAGCAGTGCATGGGATGAAGAGGTCTCTGGCGAAGGACTACGAGGTGAAGATGGTAGTACTTCGTCAGAGAGAAGCTCGTTCCCCTGTGCTTGTGACGGGTCGAAGTCATCCACGGGCTAAAAAATGTAAAATATATCAATATTCTAATATACATATATTATAGATGCTAAAGATTTATTCTAAACTTATATTATTCTTACCGTGGGATTTATCCTTCTGGATGGTCCAGCAACAGGTTCAGAAGGTACTGGTCGAAGGCCTGAAACGGCATCCATCAGGTGCTGATTGTGTTGTTCTTCGATCCGACTTAGAAGTCCGGGGGTCCCTCTAAATACATGGGAAATGTAGGACCCTTCGCCGGTCGAATTGTAATACAACCAGCGTGTTCCTTCAGGAATTCTGCCGTTATTCTGAAAAACAAAATGATGTAAATTATGCAATAAATATTTTACATGGTACTAAATCATACTACTGTACTATTTAATAGTGAACATTGATACTAGTCTTACCTCATGTGTGATGAGTATCCAAAATGGATCACGTGGCCTTCTGTAGTAATCTTCATAGGTGCTGCTGAATTCTATGGTTAAATGACCCCCACTCACAGATCTTAATATTTGGACAAAACGGTCTGCTGCCTCTGACTGTAAAAGGAAAAAAAAAGATAAACCAACAATCTATTATATACTTACAGTGAAAATGTATAATAGCTAGTTATATTTACTTACATAGGTTATCTGATGATAGCCGATTGGAGGCAGTGGAGCCGTTCTGGCTAAATATATGAGGATATCTCCTCTTGTATTTGTGAAGTGGGAGTCATTATTCATCAGAAGTGCAGGCTCAAGCTGGAATAAATTAAAAGTTATTAGTAATTGTATTAATTACTTATTACGATGGGATGCTATTAGGAATGGTTAAAAGGTGAGTAAATGATTATACTGATAAATTACCATAATGATGTGTTCCATCTGCGTTCGCCGCACTTCGGACTCTAAATACTCCGAGGTTTCAGTTACGGTATGGTTGAATGTCACATCTCCTTGCCATAACTGAAGGTGTTCTTGGTCAATTGGTTCACCACCTCTCTGTAAATGTTTGTAAGTTATAAAAATAGTTACTTCTACTAGTAAAACTAATTAATGTAAATACATCTAGGATTTCTACTGACCATCAGTGTAGTTAGAGTCCACTCAATGGAGTTAACAGTTGCAACTCTGACATAGGGGTAAATCCCAGTTTCAGGGGTTGGATAACTGTACCTCCTCATGTTATGAATTTCTACGTTGGCACGGCGCTGGAAAATACATATGAATTAATAATACGGCAAATTAACAAACATGAATGATTAACAAATGTTGGATTTTTTAAACGTACTCTATTACCGTTTTCTTGCCTGGGAAATGTGAGCAAACCCTTCTAGAGGAAATAAATTGAGGGTAGTGTTATCATTCAATTGCCGTCTATATGATAGCAAATCTCCTCTGATGTTGGTGAAATATACTTCCCCGGTGCTGTTGTGGTTGAATGGAAGCAATAAATGTATTATTTCATTCTGAAAATAAAAACATATTTTTATAAGTAGAAACTATTTAGTTTTGATTAGTATGTATTTTGAACAGTTTATAAGAGTAAACTTATAAATAATAACTTACACGTCTCCATTGATTAAGGTCGAGGTTTTCTACAGTGGCGTCCTGGAAAAACAGTGTCAAATTAATATAATGTAGAAATGATTTTATGTCATAACATACGTATAGTTCCTGTAAATTAAAACTGAATTATTAAACAGGTCTTTAAAAGATAAAGAAATATGTAAACTATAAAAAGTATTTTTTTCAATATAACTTACAGAATCATCATCTTGAAAGATGTCCGGACTGGGTACCTAAAAGATAAATACAAATAATGTAATATAGTTCCCGGATGTTTGCACAAGTAAATATTACGACAATATAGTACTATCCTGAAATTATAACATTTAGTTAATCACAAGACAAAATTATGGTTTTGATTTCAAAATAATCTGTTGTGATTATCATCGGTTGTACGGGTTGTTGATTGCTGTGAAGGAATGTGACAGGTCGTTAATCACGGCTCCAGTTGCGTCAAAGAATGTGGCGGCTTATAAGATCTCAAGATAACGTCACTCATCCTATGCTCCTTGTTATACGTGGCTTAAAATATTTATACTTGGGCACTAAAAATATACATAACCTGAAAAAACAATTATAAGTTGACTATTTTAAAGTATACAAACCTAAAAAAAGCAATTTTAATATTTAAGACTTACCGAGCGTGAAGGAGGATTTTCCTCGTCTGAGGAGCTGATGGCTGTAAGGCCGGCTAGCAGAAACACTACCGAAAGAAACTTCATGGTGAAGATATTCACAGAGAGTGATGAGGCTTCAATTTTTGACTCTGATATATATACAGAGATAAAACCTCGAATCAGAGTGACCTGACCCTCAAAATAATCGCAATGCTATCTCTTTGACAGCTTGCCAAATTTGTTCCTCTGCTAATTTATGTGGAAACAACCTCCAAATGATTTGCAATTTCCTTGATGACTTTATATGGAGAGTTGTTTATTCTGTCCTCGGCATTTCCTTAGTCTAGTTTTGTATTTTTCTTTGTATGATACTTAATGCTATTTAGCTAGCAGAACTTTGTATTTGTCAAATAAATGTTATCTTTCAAGTTGGTATGTAATTTTAAACTATCTTTGTTTTTTTCTTTGCATAATAGTTAAATATTATTTTTAAGCTGCAAATTTTATATTTCCCTTCATATAATAGTTAAATGCTCTTTGGAGCGGTAATTAATGCATTACCCTTTTACCCTTCATTTTGCAAATTACCTTCTAATTATTGGTTGTAGTAGGGAAGATATTAAAAACAATCGAAATAAAGAAATAGTACATTTATTTTTCTATATTTTTTATTACATAAAGAACTTTACGTTGGGGCTTCGCCCTGTCATCCCTGTACATTGGACTTTGAAGCCGCCTTTGTTGAAGCGGTCAATCTGCTGGTTTGTCAGCTGGTCGACAAATCTTCGAGGGAGGAAAGTGATGGCTGTCTCTCCCTTTGGCATGACGATTTCGACCATGATGGATGGGCCGTATTTCGTCTCCGTGCGCTTCATGGAGTTTATGGGGTAGCCCTCTGCGGCGGTGAGGTCCTTACAAGGGACCTTAGAAGGACCGTCATAAACCTCGAGGACAGCTAGTTCTTGCAACATTTGTTTGTCTATTATCTGAAATTACCAATTTGAGATTAATAAACAATCTTTTCCTGCTGTATTCTTTAGTAAAAAAACTGTTAAATGTGTCAAAGAGACCATATAGTTGAATTGTTTTTACTCTGTATTTTACCTGTTTTACTCGTTATTTTAAAATTTTTACATTAAATTGACCAGCAAAAAAAAATATATTAAAAAGTAATAAATCATACTTACAATGATGTAAATGTTTAAGATGGCAGATGATGTTGACTTCTAGAGTGGTGCTGCTATACTGACTATCTCTATGTTGGTCCTGCTTAAATAGGGGAAAATGGGGGACAAAGTTCACCTTGTGATGTAACTTTTAATCTGCTTGGATATTGACCCACGTTTCCACACCACCCATGAGGTAGGGGTCTCAGCGCATTCTTTTTTTGTTAACTCAGAGGCATCCCCAGGAGGTCTACACCCTCTGAGATAGACTGCCCCATCCATCGCAGTCTATGGTGATGGCCACTCCATAACAAATATGCCACCTCCCAATATTTTTTTTATTTTTTTATTTTTTTTATTTTTTTTGTCCTTTGACTAATGTAGAGGGTTATTTACTTGGTGAAGCCTTTCAATTAACCCTTTTACCACTGACAAAGGATATTTTACTTTTATATATTTTTTTTTTGTCCTTTGACTAATGTAGAGGGTTATTTACTTGGTGAAGCCTTTCAATTAACCCTCTTGCCACTGACAAAGGATACTTTTTCTTTATATTTTTTTTTGTATCTTCCAGATCATCTGAGGGGGTTACACATACATTTGAGGATGCCTGAGGGAGACTCAATGTCTTAAGGTTTTTAGGCCAGCCTCCTCACCCCGTGGACTTACAGGTTTTACGCCAGCCTGATGAGTGAGTGGCGATCCTCTTTGAGGTTTATATCAACCTTATGCCCTGTGGACTTATGGGTTTTAAGCCTGCTTGTTGAGCATATAAACCGCACCTCAGATGATCTGTAAGATTTTTTTAGTAAGAAATATCTATATACGATAAATGATCATCTACAAACTTGCTACTTACATCTTGATATAACAAGATATAATCCCAATCTACTTTACTAGCATAGTCATGAATGAAGGGTTCGGATAGTTTTTGATATTTACTAACAATATCCCAACACCCATCAAAATTAAGAGCCATTTCTCGAAGGAAGGCTTCTGAGAATTTTTGACGCTTCAAAATTAGACTCCAGTTGACTTTGTGAAAATAAATCCTAAGCATATCAATAGAAAAATTATATTTATTGGATAAAATGTTCCAGTCCAAAAACCGATCAAACTTCATTATAAAGCTGTCAGTCATCACCCCTTCGGGCTCCTTTGGTTCTTGTGACAATAGTGACCAGACGTTTTCCATCTCCAAGCTCATACTGACCAGCTTCATAAAGTGAAAGGCTTAAGTAGTACTGAAGTGTGTATGCAGTACGTACGGCACACTTTTTATGGTCACCCATAGAACATGCTATTCCTGGCATAGCGTCAATAGTG
The DNA here is from genome assembly GCF_028750875.1 of Macrosteles quadrilineatus. Classification (NCBI taxonomy): domain Eukaryota; kingdom Metazoa; phylum Arthropoda; class Insecta; order Hemiptera; family Cicadellidae; genus Macrosteles; species Macrosteles quadrilineatus. The sequence continues at coordinate 3,112,973 of NW_026542610.1, forward strand.
GGACCATCTATTACACGAACATCTGAATGAAACCTCTTCAAAAACTCAGCCTTCTCCCTACCTTTAGTATATATACATTGAAAAGGGAGACATAAGGCTGAAATTAAACCCTCATTAAATGGTATACTACCCTCTTCCCAACGCAAACCATGATGATTTCGAGAAAGCCAACGATTGGTTTTTTGGGCTTTAGAGTTTAATTGATGAAAGCCATAGGGAGGTTTAAACAATATTTGGCACTCTAGAGAACCACCAACAATGGCCAGTTCTTTTATAATGAAATTGTCATTGTTATCTTTAAAAGCTTGAAACTCTACTACAGCCTCCATATTGACAATTCACTTCTAAGACGATCAGCAACGTCAGATGGTAGCTCGTCTGTTTGTTCTTTAGCGTCAGCCAAAACTTGATCGATAAAATCTTTAATGAATACTTCCAAGTAAAATAATTCCAAGAGGTTTCTACAAATTACAGGGATATTCTTTATTAACTGATTCCACTCAACTAAATTAAGGGACAAGGAGTGCTCACCGTCACTAATGTACGCGTACTGATTTCCAAATACGTTATTTACTTTGATACTTGATCCTTCGTCGGTCTTAATATTTTCTGATCGTTTTTCCAAGAGAGCTAAAGTAATTAAGTTGAAACGATCACAAAGCTGACAAAATGAATCGTATGACCAATAAACACAACCCCTTTTACCTTTGATGATTACTCCAAGACTGCTATCACGGTTTTTAACAATTCCTGTTATCGCACACTTGGTAAGCTCGGAGTCCAGGAAGTAAACTGACTTTAGAAAGACTCCGGTTAAAAGATTTATAGGCTCCTTCTCCTTAGGGATAGCTATAGCGTTAGCACTTACCTCTGTCTCCTGTGAAGTCATCTCTGCAACTAAACTACTTTCCTTATACCCTTAACCTACATCCCTTAACCCTCCCCCACTCTACCCACTCATGGTTCATCTGAAAAGTAAAATAACCCCTCCTCCCCCTCCTACTCCTCTTCTGAAGACTCCTCATCTGACATAGAAGGACCTTCTCTAATTTTAACAAGGATTTTACTAGTACCATGGGGAACATTAAACTTTTTCATATCTGCATATATTTTAAAACAGTCTACCTTCTCTATACCAAGCAATATGTTATGCTCGTCATAAAACTCAACACTAAGCCATTCCATGTTTACCACCTGAATGTTTACCCTAAACTGATCGCAATGCTACCCCTTACATAGATATCTTTCTCACATCCCCAGTGATTGGTGTGTATGTGTAGTGTGTATCATGAATAATGAGACAGTATGCGCTTGTATTTGCAGGGATAGCATTTTTAAATTGAATTTCCAGTCTAACATCTACAGGACCGGTTTTAATAGTATCATCCTGTTTAGAACAGTCGATTACGTAAATTGGACAGTTTGATGTGAAATCACTAAAGCTTAATATAGGAGAACCAACTCTTCCGTAGTAGGAGCTTTGGAAACTTGTATACATGTCATAAAACAAACAAGAGTTTCCACGGATATTATCGTAAGGGTAAAAGTTTGAATTCAAATACAATTTTACATCCTGTAAATCAGCAACGTCAAATTGAGACATGTCTTTGGTTACACTATTTTTCCTACCAGTTTGAAATGCTAAAACAATATATCGTGGTTTTTCTGTTTGGTTAGAAGTTTTAAGAGTCCAAGACATAGACTCAGTTGTGGGTAGGGTTGGGTATTCAATTAACTCCCATTGCCGAAATGGAATATGAATAGTTGGATCTTTCTCGATATACTTATACAGTTTTAATTTCTGGCTATCATTTACAGTTATATGAGGTATACGCCAGTAGATCTTATCAATTTTTAATGTCACCATACCTTCATTAGTGGTTAATACAGCATTTTCATCTCTGGATGAACGCAATAGGATGAGCTCTTGTTTAGCATTCACCAAAACTTTTTTATAGTCCTCTGTGAACCCCAACAAAAGTTTCAAAGGTACTGAATGTACAAAATCCTTAGCTTTTTCGACTTTACCGGGTCCCAACCAACACGCATTCTTATAAGTATTTTTCTCTTCCTCCCTAATGGAAACGAGATTTTTCAAAGTTGTAGTAATGCCTACATTTTTTGTTCTATAAATTTCTTTTCCGCAAAGCTCGTAGCGAATTTCCTCAAATAAAAATGCAATTGCGTTGTTAACAAGTGATACTTCTTGTGATGAACCGTCAGTTTTTTTAGCACTGACCGAACCATGAATGACAATACTACTGTAAAATGGAGCTGTAATTATGTCCTGTTGTAGAAGTGGAATTCTAATTTCATCATTATTATTATAAGTAGTAGATGCGTATGGTTGGTGAGTGTGAAATTCCATACTGGTGATTAAATCATCGTATGCTGCTGCTTGACCTATCTCTAACAGAGCCATTTTTTATTACTTTGAAGCCGAGAGAGCGAAGAAAATTTATATTTTTACAAGTTAATCCTTTGGATGTCTGGTTACTACTAAATCGTCGAACTGTAGGTAAATCACTAAATAGCAGACCCATTACTCCGTCTAAGATGGAGCCTTACTGAAATTCTTTCTCCACGAAAATTAACTAATTTACCGTCTTGATCTCTTAGGGAGATTGTCAAGTTGTTTATCCTCTGGCTGATCACTGGCAAATAAATAACATTCCGTGGTATTTCTATTATTTTATAGCCTGGTGGATCTGCAGGATAGAACTCATGTATTACATGGTCCTCTATCCCGTTCAAAAATGAGCCACGTGTAACGTTACAGTCCACCCGTATTGAGTTAACTTTAATTATATCCACAGGTAGCTCCGAGGCATGCTGATTATTAGCTTTATAAATTTGGTCTTTAAATCCAAGTAGTTTTCCCAAGGAGTGGTCCTTTTCAAAATCAATATCTTCTGAACAAAATAGCTCTGCTTTTAAAGTATTATTATTAGGTTTTAATGTAAACTTTACCTTTTTCGGCAGTTTAGAAATTATATATTTTTCAATATCCTCAATTTCGTATGAACCTTCTGGTATAGTGATAACTTGATCTTTACCATAATAAAACTTGTTATTTACATTATTTTCTATGTTTGGTATGGAATTATATGTAGTAAGTTCTATTAATCCTAGTTCCCAATCCCCACTAGTAACATCAATAGGAAATGAAAGCTCGTGTGAAAGCACACTGGTTACCCCAGTAAGACTAAACATCGTTGCAGAGAAACTTTAAACACAAGTGAGCGCAGATGACTGAGTTGAAACTTTGTTCTCTTTTGTAGTTATAGTGTATTTCACAATCCTCTAGGTACCTGATTAGTTCCCTCGGTGGTTTTAAATTTCCAAAACTATCGTAGTAATAAACTGTTTTATCATCTTTTTTATAGCATACCCAGTGTGTTCCCTGGCCAAAATTATCATCCAAGTTTACAATGGCTGATTCGTGCTTTTTAGGCAAATTTGGTAGTTTATCCCTCATAAAAACCCCTCTAAAATTTGGAATTTTTAACAATTTTACATACTTAACTAAATCATAATTAGTAAGAGGTTTTAATGGTACCGAGATGCTTTTTTTTTATTACCCTTTCGTTTATTTTTACGTTTACCAGCACCTTCCTTTCTATAAGGTCTGAGGTATAATCCTTTTCCTTTTAATCGCTTAACACTGCGCTTCTTTCGCCGACCTCCCCCAAACTTAGTTTTCGCCTTCATTGCGGTTGTAACAGCCCAAGCTGAGGCTTTTTCACCTACCGACGAGTCTGAAGCTTTAAACCTTTGCCAAGCTCGTTCTGCAAGCTCCTTGTCCGCTTGTCTCCTACGCTCAGAATCTTTGTACCTCGAATACGCAATATCGTGGGACTTACACGCTTCGTCTAAACCGTTTATTCCTTTATCTCCTTTTGCCAACCTTTTGGACAATTTTGTACCCGGCCCACAATAATTATACCCCGGTAAATGCAATTCGACAGGTAGTAAGTCGATAGCTTTATTAAGAACAGATGAAACAATATTACCACCCCGTTTGATCGCCTGTTTACATCTGAAGTTTTTAGTCTTGGTCTTGGCCATTTATGGCAAATGCTTGAGAGACAGCTATAATTATGACCAGTATCGTTGATGGTTGACAAGTAACTAAGGTGTGTTATCGTTTTTTTCTATATTTGACATAAATGGTTGCACACGTGCAAGTATGCTTTCCTCGAGAAATTCAGGCAATACTTTCTCCTCCACCTCCTCCTCCTCCTCCTCCTCCTGCTCATCACCATTATTTTTCGGCTGGGATGCATCTTTAGTTTGTGGTTGGGTATCATCATTTTGGTGTGCGATAGCTATATTTTCTGTGGGAGAGGAATTATCTTTTGGTGATAGTTTAAATAGTTCTTCCCAATCTATGTAATCGTCATCTGTTTGTACAGCTGACCTTCCAGTTTGTTTTCTATTGATATAGTTAAAAACATAAGTTCCAAACTTCCTTAGGTTTTTCTCATGTTCAGTTTTGTTATCTGTTATAAGGCTTTCACATTTTGTTAGCCTAGTTTTTAGACCATCAATTTCCGATTGTAGCATGGATAAATCAGTTCTTAATAATGTCACACTTTCCTCACAAGCTTTATTTACATAGAATTTTGTTGCTGCATCATCAGAAACACTTGGAGCGGCTAAACTATTGATCTGCTTATTCTGTGCATTATAATTATTTTTAGTTAATTTCAGACTTAGTTTGTTTAGGGTACGCAGATTAACAGCATCAGTTGGTACTTTAGGGTCAGCCAATTGCCATATTCTCCTATTTTGCATATCATATTTACCTTCAGAAAAGGGTACACTTCTATAATCAACATATGATTTTGTAGCTGCATCAGCAGCTTGTAATGGAGAAGCCAAGTTACATAGCTTTTTATTTTGCATATCATAATCACCATCTGGTGTTAAATTAAAACCTTCCCCTTTAAGCCCTTTAAGGTTCTTGCTACTACTAGCTTTCAAACTACGTCCAAACTTGTCAATAGTCATTATAGTAATGCTTTATACCTACTGTTTCCAGCTCCTTTTATGTACCCTGCCTCTCTTAGCTCCTCCACAATACTTAGTATCTCATTAACATGTACTCTGTTTCCAGCTTCTGTTGACATAGCTATGTGTCTTAATCGGTCAACTAGCTCATTAACGTCATCCCAATGTATGATATCACGTGACTTTAAGGACTTCCATAACATTCCTTTACCTTTAGCTTGAGAGATTAAAGGTCTAATAATCTTCATATACTTTGTACCTTTGTTTGATTTAATTTTTCCATCAAAACTATAACCCTCCTTATGAGCGTTTGTAGTAATAAGAATACTTTTGTAAGTTCTTAAATCATTATCATTATACATGGTACTATCAGGTAACCTTTTAAATATAAGTTCATACAATCCATTAGATTTTCCATAGTTTACTGCGCCAATCTTTATATTACCTTTGTCATCAAAATCCATAACTTTTTCACCAATCATAAGTGTGTCATTCTCGTAGCGGGGTCCGTAAATATAGTCAATTTGCTTTTTATTCGTAGAATCTTTAATAAACATATACATGTATTCCTTTGTAATAGGATTTGTAAAGTATTCATTTATATATTAAGTGGTGGATGCCAGTTTCTCGGGAGACGATACCAATTCCGACAAATCTTTAGCCCTTGGTGTTGACGTACCAGATGGAAAGAATTTGTCATCATCACTTTCAGATTCAGTTAGATCATAATTTATTGGCTCTTCCTCCATAGGTTTTTCCAAAGGTTCTTCCATTTTAACACTTTCCTGCTCAGTTTTTATATCAAGATTATTTGCTGTGTTTTTCCTAAGTTCACTGATTATCGGCTTATACTGTTTTTCTAATAAAATATCACTTTCTTCAGTGCCTTCTTTAAAAGCTCTATACTTGCGTTTAATAGCATTTCTCAGCTCAATTAATTGTGCCTGAACATGTTTACTCTTCCACACCATAGTGTAGAATAATAAACCCCCAACCGATCCCAGCCCATTTAAAGCAATTCAACCTGCCTAATGAATAGTGCACGCCTCTTATACCTCCGTAAGAACTTAATTATTCTTCTTAGTGAAACCCCAGTGCTAAAGTCTATACCTCTATAGTACTGTTGCATCCTAAAATCAAACCGCGGGATCACATATTGTGTGTTAAAACTTTTAAATACAAAGGTTCGTTTCCATCCATCCCTCCATTGAGGTATTTCTGCTACTGTATATTTATCATTTTCAACAGTTTTCTCCATAAATCTTTTAAGTAATTCCAAAGGTCTATGTTTATTTATATTTTGCAATAGGTAAGAGTTAAGAAGCCAAAATTCACTTGGATTTGACCCTGTAAATGCTCTCCACTGATCAAATAAAACTCTATTTGTCACAGTATACATACCACCGTTTAATGTAATACCAAACTTTTTACACTGATTTGGGAGTGTAGGTAGAGCTTCCTTAAGAAACTCTGTAGTATACAGACCTTGACAGAGATTATTAACACCACTGTACGGTTTGTTTCTAAAAGTCATTGGAACATTATCAGGTACTTTAGAGTATGCAACGTTATAGCTAATGTCGATATAGCATTTTAAATTTAAAGACCTTTTATAGACTGTTAATGGGGACCTTATAGGAATAGTTCGTTCTGTTAGCAATATACATCGTGCTGCATATGGAATCTTACATCCATATTCCAACATTTCATTACATATTTGAGTGAAATTTACACTGCCGTGTAAGTTGCGCAGAGGTCGGACTTTGCCAAATATTTCAGGAAGCGGTCTAAATCTAGATATCATATTTTGTGGGTCTCTTACAGTACAATTGTTCATATCCTCATGATATATTACGAATTCTAAAGGGACATTATTTACTTCACAGGAATTTATAAAGTTTAGCCAGCACGCCCTGTTATAAGTTCTTTCACTAGCAGAAATCATTAGTAAAACTACAGGTGGTATCATGGCAGACCCCTTAGGTTTTTTATGTCTCCAACATCTCCTATTAAACTGATATCCGTGGGGAGGTTTTTTACTACAATAGTTCCCACAAAACTTATTTTTATTCTTGTAATAGTATGAGCATAAGTTTGATTTAACATTATGAAGACGGGTATTAAAACCTCCCAGATCATTATATGTATAGATACGAACCATTATAGCTCTGTCACGAAACTGTCAATTCCTACCCTATACCTTCCCTTATATGGGTCAGATGTTTTATCGATTACCAGAAACCCAAAGTTGTCACACCATGCCTTAGCACAGATCTCTTTAAATTTGTCAAAAGACATATCTGTGGTGACATGATCGTTGAATATATGTTTTAGATTCATTTCGTCTTGTTTAAATAATATAATAAAGTTACTATTGTCCCTTATTAGCTGTTTCGGAATGGCACTGTATGTTTGTCCTAGGTAAAAGGTATCTATATTTTTATGCCTACCCATAGTAAAATAAGGTCTAATATTATCATGCTTTTCACAAGAAATATCATCAAACACCATTATTGAATGTGGTTTAGCCTCGTTAGGGTGTACTACTTTATCATTATCTCCAAACTCAAAATACCCTATTTCTTTAGGCATAACATTTTTTAAGAACCTGTATTTCGATTGATATAGAGACTTTGAAAAAATATAAATGTTTTTAAACCTTAATCCATTTGGGTCAAATAGTAAATTAAACAACACGTTTGTCTTGCCTGATGAGCTTGGTCCTGATATAATACAGCGAATAGAGTCAGGTAATAATGTACCGTGTTTTTTACGATGTGTAACCATGCCTGCTCCAATGTATTCATCAAAATTTAAAACAGAAAAATCAACGTCTTGCTTCACAACACGCATTCTGACTAATTACCATGAATTGATAACAGGGAGATATATAGTTTTTGAACCGAGCAGACATCACACCATGTGCTAATTAACAAGTGATATCTCTTCCCAGAAACAAATCTTATCATAACCTATAGTTCAAGGAAGAAGTATTTACGCAAACACCAGAGTTATCACACCAAGTCCTTGGCATCAATCCAAGAGTCATGACTGTTATCATAACCTTTCCACCGAACTAATAATTTAGAACCTTTCTTCCGCAAAACTTTTTCAACCAAATATACATTACCAGTCTTAGATTTACTAATTTCTTCTGAATAAAATCCACCTTTTAATATATCACCTTTAGAGTCTTGCAATATATAAGTTACAGGTTTAGTAGGTTTAATTGCATACACTTTAAAAACTTCATTTGTCCAATTTGGTAGATAACCTTTTTTAAATGTCTTTTTGTTTTTACTAATTCTAACATTATCACCGATTTGAAATTTAGCTTTAGTTTGCCGCTTAACAATTTGTCCGCTATAAATTCTCTTTAATATATTTTTAACATCTTTTTGTTTTACATCCTTTGGTTTCATACCAATAGTCCTATGTTTAGTGTTATTATAGGATTTTACAAGTCCTGATAACAAACTTACCCACTCATAACTACCTCTGGCAGTAAATAGTTTATACATTTTAGTTTTTAAAGTACGATTAAATCTTTCTATGATACTGCCTTTAAGCTCAGAATAGGTATGGTAATGATTTATATCATATTTCCGCATTAAACTGCTGACATGTTTGTTAAAATACTCTTTACCTTGATCAGTTTGAAAGTTTTTCATTTTATTTTTAGCTAAAAAAGGATCTAAAGCTTTAGCTACCTCTGGTCCAGATTTGTCTTTTAACGGAATGGCAAATGCAAACTTGGAAAAGCAATTAATAATTGTCATAATATATCTATAGCCTTTATTAATTTTAGAATATGGCTGCATCTCAACTAAATCAGCTTGGTATAAATCATGCAATCCCTTAAGGGTCACTTTACGTCTAGGGTAGTTTCGCCTAGCAGGTCTATGTAGCTCCTCAGCTATAGCGCTTTTACTAACCATTTCACAAATGAAGTATACAATTGTTTAGCACGGGTTTTTAAAGGTTCTCACACAAATCAGTGATTCTCATTAAATAAATAAATATCAAGCTAGCAATAAAAACAACAAGTACAAATAGTTTGTCAGCTAAAGATTTAATCAGACGAAAACCTGCCAACAACATACTAAATTGTAATGAAGTGTTTAGTTAGAGATTTAGACTGAAATAGGATATTGTTTGCTTGAGTGGGGTTTGAGACCACTCGTGTATACTATACCCAGGTTAAGCATTACATGGCCAGTCCAGCGAAACTGGTAGACGCCTTGTAACACCCTCTCCCTTTTTAGCAAACAAAATGAAAGAGAATTTCAAGTTATTTTTTTTAGAAAACTAAATGTTTTCTAAAAAAAATAACAAATAACAAAAGTAAAAACATTTAGTTTTTACATAATTTACAAGTGGCTTTATGGAAGATGAATAAAGGAGCCATGCAAATGCGGCATGTTTCTTTTGGGGTTTTAAACTTTGGATACGTAAAGCTACCTCTTCGCCTTAAGTGAGAAGGAAGACCAACCATTCTTCCACAGGTAATACACCAACTTCTAGAGCCTCGTAAAGACTCATAGTAGTTTAGGGTTACGTAACCGCAGTTTTCCTTATGATAGTTCAAAACATCCTGCCTTAGCGTTGATGGAAGATCAACACATTCTTTTACATAAGGTAAAAGGATGGCGTTTGAGCAAATTGTTCTAATTGAAAGCTCAGACAGAGACAACATGATGCGGTGGAGACCAGAGATAGAATGATACTTTGAACTTTGAATCTCAAATTATTGTTAAATATCCATCGACCAATCACAGCCCCGCACTCTTATTTACAACCAATAGGATTCAAGCTTATTACGACCAATCAGAGAGCAGTATTTTACTTGTTTTAAATTTTTCCCACCGGGCTGAAAGACCAACCTAAGGTCATTCAACTATGTCCTTAATTCATACATACACTCAGGTTTACAGGCCTTTTAGTCAGCCGTGCCATTGACCTTCATTCACAAATTTGTGGCAAACGCAGGAAACTCATTGTTCTATGGTTTTTAGGCCAACCTGCCATCTACGTATGGATTTATGGTGTTTTAAGCCAACCATTACGTAGGTGTCTGTCCACAAACAGGAGGTTTCATGGTTAAGCCTTACTAACTCCCACATTCACACTTACATTCAATGGGGTTTTTTATTCATTTAAAACAAGTTTTACTATATTTACAAAATTATAAGACGTTATGACATTATTAAAATGTGATTCAAAATATATACCAAGATTTAACATAGTTTCTTTTGCTTTATTCAAGATGTTTATCCCATTAGGGACAGGAAATCGTATAAAACACGGCACAAACCCATCACTTTTAGCCTTTTTTACAGCTGTTCTAAAATGTCTTTTTTCTGTTCGAATGCACTTGTATTCATTCTCACTCCCTCCAGTTTCTCTAATCAAAACACAGAGAACGTGTTGAAGATTACTATCACAAGGAAACACGGTTACCTTACCTGACTGTTCAGTTAAAATTGCATTCAAGGATTGATTTTCTTTAGACAATAAATCATTTGATGTTTTAAAGTCTGTATTTATTTGAGCAAGTTGACGATTGGATTCATTAGACTGAGTAAGTAACTGTAATAATGTATTTTTTTCAGCTACAAGTTTGTATTCTCCATACTTACGTACAGAGGGCAACACTTTTTCAAACACCCAGTCCTGGAAAGTCTCCGCAATAGGGAGTTTTGATTTCAATATTAAAGAATACAAACCTGGTTCATTAATGTAAACCGTATGTGGTTGATTGTTAAAAGGGAGCGGCATTTCACCGCTCCTTATAAATGCATAATTTTTTTTATATTTATCTTTAACATGGGCTTTAAGTGCATCTCGTGATCTAGAATAGCCTAAAATATCAGCAATTTCCTTACCTTTAAACCAAGGGTTATCATCAGAATCAAATAATACAGACACATGCCGGTCGTTAAATATATAAGAAGTAAGATGAAACATTTTCACAAAAAATGAGTTATGTCAGAGTATGTCTGATCAGCATGGGATCAAATAAGAGAATGACGGTGACAAACGTATCACTGTCTGGTACCCTTGGTCACGTGATTCATACAACAGACCAGTCACTTCGGTTCTTACAAATTTTTAATTTACATTCACACAACGGTTTAGGGAAACATTCAAGACAGATATTTTGCAAATCATCCCAATAAAACTGTAAGCATTTGTCCTTACAGCAAGTAAAACAACTTCGAGTTTTATATACTTTAAGTTCAACCAATTTAGGTACTGGGGCTTGGTAATTTTTACAACGACACATACAATAACCAAAACTTTCACATTTTCTACTTGCTATCCCATCAACATGAACCGAAGGGGTTACAAAACATTTGTTCTCGCAACAATAACGGTTCATTGTTAACACTTTCGCTTCCAAACAGAGACTAAATATTTAAGAAAGTTCCCAGAGTCACGCGGCATTAGGAGGGGGGAGGTCTTATCATCCAACCTCTCTTAGTCAAAAAGATGGTTACAACACAACAGTATGTTGTTAGGACTGGTGGGTAAGTTTTTGTTTTTTATATCCATAGGGTAAGGTACCATACTCACCCTCATGCTTCCTTTTAGGTCCTGTAATTTGGAAAACTTTAGTTTTATTTATGGTAACGATGTTCCGGTCTTTAGTTCTGCGAATTCTAGTTTCATTAATTTCTATTTGTCGTCTAGTTTCACTAAGGACCATTTCTTTTAATTTTTCAAAGTTGAGCGTTTTGGAAGTCTTAAAATTGAGTGTGAGACCCTTAATTTTGCAAACTGGGACCAAGATCTGCTTATTTGTTGACCAAACAAGATACGCGTAAGTTTTTGGACCCCCAGAAACAAATTCTACTATAAAAGATCCAGGTCCGTACTCAGCCAGCTCATCGGTCATTTCACCAAGATAATCCCCCGTAGGAACTCTGTACAAACCACCCTTATATACATATAATACAGAATCAGTATCATAATACAATACCTGACCACCAAGGGCATCTAGATGCTCATAGAGCTTTAATCTCGCTTGAGCTGTGGTGTATGCAGCTATCACTACGTTTACATTAGTCAAAGGTTCGCCTACTTCTTCTAAGTACTCCCAACTTACAACCACAACATCATCATTAACAATCTGTATTCTATTTACATCTATTTCCGGTTTGGTAAGCATTTCAAATAGTGTTTTTGAATCTCTAATAATTGTAGCCTTGGTTTGGTTTTCCCTCTGTCCAAATTTACCCCAAAATGAATTAAGCATTAGTTTGGCTAATGATCTCAACCCCCCGTTCTTTGTTATTTTACTTTTGTCCAATCTGATACCTTCATGCCTGAAATAATCTTCAATATATTTATCTTTGTCATCTTCAGTCTGACACCAGCCAGGGTACCCCGAAGCTTCCTGTTTCATCTTTAAAAATTTATTAATAAAATCTGTAAACAAACCCCCGTTTTCATATGTGGCTACCTCATACTCCCACAGCTCATACATATCCAAAACTACATAGCCCTTTTCCACTGCCCTTCTGATTTCATCCATAGTCCAAGTTCCTATTAAAGCTCTATCCCCACTTTCATGTTCACATTCACCCTGATTTTGAAAAATCCCACAGGTGTTGCATAGGACAAACATCAATTTATTGTTTATCTTTGCTGGAAGGACAGGATGGTAAAGATCCCTTGGTGGTAGCACTTTACACTTAAGCAGACCATCTACATGTAAGCCTCGCTGTCTGCACTCATTATCTCCCACATAAATCGTAGGATGACCAATAGGATACTTACCATACTTACATACATATGGGTAAAGAGAGCAAACATCAACATATTCAATGGTCTCCCCTTTCCCACACTTGTGGTAAGTTTTAGCATTACCTGTTCTGCCTCCAAAGAAAGACTGTCTAGGGTCCAAAGGAAGATTATTAAGAATAGGGAGTGTTTCCAAGTGTTTTAGATTTCGGTCCTTTTTTAACTTACGAAACTCACACTCCCACATCTCAACTACTTCATAGTCATTAAACTTGGCAATTTTAGATTTGGTCCTCTCATATCTCAAGTGAAGCGAGTCAGAGGGATCCTCCTTCAGAGGAGCATCTCTGTTATAAGGATAACATTTGGAGCAACCGTGCCAATAGCACCCGTGAAACTCATAGATCCTTTGTCCATCAAATCCATCAACTTTCAAACCAGAAATACTAATCTCCTTTCCACGCCCCGCATGTTCTATCCTCACTTTACGGATTTCCTCCTCAAAACTTAACCATTGGATAGCTATAGCTGACTGATTATTCACAAAACGATAGCCGTTCTTAGGAATAAGTCCAATCGTGTTTGGCTTCAAGAAGTTTCTACGAAAGGCCAAATTACATGCACTAGCAATAGTTACAGCTTCCAAAAAAGGATCAACATTACACTCTTGGAGGAATATTGTCCTGAACTTAAGACACGCTTGTGCTAGAATTTCCACATCTGAGATGCAGTATTCTAGGATCTCCTTTTTAAAGTCAAAAACATAATTCTCAGCCACTCGTTCATCATACCACTTTTCAAAATCCCTGTAGGACTTTTCAAACATAGTCTCTGGACAATAGTACTGTTTGTCAGGCATCAGGCCTACATAGTTTTGATTGGCAAGAGTGTTAAATAAATGGGGGAAGTAGCCTTTCTTTCTTTCAGGAGGCAGATCAAAAGCCTTGGGGAATGCAGCGAGGGCCATGGGGAAGTAACTTAGCGAGTCCACAAACCTCACGTTGTCCATTTCCATCAAAATAATTTTTGTACCCCTCATGACCAGTTCAGGGGTGAATTTTGTTCGTTCAAGCATGTACTTAAGCAAAAACTGAAAGTCAAAACCCTGACCATTATGGGCGATTACACAGACATTTTTAAACTGTTTACGGGTTTCCATTACATAGTTCATAAATTGGGTAACCGGGTTAGAGTTGAAGACTCTCGTACGGTTTTTACAAGCAATACAAAATTTAGCCTCAATACATTGGTAACAATACTGTTGTGAAACACACAAGTTAACTTTATGTTCTTTCTGGTCAGGATCAGTGGAGAGTGGCTCATCTTGACGGGTTTCCAAATCAAAAAATATATACAGATAACCTTTAGATGTAGGTTTACCCTCGTTGGGTTTCATGTAACATTTATGGTTAGGATCCTGAAAAGATTCACAAGGTTTACAATAAACCTCACCACACTTATGAGGTGTAGGTCTTCCCTTAATCATGACCAACTTATCACAATCAAGACACTTTTTCACTTTTTTACATTTATCAATTTTGTGGGCTATAAAACACCTTTGATTTCTTAAAATAATATTACATTCTGGACAAGTTACTCCCCCATGTTCTAACTTACAAGGAGGTGAGATGGTCTGACAGTAGCAGCAAATATTGGAACATCTATGTTGAGTTTTATGATCATAAGGGACATGGCAGGCTTCACAATAATATTTACAAACAAAAGCAGCAGTTAGACTGGTAATGACATTAAAATGACCGTTACAGAAAATCAAGTTAATTTTAGATTTAGCATTCTCTGGACGACCCTCAAAATACACATCACGCCCTTTCCTATCATAATTGTAAACTGTGATTTTATAATCAGTCAACAGATCTTGAAACCTTTCTAGTTCAAGAATTCCAGCACCATTCTCAGGCATTTCTACCCTAGCCCTCCGGATGAGCTCTTGCGCCATCACTGTCTGCCTTTTCCTATCATCTTGGCGAATCGCTTTATATAGAGGATCTTTAATTGCATGAGCAACAGCTACCACCAAGGCACGAGGGAGACACAAATTATCATTATTTTTTATCACAACAATTCCAGTCCTAGCCTTACATTCCTCATCAAAAGTATTATACAATCCAGGTCTTTTACGGGTACCCGAACCTACAGGGAGATTCACTCGCGTACACTCAACTTTAAAGGTATCCGTTGACTTGATAGATTCGGAATTACTTTGTACAATACCCCCAAAAATCTGCCACAACACATCTTCGTCAATTTCCCCAGCAGGTCGAAACGCTACATATCCATCTTTTTATCTTAAATAAAAATAAACAAATAGGCTACACGCTGAAACCCAAATACGATAGACCAGAACTGGAACTGAGTAGGCCTAACAATACAAGACAAGGCCCTACCTAGATACGGTACCACTATCAAGTATGAAGACTCCAAATAGAATCCATGACGACACCCTTATTGGGACAGATAATAAAGAGAACATTTCTATAAATAGTAACAAAACAGAAGATGGCGCATTGTGCGGAGTGTGCTCAGGCTCCTTTGAGGATGGGGATACGGCTGTTCTATGTGACGGCTGCAATGCGTGGTTCCACACTGCCTGTGGCAAAGTAAACAAAAGACTATATAACCGTATTAAGCTTGCCCCTATTGACAAACCTATAGAATGGCACTGCCCTCAATGTAAAATAAACACCTCCAAAAAGGATAAGACACTACAAAACACTGAACTGTCTGACACAGCAAAACTACTTGAAGAAGCCTACAACACGATTGATAGCCTAAAAAATGAAAACCTAAACCTACAAACAATTATTTCGGACCTGAAGGAAGAACTTAATAATACTTGCCAACAGCTCATCTCAGCAAAGGAAGAAAATATAAAAATAAACCAAGACCTAATCAAGAAAACAAAAACTACTATTACATTCAGCAATAGCCTAAGTACCACCCACACTAGCCTAAACCCCCTACCCATACACAATAGACCAGGAAACAGTGTGCTAAATAACAGCTGCCAACAAAAATCTGATAAACTCCAAACATGTCCTGACCAACAAATCACAAATCACAACTTAGGCCTAAATACAAACCAAGACTCTCCCCCCAATACCTCCAATGAACATAGGCCTACACACTTAATTATAGGAGACTCAACAGTAAAGGGACTTACAAATCTTATCACAGACCAAAGTACAAAAGTGAAATATATGCCAGGTGCCAGAATTCAAGACCTTAGTCGATACATAAACTCAGTAGAAACACTTCCCAAACTCGTAACAGTTCAAATTGGAACAAATAACTTGCCGGGAGCAAAAACCCCTAACCACGTCATGAGACCCCTGTGGTACATGATAGAGGCTGCCACAAAAAAATTTAAAGATACAGCATGGATCATAAATGGCATTCTTCCAAGAAAAGATGTACACCAGACAACAATTAAGGAAGTTAATGAAGCTCTTGCTTTTATGTGTCAACAACTTAAAGTCACATATCGTGACCCAAGTGAACAAATAACAACAAGATGTCTGGGAAGTGACGGACTACACCTCAACAGCTATGGCTCTGGACTACTACATAATTTCATAATAAGTCATAAAATAGCAAATCATACTGTGGAGGCAGATGTGCATACCAACAGCACAGATTTACCGGAAAATGCAGACAAAAAAGCCCAAACCGGAAATGAATGCGAACAAAAAAACATAGAAACTACAGGAGTAGAAACAGTAACCTAGACTTACCAAATAGGCCTAACCAAAAAACTCAAAGTCTTAAACAGCATAAAAAGGACCTGAAAATTTACCACCTTAATATAAACCGAGGCTTACAAACAAAAATTGATCTAATTGAAATAGAAATAGACACTATAAAACCACAAATTTTACTTATCACCGAACATGGACTAACTAAAGAACAGATTGAAACCACTAACATCCCAGGATATCACTTAGCAGCAAAATTTTCAAGAACCAATCACCTCTGGGGCGGAACCGCAATATACACAAAAATATCATCAAAAATTGACTTCCAAACTATTGACACTGAGAACGTATCCAGAGAAATGGAATGTGAACTATCAGCCATTAAAATTAAAACAACATCAAAGGCAACGGTAATAGTCTGCGTATATAGACCACCATCAGCCGACATTGATACATTTCTCCATATATTTGATACATTCCTTAATCAAATATCAATCAAAAACAACCAGATAGCAATCCTCGGTGATATAAATATTGACACACTCTGCCCTTCAAATAATCTAACAAAGCTGGAAACCCTTCTTAAACAACACAACCTTTTAATGCAAAAATTACCGCCAACCCGAATAACTCCAACATCAGAAACAAGCATAGACTGTTGTATAACCAACCACCTCAACCCACTCACCGAGGTGATAAATAACACAATCTCTGATCATGAAGCGGTTCTCTGCACATTGAATACACTCATAAATGAGGGAAACAAAGAAAAAATAATGTTGAGGAACTTTTCCGAGGCAAACATGCAACTCATCAAAACCCTGCTAAAAAAAGAAAACTGGTCTTCAGTATTTGAGGAAAGAACGGTAAACGGAAAATACAATAACTTCATAGGCATTCTGACATACTACTTGGATGTGGCATGCCCCTACAAAACAAAAATAATATCATCCAAAAAAAAGCAAGCATACATCATGACCCAACCCATACAACAACATAGAAAGGACACCATAGAAGCAAAAAACAGGTACCTTACTACAAACCAAAATAACCACAAAAATGAGTATATTAGGCAAAAAAAGGCCTATGATCAAAAAGTCATCCAAGCAAAAAAGGAGTATGTTACTCACAAGATATCCAACGCATCAAACAAATCCAAAGAATCCTGGAAAATTATTAACGAGGAAAGAAATAAAAAAAAGACCTCAGATCTCAAGAACATAAGCCTAAAACTAAACGACATAATTATAACCGACCCAAAAGACATTGCCGACTCTTTCAATGATTTTTTTATCAACATAGGAAAAACAACCGGACCTACAAAACTCTTAAACACCCCAACCAACAACTTTCAGAACAACCTACAACCAAAGCTGGAGCAATTTGAACCAGTCTTAGAACAAGATCTAAAAAGATTATTCAAATCCATAAAACATAATAATACAGCAGGAATGGATGACCTTTCTGGGAAACTTATACATCACTGTCAAGATGAAATAGCTCAACCCCTACTACACATCATAAACTCTTCCATAGCCGAATCTACAGTACCAGACAAAATGAAAATATCGTTAGTATACCCAAAATACAAGAAATCTGAAAAAACCAATATAGAAAATTATAGACCAATAGCCATACTTCCAACCTTATCTAAATTTCTAGAAAAAGTAATCCACATACAAATAATGAAATTCTTAAACTCCAACAATAAATTACATATCCATCAACATGGATTCCGAAATAACAGGTCTATCAACACAGCCATATCCGATCTTCTCCAATCCATAACCGAGAACTGGGAAAAACGTCATAACGTTTCAGCAATATTTTTAGACCTCCGGAAAGCATTTGACTGCCTCGACTGGTTAATATTGCTTGACAAGCTAGAATCAATAGGAATTACAAAAAGTGCTAAAATGTGGCTAAAAAGTTATCTCTCCAATAGACAGCAAATAGTCGAAGTAACCCACTATACTAACAACACCAAACAAAAAATAAAATCAACCTGTGGGAAGATGGAAAATGGCGTACCACAAGGCTCCGTATTAGGACCATTACTCTTCCTAATATATGTCAATAGCCTACCTCAAAACCTCCCCGAATTCACAAAATGTATAATGTTTGCCGATGACACAACCCTCATTGTTCCAGCATCAAATATAAAAGAACTGGAAAACCGAATTGAAGCAACAACAATTTCTGCAAGCGACAACTTCAAAAAGCTCAATCTCACTATAAACCAGACAAAAAGTGCAATAGTAAACTTTACATCAAGAAACACAACAAACCAAAAGCCTAACGCCAATATTGAAATAGTATCAGAAACCAAATTCCTAGGACTAATAATTGATGAAAACCTCAGCTGGAAAACCCATGTAGAAAATTTAACAAATAAATTATCCTCAGCATTTTATGGCCTTAAGAGAATAAAAAGAATATCTGGGAAAAATACCGCACTTGTGGTTTACCATGCTCTAATTTCTTCCCACATAAGATTTGGCATTATAGCCTGGGGAGCGGCACCGCAAATCTACCTAGACCAAATACTAACTGTCCAGAAGAAATCTATAAGAGCAATTAATGATCTGCAAGATGAAGAACACTGCAAACCATACTTTATCAACGATAAAATTTTAACAGTCATATCCATCTATATCTACGAAACCATCATCCATTCCCTAACATCAAACAACAATAGAAGAGAAGACATACATGACCATAACACAAGAAGAAAACAACAATTTGACCTACCATACAATAGACTTAAAAAATCTCAAAACCATCCAAACTACATAGGACTAAAATTTTTTAACCATCTCCCAGATCAATTAAAAAATATTCAAAACACAAACGGCTTTAAAAATAAACTTAAAGACTTCTTCTCAACAAGACCCTACTACAAAATAAAAGATTTCTTTGAGGCTACTGATGACCAAAAATGATGTGAAGAAATAAATCCGGACGAGCCCCCTTTCTTAAGGACAGTGGAGGCGAACACCCACAAGTAACAAGTAAGTAACAAGTAACAAGTTACCTTTAAGATTAAGGCTTTGAAGGGTAAACCCGAGCTGGTCATTATCATGAGCCTGATCTTTCATCTTTTTTACAATGGAAGCAAATCCCTGTCTCAGCCAATCAAACTCACTAGTTTCAGGAGGAGGATTAGAAAATTTAAATATAGTCTTGGTCCCATAAAGTCTAAATTTCTTAACATAGGACTGGTCCTCACTAATAGTTTCAACTGGCTCAACAGCAGAAGCCATTACAACGAATATTAAGGAAAATCTAAATATCACTACTATTTACAAACATAATTAATACACCATAAAAAAAACTTAATATTACTACTCACAACGATAACCTTTTTACAGAAGAACACTACACACAATTCAGCAAATGTCACAGAGCAAAAGAACTACACCTATAAACACCGCCAAAGTAAGAGTGAACCAGGATTTTTAATTCTCTCACAGATATACCCTTCAACCAATCACAGATCACCTATTTATAACCTATCAGGTACAAGCTTATTTCAACCACTCACAGAGCACCTGATTTTAAATATTTTTATCCGTTAGTTTCAATACAACTGTCACTTATTTATAACCAATCTGGGACAAGCTTATTTTCAACCAATCAGAGAACGCCTAATTCAAATATTTTTATCCGTTAATTTCAATACCACAGTCACTTATTTATAACCAATCAGGAACGAGCTTATTTT
Source organism: Macrosteles quadrilineatus (assembly GCF_028750875.1). Classification (NCBI taxonomy): domain Eukaryota; kingdom Metazoa; phylum Arthropoda; class Insecta; order Hemiptera; family Cicadellidae; genus Macrosteles; species Macrosteles quadrilineatus. Next base: position 3,133,169 of record NW_026542610.1, read on the forward strand.
CAACCAATCAGAGAACACCTGATTCAAATATTTTTTCCATTAATCTCAATACCATAAAAAATAATCCATAAATCATAGAGGAACACCAAAGAAGTAATTAAATATTATAATTATTAAATTTATATTAACATAAGAGTACACAGTCTTCAACCCCTCCAAAAACAACAACCCCACCCAAAACCCACCCCCAACTCCAACACCCACCCCCAACACTAAATCCACCCCTTAAACCACCCCCTACTCTAAATCCACCCCTAAAACCACCCCTAATCCAAAATCCACCCCTAATCCAAAAAACCACCCCTAAAACCACCCCTAATCCAAAAAACCACCCCTAAATCAACCCCTTCAATCCACCCCTAGGCAACACGCAACACACCAAAACTACCCCTGCTAGATCGGGGCCACTTCAACTATTGAAATAATTTGTAGTGAACGTAGTTATTTTGATTGCCACATTAGTTTTACATTTTTTACACGAATATAATTTCCAGTTTCAAGACACGTGAAGTACGTTGTTAATCATCTGCAGTTTCAGTATATTTAGATGGATACTAGATGTTTGTTTACTTGTAGTAAACATTATTCAAAACCCCACAAAGACAACCGGTGCACTCTGGAGTGACATATAACCATCGATGTATTTATTTTAATTGTCATTAGGTTTTTATTATACTTATAATGATTTTGTGTTTTTGTCTAGGCCTAAAATTTGTCATAAATATAATAAACTTTCGGAAAGAGTTTTACTGATACTTATCAGGAGTACTTATACATGAAAACCACCCTTAAGTCCAAGTACATACTTATTACTTGCTTAAAATGCATTAGCTGCGGGATTTTAAAATATAATTAATGTAAATTTGTTGATATAAGTTGAGTTAAATAGTTCTATTTACCTAATCCTTAATAATAGACCTTTACTTAGTCTTGTCTTTCAACAATAATAGACGTTCAAGAATGGTAAAACTGTATTCCTTTCAGCTTTATTATCCCTTTTCCTATATATGGGGTAGCGAGCGGGTCTAGCTGGAAGACCGCGGGACTTCGGTGCCTGAGGTCCCGGGTTAAAATCCCGCCAAATCACCAATGGATTTTATCTAAGTAAAAAGCCGCAACCCCAAGGTCTAGCCTGAAGTAATGTTAAAAACAATCCTGGGCTCATGCCTAGCGTCCCAGGACAAAAACAAAAATAGCTAGAGATGATCATTTGACTATTATTATCATTACTGATTATGACAGGGACGACATGGTTAGCAAGGACGCCTCCTAGGTACCCGAATATGAGTGAAATGTGAGTATAGAATAGAGTGAAAATATCTGTGCAGCTTTGTTACCAAGACCGGCTGTTTTATTTGGCAAGGCTATATATTAAAAACCTTAATGGTCGATAACATCTGTGAGAACAATCAAGAAGCTACAAACCTTTCTTAGGATCGGGCTGACGGTTTCTAGATTACTAGGTGAGCCCCAAGATGTATAGAATATATGTTTTATTCTAGGCATTAGAAGCAATCGGGCTTCGGATGCAATAGTACAAACATGCCACACATAATTTTGTATTGATATAACTAGATTTGTTTCACAAAATTATATATATTTTCTCGTTATTTAAATAAACTGTTAACCCTCCAAGTGTTAAAAGACTAATGATTGTTTCAGTCATTAATCATCTAAATTAAACAGTGACTTGACAAAATAACAAATGGTTTTCACTTTACGTCAAAGTTTATCAGAATTTGTATAAATATTAGATACTGTATATCCAATTAAATCCAAATCGGATGTACAGTAGTTTAAAGCTCTGATAATATAAACTTGTTATTATGAGAATATAAGATGGAAACATATTGAAAGTATTGTCATAGTTTTATAAACAAAATTTAATATAATATCTTACACTGACACAATAAAAAATTAAGTGTTTCTAGTGGCTATTCTGGGTATTTTTTTATATTTTTCTGTTGTTATTGTTGTGATATTTAAAGATTCTCTACTAAATTACCCTATTACAACAACACTGTAATTAAATGTTTAATGTTAGGAGGTTATGAAGTAATAAACAGCTGCTAACTATTAACCAGAGCACTGCGCTTCTGAATAATTGAGACGTAATTAATATTAACCACGATTACTAGAAAAATACCGGTATGGATCATAAACATTAACAAATGACGTTGTTGGTCCGAATCCTGTACTAATAGCATTGAACATATGTTTTGGCAGTTCCATTTAAGCAATGTTAAATAATGTTTATTTTCGGGCCAAAAACGTCATTTGTTTATGTTTATGATCCATACCGATATTTTTCTAGTAATCGTGATATTAACTATGTACATTTAACTGCGTAAATTGATATGCGGATATCCTGTGTATTTGAACAACCTCAAAACTTCTAATTATATCACCCACATACGATATTATTCTTCTACGATAATGTTTCTTTAATATAATAATACTAGCTATTTCGCAACTATACTTTCAACACAAACTATCTGGTTTTTCAAGTATCTACCAAAGGTTAGTTTTAAACCAATCCGGAAAACATTTTGTTTTGCACTGTATTTGATTGCTTAGTAAATTGACTGATCGTTTTATTGTTTTGTTATTGATAAACTTTGAGCTTTTAATTCCAGTGCTCGTCATAATAATGTCTCATCGTACAATAGTTCTCATATACCCTAAATTAAACAAGACTTCAAATATTGTGATATCTTTGTAAATAATATCAAATATAAGTAAAATATCCAAATGGCATTTAATTACTACTGCATGAGTATTTACGTACATGAATTTAAAGGCCAGTGACGTATAAAACATAATTTATATTTTGTATTGTCGGGATGAAGTGATCATAATAGTTTACCTCCTAAAGGTATTTTTTTACCAAACAAATTTCTTACCTTTCTCTTTAATAGTAGTTACACAACTTATCAGTAGTAAACCTAGTGTATACGTAGCTGTACAAATTGCCACAGTTACAAGTAATGTCTGCTATTAGGAAACACTTAGTTTCCCATAAATCTTTCTTGGTTCAATAAACAGTTTTGTTCCAAGATATTGGCTTTATTTATCGTTCTTTTAGTTTCAAACTTTTTATATATTTATGCCTCAAAGTTCAATCATAGATTAAACATACTCCCTAAGGGAGTATGTTTAATCTATGGTTCAATGTTTAAGCTTTCGTTTGAACTTGACATGTAGTTAGAAGTACGTTTATTCACATTAATCTTTATAAAGTAAAATCCATGCATTATAAGAAAGCAAACGTAAAGATATACTTCTCTTGTGGTTATCTTGAGAAAGGAGAAGATAGATTTCTCATAATTATTTCCTTGAGGGTGAAAATAAGTGTTAAAATTTGTTTTAATAGTATTGTTTGAAAATCGGTTTTTCTAAATTCATCAAATGTGATCATGTACTTGATAACACGCAATGATGATTGTGGTGGTGATATTGATATTGTGGTTTATTTGACCCATACTGTATTGTAATTATATTGCAGGACTAGTGCCACTATATTTGCTACTATTAGCACAATATTGGTGATTTTACAATCTTCACGAGTCTTGTTTTTATTTATTAATTTTTTAAAATCTCCAGCATATCAGGAAATAGTATAGCAATCAACAATTATTTTGATTGCACTTTTTATCCGTCTGATGCAATGATTGGATAGAGTAATTACTATGGTTGGCTGAATTCCAGTTTAACTTTAAGAAATTGAATGTTATAGTCTTTCGTAATCTATATAAATAAAAAACCTCTAAAAACTAATCTAAAAAAGCGAGATGCCAGGCTTGATTTTCCTTTTAAGCTAACCCAATCTTAACATTGTCTTCATTCTTGACTCGTTACTTACTAATGATAATTAAGACTTATCTGACATAGTTTTTCACTGAAAACTCTAATTGAGGAACTTAAAAACTTTGTATATATCAACACCTAAAAAAATTGGAAATCATGGGTATTTAGAGCTTTGGATTTATAAATTAAATGAAAACTAGTAAGAGAGTTTAATTCCTTAAAAACTATTGGTTTTAAAAAGTCTGTTTAGTAGTGAACCATTCTATATTTTCACGGCAATAATTCAAAATACACCGCCGCAAGTCAAATTACACTAACCTCAAACAAATTTCTAAGTTAAGCATTCCTACCAAAAAATGTTGACAATTCATCAGATATTACTTGTACTACATACAACTACCTGTAACAGAATCCCCTCAGTTTTATTAAGCATTTAGTTACTGTTGTTACTCTAATTGGTTGTAATAGTCATATTTGCTTCATGTGGCTCAGGTGTTTTTTACGCGCTTAAACAAAGATTTACATATTGTACCCTGTAACAATGTTTACTTATTATAAACTCAGTGTTCTATAATTTTTAGTTTCACGTAGTCTCCTATCAGTCCCACTTATCAAATTATTAATTTTAAGTGATGGAAATTGCCTCTGTACTGAAAGTACGGCATTTACATATACACATATAAGTACATTGCATATGCAAATTATCTAAACTAGTTCATATTGTTCAAATGTTTATTGCGGACATTTTCCATCACTATTGTAAAAAACAATACACAACGTTTCGGGATCTGGAATCTGATCCCGTCCTCAGGTGAAAAACTAACACATTACAACTAACAATACACAAACGCCCAACCTAAGTTGGAATACACTACAGAAGGTAGCAGTCAATATAAAATATGCACTGTATAGCAGTCAAGTCATGATACAACATGTAAATAATAACCAATCACAAAACACTATAATCTATAAAAGGTGTAACTCACCATCACCAACAATGAATTTCAAACAAAGAATTAGTTCATATTAACAAACACAACAACAAGAATGTCATTATGATATACTCAGATGGTACTAATTTCGGATGACAAATTGAAGCCAAGTTTCTGTTGCTGTCAATACTTGGACTGAAGTTTTGATAAACTGACAAATGTCTTCTACTTCTCTCAGGCCTTGTTATCGTCAAGGATATAATTTAACAAAAGGAAAGTCAATTAATTGTAACTTTATTTATTAGCGTTTGACTTAAATTTTTATTATATGCAGCTTACATATTAATTATTATCTTTCTTGTTTATATAATGCATTACTTATATAAATTTGCGCAATGTTATGTTATTTCTTTTCATAGTAAAAAGCTTTTAGTAATTCAACGTAGTAAACAGCTTTTAGTAATTCAACGTAAAAAAGTTTCTTCAAAACTATACACGAGTTCGCACTTTATGAATATTTTCAGGCAAAATGTTGATGTTCCATATTTTCGATATAGATATAAAAGTGTAAAATAAGTAAAACAATATTTATTTATATTAGCGTTAGCTATTACGGGTAAGAAAAAATAATAGTGTTAGGAGATGTATTTGTTTCCAAGTATGGAAATTGCTACTTGCCTTATAGTGTATTAAAAATAATATTATATTACACATAAAACTATAAATATACAGGTTTTTTATCTGAATAGCTTTCAACGTAAAATATTACTTTTTCGTGCTGATAAAAAAACAGGTTTTACTAACGCTTTAAGCTGTTGTGATATCTGTTTCAACTAGAAAATATTTATGTTTGGCTTTAATAAACTAAAGACATGCTTGAGCTTCAAATCTGCATTATACACATGGCTTGTGCTTTTAGAAAAATATTTTATTTTTCTGTTGCGATCATTTTATGTGTTGTGTAATTTTCTATGAGTAATAGTATATTACGTTACTAGTCCTGAAAATAAGTGTTTACCGGACGAGTGTGGTCGTTCCCGTGCGAGACGAAGTCGAGTACGGGATTACCATACGAGTCCGGTACACACATTTTGGACGAGTTACGTACGATAGTTTACGCCATACTACTAAATCCGTACAAATCCTTATATATTTTCACCAACTAAAGGAATAAAAATCACTAGTCATAACCTCTAAGAGAGGTTATGTTTTTGTTTATAACCACTCACTGCCACCTAAATACAGTATAATCAGCTGATTGGTGTCCGGCAAAACTCATTGCAGCACAGTAGTACGCAATGAAACCCCATTTGAATAAGCTGGCGGCAAACAGCTGTTTTCTGGACTAAATCATTGCGTGGGAAGTTCGTCAAAATAATGTAGTGTGGCGTAAATGCAATTACAGCATACTATTACGTTTGCTATGATCTATACAATCACCTGATCACATTGACAATTTTTTAAACATCACCGAACACAAACTTCTAGTTTTATTGAATCAGAAAGTGATCAATAACATAATCAAGTATTAATTTGTCCAGCAATCATTCCACCGGCAGCAGTACAAAGATTATTTTTTCAATTAACTAGTGTTTAAAACTTTACCTCGTATACTTATCTTTAAATATCTAACAAACAAAACTAAATTACACAACGAAAAGTTTTGTTAATAAGGCTCCAAACGCTTCTACGGCTTAAAAGCGTTCAATGGTGTTGCTGTCGTTTAGCGTTAGACCTTGGTTGATAAATCACATTAGTTTGCCTTTGATTTATGATGAACTGATCTAAAATGTCACAAGTCCATTATTACTTAACACAAAATTGAGAGACAATATTCGTTATTTTATTTGTGTTTTCAGCCTATCCAAATAAAAATGTGCCACTGGGAACCACTATTAATTACCTAAGTTACTGTTGAATCGATTGAATATTTTTACTAGAAAGAGTTAATACATATAAGACAGAAAAAAATGTTCTCACCTCATTATAATAGATATTGTAACTATTTAGTAATGAGGTATATCTGTAAAGAAAATTCGCTGTAATATTTTTCCCGACCAAACATTAGTTATTTCGTATTTTATGAAAAGATAATTCAACATTCAGATGTTCAGTATCTCAAAGTTTTTAAATTTTTACATTGTCCTTATGGGTTGCCATAATAGTTACAAAATAACGACGTAAATGTAAACAAAACAAAGAATTATAGCATACGATAACTGCTGGCATTAACTTAAAAAGCAATAATAATGAATAAGCATCAACATCAATATTATTTCAACTCATGAAGATGTATCAATTGAATTAGTATAAATATATAAATTGATGATAAGTAATAATTATAGAAAGCTTTGTATTGAAAAAAAAAATAATAAAAAGAATATTATGTTGTAAATATTCTGTGACACAGCAATTTCTACGCGCTAACTCATTTAGAGAATTCCCGGACACGTTTTAACAAATAAGCCTTTTTTTCGGGGGAAAAGCAAACATGGAATTTCAACGTTTAACACAAATAACAAGCCAATTATCGTATAATGTTTGCTCAATTCTCCACATCAGTTTAATTGTTCGGCAAATGAGAGCTGCTGTCAGCCAATTACTCAGAGTTCCTATGAATCCAACATGTTTTAAATTGATTAAAAGGGTATTTTATTGTTCGAACTGTTTCATTTGTGATTATTAACTGGTTAACGTTATTTTTTCATGTAACATATTAATATATTCATTTATAATCAGTGACTTAAAACATTAATAAGTTGTAAAGAAGAAAACGAAAAAGTAAATCGGTCCCAAGTCCAGGTCGTATTATGAGACCTACTGTAGGAGCATATTTTCTATATGTAAGATTCACTAAAAGTAACGGAATCTAGTGAGTCCCTAATAGATACTTCATATCCAGAAATGTTGGTAAATAATTTAATATTCAATAATTTTAGCATTTTTAATCTATTTAAAAGGTCTTTATGTTAAGCCTTTTGAGAAAACAATTAAACCTAACTTTAATTTTGCAAAAAAAACACTTACACCAATCAAGCCAAGAAATTGCTTGACAAAAATTAAATACTCACATCGAACAAAAATTAAGTACTCCGTAAGGGTCAAGTTTGCTGAATTTCAAAGAGAGATTCAACCGTACCCTGTCAGAGATTCAGGTTTCCCTGTTAACTTAAATTTTAAATTTAACCAAACTTACTTCAAACTAGATTTGCTTCGATTGTGTTTCATTGAAAAAATTCACAATACTATATATCCCACATGATAAAAGTGCTTTCATGACGATAGTTATTTGTAAGTATCACTAGTGGGTGAAGTGGCACTTAACTCCACAGGAGAAAAATGTTTACGCACGAGCCGTAGGCGAGTGTGGAAAGTTTCTCGAGTGCAGCAAAGGCAATTTGAACTTGTGTTAAACATTATATTTTTCCTACAGTTATTATAAGGCCTAGAAATAATTATTCTTTCAAACACCAAACTGTATAAAAGTACATTAAATATGCTTGAGTACTGGTGGGTAAATTATGCCATCTCACTTAATCATAGTATCGAAACACAGCTTCCTATTGCTTGTTGCCAACAGTATCAATCCTTTGACTACTCTACTTCCGAAAATCATATTAAAATTTAGATTGGTATATAAGTGCATACAATGCTCATCTAGTAACCAAAAAGTTTACCAGTTCAAGCCTGAAAATATCACATTTTTGTGGTTTGTGAATTTTAATTATTTTTCAAACAACAAAAATTGAAAGGTTTTCTCAAACAGTATTATGTTTTGACATTTTACTGCTTGATAGTGGTTTTTCCAAGTATGTTCTTTGTTATTAACAGGCTTTTGTATGTTTTTACGATACAGTTATTAACAATTTATTGAAACTTATTTATACCTAACCATTTTTGAAATGTAATTGTAAACTTTTTGTTACTGAAGGTGGATGATTTTCTACTATATTATTAATGCAGATGACTTGTTACCTTTGCAAACAGTCTGCAAGCCCATTACAGCTTAGGAACTAACTTGGCACTTAGTGTTCAGCATTGTCAACTTAAAGCCAAAGTTTACTGCATGTATTATTACATGCTTTTCTAGTCGAATGAAAGGGTTAAACAGCTAGGTAAGATGAGCTTTATTTTTGAAAGTATATATATTACTAGAAGTATAGAAAAGTGTTGAATCATTGAACTGAAGAGATTCTGGATCCGCCATCAGCAACACCTTTATGTATAATTTTTGAGTTGCTTGAAAAAAACTATACTTTAATTTTCGAGGACAATTAGATGTTTTACTTACAGACAAGTCAAATCAAGTCCATGACGACTCACCGCTGGCAACCAGTGATTGTTAAACTAATTAAATCCATGAATTGGTGTTTGTGAAGGGGGAAAATAGATGTGTACAGTACACAAATAGAAATTTTATGTGAGTATTATTTGTTTAAATCAGTGCTGCACAACATTCTTTAGTATCTTAAGTATTGTAAATAAAATAGTTACATCTTTGGTGCTATTTAAATGGATAAAATCAAAATGTTAAGACATCATTTCAAACTGCAAAACTAACTTTACAAAAAATAGATATTTCATTTTTTAATTGGTCGTATTAAATTAAATCAAATTTTTGAGTTTTATACGTTTTCATTGTATTACTTATTTACCTCTTCCTAAACACATTTCCCACGGATACATTAGATAATTACCGGCATCTATATCAGTTAATTAATTATATTTACTCCTATCTAACACGGACCTGCCTTAAACAATAATATGTTTTCGAAATTACCTAATATTTAGTTTATTGTGTATATTTCCCCCCACTTATAGCAAATAAATGTGTTTCCCCTGCTCAATGAACTTATTTCCCGCTAAAAAATACATATTTTTAGTGCAAGGAAAGAGAGTATTTTTTTTTGTTTTATAAGCGAGTTAGAGGGATTTATAGAGCATGGCAGAGAGTGAGATGCGTAGAAAGTGTTATGTTTACCATCAGTCTCGCCGGCTTTCACGTTAACTTGTTTTAGACTGACTAATACAAGTTACTTCCTATATTGACGTATGTATAGAATGTATTTTTTGTAAGCTTGAAATGCAGTTACCTCTAATTTTAAATGAATTTAAAAAACTGGCGGATCGTTGAAAATACTAAGAACAGAACTTCTAATGGCTGAAGCGCTTGATGAGGAAAATTTATGAAAAGGTTCATCAGTCCGCAAATCTGTGGCTAATCTCAACGAGAAAATATTTACTTTACGTTGTAATCTCGTAAATTTGTTCATATTTAATTAACGTTTGGTCATCATTTCGTTTCCTAATTTGATTTTAATATCCACGAGTAGGTCCCACATATTTTTAGAAATTTCTGCTCAATTTACAGAAAAATAATATAACAAAATATTCTGTAAACATTATGCATAGAGATATATTAATTCTAATATATATATCATTATGCGGGTGCAAAATTAGGTGAAGGTGGATGAAAATCCAAAGGTTTTAAATAATTACAAAATGTTTTAGTTACACATTTTCTTTTCAGGTATTTTTTATGAATATAAACATAACTAATCTTCTTACGAATAAACATATGTGTACCAAATAAAACAAGCAGCATCCAAATGATAAAGGCCAGTCGTATATCTAAGTACATGTAGGTGAGTTTGTTTGGTGAAAACATCATCATTAAGGCTCTCATTTAGAGCAGTATAGTTTGTGTGATTAAATATTGGGAACTAAATAGTATAAGCGTTTTCTTTGCATCAGAATTTTAATGTTTAAATTAATGTTACAAATGTACGTTGAATAATCAAATAAAACTATGTCACCAAAAAACCTTTCCGGTCTATATTAGGTATAACTACTTCTAATCAGTCAACCTCGAATGTTTAGAAATCTAAAAGTCTCTCACAAGCTTTGAAACATGTAGGCTAAAGATTTTAAATTCCAAATTTCAATATACCCCATTTATATTCTAAACGGATTCCGCTAAGCGGATCAACCACTAGGTAAACAGCGTCTGATGGAAGAGCTTTCCATTATGAGACTGAAGCTAGTTTCAGAACGGAAATTATTTTCTTTAAAAAATATCTTCCTATGACTGTGTTTACATTTATCTTTAAAAAGAGTAATGGTGACTATAGTTTTGTTTCCAAGTAGTTATGATATTTGCAAAGTTACCTGCCAAAAAACGACTGTATACTCTTTAAATGTTGTCACAGTTAAGGTACCTTTCTAAATAAGACCAACTTTTTCATTATGAGACCTAATTATACTGTATGGCATTATTGTAAAAAAATTTGTTACATACGTAAAAGTTCACATAATTTTCAACAACACTTAGTACAATTTATTTTATATATGATTCTCATGAAACAGTAAATTTGTCGTAAGATAAACATATATTTTAGCAAAAACATTTCTGTCTCTTGATTTTAATTAAACATCATTTCACCAAGCAGCCCAACACCAAGAGGTCATTAGGAAAGTCAGTCTTACTAATGAACAATGCTGCACATTTAATTAGATTTACTCTACTGGACATTTTTGCAAGTGAAATATTTACAGACACTGATTCATATCTGAGCCATAAATATTGACAACATTATTATTAAATCTATTTTAATTTGTTGTATTACGTAATTATTTTTAATAACTTCTTCATCAGCATCGTACTTACATGTTATTAAATTACCTAAAAGCACAAAAAAGTCAAATAACACTTGTAAAATTTACAAGTGTTTTTGGACGTACTTTTTTGTATAATATTGACTTATTTTCATTAAAATGTTAGTCTTGTTTTCCAGTCCATACATTATTTTACTTAATGCATCTGTAAATCCTAATTAATGAGGTCATAATTCCATACATCGTTAACTAACCCCGTTCTTTGAAAACTACAATCCAATAATCATAAGAAACTTAGGTCACTCCTCTTAAAATCAATATAACCTCTGGTTTTAGATACAACAACAACACAATTAAGCTGAATGAACCTCAACAAAAGCTGTCAATTATGCTTGATTTATCCTCAGTATTTTCTGGGTTAAACGTGACTGCAATGGCGATTGGTTGTTCCAGTATCACTAGACAACATTTGTTTTCGAACAGCTCCAAGTGATTAAGATTTATGATGGTGTTAAATGTGTCATAATTAACTTTAACTGTGCCAATTTAAATTACAACTCACATTATTTCTCAAGTTTTAAGCTAACGATTATAAATTGTACAACATTTTACTCAGTACTTTTTGAATAGTCAAAAATAAATGTGGAAATTTACTTCAATTATGTGTAGTTTGGTTCATTTTTAAAATGTAATAATGAAAATGTTTTGCTATTAAAAATTCAAGGCTAACATCGACACGAAATCAACAACTACATAAAACCCGATTTGTTAGCAGGTGAATCACGACTACAAATGTCAGATAACCAATAATTTCGACTCTAAAGGTTCATAATCAAGCTTAACGCCAGTTTATTAAAAAAAAACTATGATCAACAACACCAGTGTTGGGAAGAGTGATCATAAGGACATACACACATGAATACATTACACAAAACATTAAACAAAAAGTTGGCCAAGATGTTTTCAATAGATGGTAAGTAATGACTGCCATTCTCACTCTCATTAAACTATGTCCATGCAAGTATTATCACGATTCTATTGGATACCACTAAAAAGACGATCTTGTGCATAACTACATAACCATCTTAATAATGAACTTTATGCTTTAAACCAGTGGTATACTATGGAAAAAACTATCACTCTACAGCCTAAAACTTATTTTCAACCTTTAACTTATTTAACTACGATAAGTTCCTACTACACGATGGGTAAAAGTCTGATCACATTTACAGACGTTTTTGTTTCGACCACAGATCGACAATGGACCCAGCACGTTTTTGACAATGAATGTCAGTAGATGTCAAGTGGAAAATCCTAAGATTTCACTCTGGGCTAAATTTGTCTTTGAACAGTATTTACAGGTGTAGCTTCCAATTTATTTTGGTTCTTTAAAGTAGTTTTTATTCTTAATTTATGTGGTATTTATGTGGCTATTTTATGTGATAGTAGCAGTACCAAAATTAAATTTCAGAATCGTATTTGAAATTGACTGATTTTCGTTTATTTTACCTGCTTACAAATAAAAACGTGATAGCCTATACGATTTAATAAAATATTGTTATGCGGTTACTTCTAATTAGTTACGTTAAGTATCGACCTATACTCGCATTTTCTTTGTTGTTGGTCTCCAACTACTATAATTATGCTTTAAGCCATTAGCGATAACTGTATCATTTGGTTTGCAGTATATTATCTCCTGTGTAACAGAAGCACATATGTATGGTATACATACCTCTTATGTATCGTATACATACCTCTTATGTTTGGTATACATTCATCTTATGTTTCGTATACTTACCACTATGTTTCGTATACATTCCTCTATGTTTCGTATACATACCTCTTATGTATCGTATATATACCTCTTATGTTTCATATACATACCTCTTATGTTTCGTATACATACCTCTTATGTTCTTATACATACCTTTTATGTTTCGTACACATACCTCCTATGTTTCGTATACATTACTCTATGTTTCGTATACATAACTCTTATGTTTCGTATATATTCCTCCACATCTTCCATGTGCACGTGATTCTAAAAACTAACAGAGAGTTAACCCTAATCCTCATGTAGTTATCTTTATCATTCAAGCACATGTAGTTACCACAATGTATTACTAAATGATTACTATTACTATCAATTACTGACTGAGGAATCTTATTTACGTTTTAGTCGCTACAAACTAAGCACAAACATGAATTTATTTTGTTTGTTTTAACAAAGCATCAGTTAAACTCTTAAGTAAAATTTATAATAATAATTTTACTCTTATTAATAATAATTTAGCAAAAGTTATATGCAACATGTTTTACTTCACAACCAATACATATGAGCTTAGTAATGCATAGTGCGGTGTCACCGGTAGAGCAGCTCCTGTCATAAATCACCCCCCCCCCCTCTCACTCATATTGTGACGTGCGGTGTAAGGGAGGGAGTTGAGTTATTGTACCAGCAAAGTGCAGAACACCTTATGGCATTATACCTTTTTAGATGTATTCCAGAATTGGCAAGAACGATACTTCAAGAAGTAAGTTAGTTATATTATGTTTGAAATAATTGCTTGCATCTGATCAACTAAATGTGCATCTTGTCACTACCAGGATAAATTTAAGATTTAAAGAATCTCTAATTGCAATTAAAGTAGGTGGTATATTTCCTTTAATGAATTAGTTAGTAAGGTAAGAAAATATAACTATGGCTTTATTTTTTAAGGCATATAACCCTAACCACTAACTCCCAACCATCGTCATATGTAAAATGCAGAGCCCTCGTCAATGTGTCAAAAGATTGTGTAAGATTTGTTATGTATTCGGTTATTAAACACAATCCATCTTGAGGAAGGAGAAAAATTGAAAACAAACATAATTTTAGGAACGAATTATTTTACTGTCATTGTGTTATATAATTTTTCATTTCAAATTATGTTTAAACTATTTCATAGCCACCATTAAATTATTCATAGCCTTTATAATCTCAATGGCGTATCCAGATTATGCATATAATAATATAATTCAAAAATCAATAATAACATTTCGAGGAATACAAAAATAATCAACGAACAACAACAAACCGCGAAAGTACAAATAAATACCTTTGTTTGTCAATAATTTGAAATCATTAGTAAATGTTAACATGGGACTTGTTAATATCTTTGTGGAATTTTTGGTACAGTTTCGATATAACATACGATCTCAATGTTGCGTTAAAAGAAGCACCATAAGGAATGCGTGATCCATCTTTACTTCAGAGGCTCCATCCTAATAATGCAATTTATATGTAAATGAATGCTTGAAGAGGAGGAAAACTACAGTGACATGGGACCTAAGGTACCTGGGAGATAATGTTTTAGCGGAAAGATACTTGTGTGTGTATTTCGTTAGTATAATTAAACAAAAATATCATAAAATAATATATTCATAACCTATAAAATGTCTCTAGGTTTGTTTTGAATACTTTTATTCTTTTCAAGACAATCTTGGTAAATGTATTAACTGGATTACATCTTATGCGAACTGTTTTACAAATAAACTACAAATAAAAGTAGTAATGCAAAATGAGGTGGTACATGTGGAGAAGATTTCTATATGTTTAATGAGTATGGTATGAAAATTTTATTTATTTTATTTTTTATTTTATTTACCAACGGCAATACACCAATTTACAAAAATAATACCTAATATCCTTCAAATCGTTTCAAATATTAAAAATGTGTATACATCTAAAATCCATTCAAAAGTGTGGTTTTCATTGGACAATTTTATAAACCATTGAGCTACCTTGGAAAGTCATTTAATCCGAAGATGTCATACTTGTGCACAGTTAAGTGAGTGTATTGGCAATTTTCAATCCACATCATAGTTTTATACAAATCACAAAGTGGAATATTTAAAATATGTTTTACTGCAACAATATTATCCTTACCGAGGTGATATAGTGTTAAGATAGAGAATTTTTTTTTATGTAATGCAATATTGTAGAAAGAAAATTAGAGAACTAACCTTACATGATACCATAGGATTTGCTGTCTTATAAAACTAACATTATGGTAACTAGTTGTTCTGCCCGTGCCTCGCCACGGGTAGAGAATAAAGAGAAGATATGGCGATTCTTCACCGCCTTGTCCAATGCAAACTTCTGGTCTTCATGTAAATTAATTTTATCAATGTCCATGTCAAAAAGAAAAATACTCTACAGATGCGTTTTTCCCAGTTGGAATATATGAAGCCCCGTCAAACTCTATGGTTCCTGTTTCCCTTAATTATATACACAACATTTATCTGCAACATCAATTACTGTGATAAAAATATATAATACTGAACTAATAAGTAAACAACTGAAATACGATTCAAAGGTTTGAACACAATCCTATATTATAAGAAACATTTACTGCCACTTCTCTTGATGGTAGAAATCTATGGTAGAATCAAAAGGTTAACTCATGAAAAAGTAAACAAATAACAAACTAAAACAAATAAAATCTAACAGCTGATGTATCTTCAGCTGGTACCTAACACCACTAAATTTGATTAAATGTGGCCCTTTAATTGAGGTCTCTGACCTTAAGGGAGGGTTTATAAAAAAAACTGGTATTTTTCGGGGAAGTTTCACTTCAAGACCTTTCATTTAAGTATTTGGTGGATAAGTGTGTGGCTTATGGTTTTCTCAAAAGTTCAAATCCATCCTAGCTTTATATACAGATTCGATCTGCCCAGGCACTACAACGTAAGGCATTATATAAGTAAGTAAATGAACTTAGTTTCTGAGATTTGCATTATAAATAGATACATAGGTTTTATTTGTTATCCTTGACTTTACAACTTGTTTTTAAGGGTCGCCGGATTTCTACCCCCGGATATTTACCCCCATGAAAAAACGCCTACGTCACTTTGACGTCACATGTATGGGGGTAGATTTCCGGCCGCGAACTTTTAGGATGGATAAATTATTGTATATTCAATCAACTCGAATTTCACGGTTTACATAACAGTTGTAATTAATCAAAATGCTAATAAACCTGACACCGGAACTTTACCCCCGGACATCTACCCCCGGACATTTACCCCCAGACATCTACCCCCGGAAATCTACCCCCAGACATCTACCCCCGGACATCTACCCCCGGACATCTACCCCCGGACATTTACCCCCAGACATCTACCCCCGGATATCTACCCCCGGAAATCTACCCCCAGAAATGTACCCCCAGTGGTCAAATCATAAATGTCCGACCCCGGAATTATTTATTTGCGACCCCCGGAAATCTACCCCCCGTGCTACACTACGTATCGGTCAATATTCATTGTTGTAGTTGGTTTTAGTAATTGGTTTATAAAAATAATCAATGGCTCTTCGTTTAATAATTACTCTCTAATATCTAGTATTAAGCATCTGATATGTCGTTGTCTTGTTTAATGTCATCTATCTTCCCAATTCATTAAGCTGTTACTGATTTAGGTGTAATTTTTAAGCTTTAAGATTCAGTGCAACGCAAATGGTAATTAAAAAGGATATTTTGATAAAGGGCTCCAAAAGTGTAACCCATAAGCATTTGATTTATTTTCAGACAGTGATTTAAATTGTTAACCAATTTTCACATTCATTCATAGCTAACGGCACATGCACGAGCGCATATCGTGAAATTTAAAACACATCACTGAAGGAGGTTATTTTCTGATTACTAGTGGTAAAAATGCAATTAAATGTTGATAAAAAGCCTGCCACAGGTAGATTAATGAATTAATAATTTTTTCACTATCAATTACCTCCTAGTAATAAGTAGTAATTACCTCCTATGTCGTAGACACTATCCGGAGTTTTACATTGGCTAAAAAGTCTAGTTGTTTACACATATAATTAATCGTAAAAAATAAAACATAAACATATTTTATGATTGGTTCTGGTTGTCAATGCTGGTTGTGAAATAACGGAGGATAATGTAAAAGCATAAAATTGGATATTTCGGGATAGGGAAGGTATTTTTACCTCATGGTTCTTTTGGTTTTACAAATTTATTTTAATGAAATTAGAGTTTAGTATGAACATTGCTTAAAATTATTTATTTTTGTCATTTTTACGTTTCATACATTAAAGAAGCCAAAACAAGTCTTTATCTCAATTTATGTCTTGTCTGTCAAGGCCCAGAAGGCATTTTACGTGGCCTTCTTCTCAAAAACTAGAGCATCGATCGTGATTCGATTTAAATAGCCTTTTTGGATTCGGTGGATTGACACGAGTAACTTAAGCCATTAAAATATGGCCTCACTACTTTTGAATTAAAATAAATTTGGTTCAAACCCCCAATTTTTTTGAATTTTTGTCAAGTTTAGTCTACTCCTAATGTTTACCAGTAATTAATGAAATAATAATAATTTGTTTGGAGAATACGACATCAATGAAATACCGAACAGCTGTGAAAGATGAAAAGCTGGATAAAGATGATTTTTTTCTAGCTGTCACTGGAAATTTGTTATTACATTTAGTTTACAAATACTGCAACCATTTCCGATCATGTTTTGTAATAAAATCCAAAACCAAGTAAGATTAAAAACGTTGTGACCCACGTAAATAAACGGATCAAATAAATCGTAAGTGCAATAATATGTATTTAGTGTACATGTTGCTCGAATTCGAGCAATTGCAAAGTATTAAAGGAGTTATTTCAAAATGAATAACAATGAATATTTACAATGAGTTTAAATGAGTCAACTCAAAGATTACCGGTGTGTAACTAAAACCACGTTTATCTTCGTTATTGATAAACCTAAAGCATTCATCCGGCTGGTTTTCTCCTTCTCAAAATGCCTCGCTGTACAGGCAACACAGGTTATTGATAGAGGGCCAATTGAGAACGAAAAGTCGTTTTGGGGTAGTGTTCCATCTCTTGTTTACAGATGCAGACAATCTATTCTGGTTTTCAACCTGACTTAAAAATGGAACTGATTAGTAATCTGCTCACATTTCACCTTTAAAACTGTTACTGTATAGTGTGAAAGTTGGTCAACCATTGGAAGCACCTTCTAGGAATAAATCAAAGGCTTAGGGGTCAACCTTTTGAAGCCCTAATCGAAATATCCTTTTTAATTGCCATTTTGCTCTGCGCAAGATCTTAAGCTTTAAAATGACACCTCAATCGTAACAATCGGCGAAGAAGGTCGGGTGAAAAAAGGACTGTTACAGCTTACTGAATTAGGAAGATAGATAATGTTAAACAAGACAATGACATATCGCATGCTTAATACTGGATATTACAAGACAATGCTTAACCGAAGAGCCGTTGATTTCCGGGGGTAGATGTCCGGGGGTAGATGTCCGGGGGTAGATGTCTGGGGGTAGATGTCCGGGGGTAGATATCTGGGGGTAGATTTCCGGGGGTAGATATCCGGGGGTAGATGTCCGGGGGTAGATATCCGGGGGTAAATGTCTGGGGGTAGATATCCGGGGGTAGATTTCCGTGCTATGGCAAATCACTATAATCAAACAATTACATGTTGATTATTTAATAATATATTGGGGGTAAATTTCCAGTCGCGGGCTGTTTCTCGACCGTGTATAGGCCCCGCCCCTCGTGACGTCAAAATGACGTAGGCGTTTTTTCGTGGGGGTAAATATCCGGGGGTAGAAATCCGCTACCCCGTTTTTAATCCCTAGAACACTTTTCAAAATATGTAAAAAATATAAAAATTAAGAATTTTAAAAAGTTTAAATAAAAAAAAAATAAAAAAACTCTAATTAAGTTAAATAAATTATTTATTTAGATAGAATCTATATGTTTTATAGTTACACAATGGTAAGGCAAAGTGTCATAGAGGAAACAACAGCTGGTAATTGATCTTATCGCTTCATTATTAGCAAAATTGTCTACAAACAAAAGTTAGGAACTACCACAAAATATTTTATTTTATTTTAGTGTAGTTTAATATGTAGTGTATTACCGTACACAAAAATATATTTTTATTTTTTTATTTTAGTTTAGTTTTGTATGTACCTTGTTTTATAACGCATTATAAACTGAGTTTCAGGCAGTAAAAATAACAGGGACCTTAAATGTTAATGTTATCCTAATTAGGTGATTCTATATAAAGCTTATTAGTTTTGAAACCATGTGTAATTATTGAAACAAAGAATGACATTCATTTATGATGTTTACTTCATCGACAAGTTTTAGCTAAAAAAGTAATTGAAATTGGTATTTTCTACTAGTTTTAGTAAAACTAATAAATATTCTTAAACCAAAAATATGCCTACATAGTGGATTTATTTTATTTATTTTGCATACTTACATGCAATTTATTTATTTTAAATCGAAGTAGGCCTACTACCTTTAAGTGCGTCTGGCTTTTAGACAGGAAACCCTTTTAATCGCAAAGGCAGATTATATTAAGCTTCCCATTGGTCCTAATAGTTTGTTCGCATGTTGTTATTCCAATATTCACTGCATTACAAGTCAATGCTGTAATAAAGTCATAGCTACTTGAAGTCGGTATGGGTTACAGGTTAATGGATGTTTAGCAAAGTGTTATAATAATACAAGTTCTTTGATGTTAGCAAAGTATCACAACCGTACTGAGGACGATCTACCAATAAAACTGTGTTAAAAAGACGTCATGTTAAGTAAAAAGCTAATTAAGCGTATATGAAGGTAACTGCCTCTCCCCTAGTGACACTTGAGACTAAATTGATTCTAATTAACAATCTCCCTGTTACGATACGACTAACAACCTACCTGAACACTGCGAAGACAGTATAAATAGTCAGATAATGTGCCAATCCTCACCTTACTATACTATTATATTAAAAGTAGCTTCAATTCTATAATAAATCTTGTGCTGTTGCTGCAGAAGCTATTAAACAATATAACAATATACGTAGACGTAGATACGTAGACGATACATTTATCGTGTTCCAGGGTAACGAATTATAAAATTTACCGGAAACCTACAAC
Organism: Macrosteles quadrilineatus; assembly: GCF_028750875.1. Classification (NCBI taxonomy): domain Eukaryota; kingdom Metazoa; phylum Arthropoda; class Insecta; order Hemiptera; family Cicadellidae; genus Macrosteles; species Macrosteles quadrilineatus. Next base: position 3,153,471 of record NW_026542610.1, read on the forward strand.
CACTGACCAGACAATTCATTCAACTTCGCATCATCCCCATAATTATAAATTATCTGCCTACAATAGCTATGTCCATAGACTGCTTTCCATACCACTAAGCCCAGAAAATTACAACAATGAAATAGACATATTAAAATACATATCGCAGTATCTAACGGATGAGTGCCCTGATCGATAAACTGATTAGGAAACAAAGAAACAAGAAAAAGGATAATCAGATACATACAAAAGAACCCAAAAAATATGTTAGTGCGGAATATGGTATCGTACTTAATAATGTTCTCAAAAAAGAATTAGCAAAAGACAATATCACAGTTGCTTACAAAACCACAAACAAACTGTCCAGTAATTTAAAAGAAAGACAAACTGACAATAGCGACAAATTAAACAACACTGGAGTGTATAAAATAACATGTAATGATTGCCCCAGTTTTTATATTGGGCAAACATCACGCTCTTTTGCAACTAGATTTAAGGAACATTTACCAAGAAAGAACTCCAAATCAGCTTTTGCCAACCATATCATTGATTCAAACCATAGTTATACCGATATACAAACAAATTTAGAAGTAATGCATACTTGTCATAAAAGTAAATACATGGACACCATCGAAGAATTTGAGATTTACCGAGCAGCTAAAGTACATCCAAACCATATTTTAAACGAACAACTTTCATTCCAGTCAAACATTATTTATAATACCGCCATTCACATCCTGGAACAAGACCAAAGAAAAGGTTCTGATAAGAGAAGTGAGGACGGAGGGGCTACCGATTACAACACACGTCAGTCATGACTTGCCTTCTACCGGCGCCGGACCTCGTGTGTAACATCTTTAATGTATTGGCCAAGTTCAAATGTTTTTTCGTACCGTTCGTGTGTATGTGTTTTTTTCGGTGTGTTAAATTGACGACCTTCACGTAAGGAAAATGTTTTAACTTTTTGTGACCTTCACCTGATGATGTGCTCCACGAGCACGAAACTGCAGTAGTGACAAACTACGCAAGGACCATATTGACAGAGGTAAATTAAACCATTATTATTGTTGCTGTATGGTCCAGAGGCTACCCATCATGAAATAACAATATTACCTCAATTAATTTTAACTAATACTTTGTGCAATATTCGTAAAGTAAAAATGCAACATGTTAAACCTTTTGAGGGTTTCGCTCACAACTATCCGCTCTTTTAGAGTGGCTTATGATCCAAAATCACACCTGACAAGCTATTGGTTGCTGGATCTAAAATGTGGTGTTTTAAAGGAACGGCTGATGCTAGTCAGTAACGGAACTACACAGATTACCCCACTTTTACACTCAGCCTGCATTTATATTAACCTTGTAGTTGTCCATTGCTGAACTAAAAGTGAAGAGATCTCAATACTGAGTGAATGAATCACTGACAAGTGACTTGTTGATGACTACAAGAAGCACAACCGAGATTAGAAACAGTGAAAAAAGAGAGATATTCCAACCTTTTAGGTGTTAAAATCTGATTGTTAAAATCACAAAAGCATCGTGAATTTAAATTCATATTTTTAAATATGCTCATATGGGTAAGAATGGTTGAATAAATCTATAAATCAAATATCTACTATTCTATACCCGATTTCAAAATCAAAATGTATAACATTTGGCATCTATCGTAAACAACCACCCTCCTAAACCGAAACTGTATTATGATCCAAATTTATGTTCACCTGTAAAGTCCGTTACCAAGGAAGGGTTGTTTATTGTATGCTGTAACGAAGGAGTAATGGGAAGCCCAGAGCTACGTTATTCCTTAATTAACGATGCCTACACTGGCCTTATTGTGTTGGTGAAGCATTATCATGCAGGAAGGATATTAAATAGCGCTACAAACCGTATTTGTTATATTTGACTACAACGACCGGGCTATAAATAAACGTATTTTATGTCAGAATTAAAAATATGGATACATATTTAATAACTCCAGCTATTATTTGAAGTATTGCTTGGTTTCAATTACTTTGTCTACTTTAACTTTTTTTATCGATTATCGTAAGCATATCCACACGCATTAAGGTTTATATTATAGCAAAGGTTCCATGGATGTTGCTTAAGTTTATTCTGATGCTGGAAAGAAAATTATATTTCATTTGTAATAATGATTTGGAAAAGTATGATTGTAAACTTTACAAATATAATTTTATTTTTATTTGGTATTAAAGAAAAACCTAATGAAAAATTAGATTGCCATTAAACATTTATGTACCTATAGGTTTAAATACACATTTGTAATTCATCTAAATGCAATTCGAAATATGTGCTTCAAAATATTGATTGGCAATGAATAATGAATATGGGTAAAAATAATTGTTATTCCATTTACTGTTGTATTTCATAAATCAAATATTATAGAACGTATTAAAAAAAAATATTTTCAACAAAAAACTCCATTTAATAATAAAATAACCAAGAGAAATATCGAATTTTCGAATTTTCCCAGTCTACAAAGGGAGAAATTTAAACTTTTTAACAGTTTATAAAATTTTTTTTTTCTTAACAAAACTTTCAAGCTGTTGAAGTATATACGGATCAATGCATTCCTTAGCGAGTGATGGACGAATTTGGAGAAACAATAGTGATCATAAATCTGGTACAAAAATTTGTTTTAAAACAAAATGTGTCTAATTTTAACCATCAGATAGAACTGGAAAAACATCAAAATTCCGAAATAAATTTTCCCCAGCCAAATTATTGTTTACGTAGTGAGTAGGGCTTCTTCCTGCAGCCGCCGCTTGGGAAGGGTTAAATGTATACGAAGTAAGGTAAACAATGTTTTATAATTATCCGACGTAAACACACCGGGTTTATATTTAAAGGTAAAGATGAGTGAACGAAGAGTGTTAGATAAAGGTTACAGCTTTGATGCAAACTAAAATCAGCTGATTATTTCACAAGAGTCGTAAAATAATCAATTACAGCTGGGTCAAGTTAACAACCATTAAAAGCAGCTGAATTTTCTGTGGATCAAACCAGCAACTGTCTGATTACCAATGACCAATCAGATTGCAAGCTAAACAGGCAAACTAAATGGTCAGTATTACTTGCCAGGTCATTAACGGCTGCCAGGAGGTTATATATTGGTTGTCTGGAACGAGGTACAGCAGTTAGAAGATTAACTTACTGAACCGTATTTACTTAAGTTAAAATGAATTGACTAAGTAAACGAGGAAAAGTTTCCAGCATGATTTTGTAGCGAAAATAACAGGGAAATAAGAATACCACCAGGGCTGCATTGGAATAAAAGGTATAAATAGAAAAAATCAAATATTAATAGCATGTTTTTGTGTAGTATGCATATTATGAATTTTTTAATTTCACCTCCTTACATAGAATATAGAGAAAGTCTTGTTTTCGTCAAAGTTGTTGAGTTTAAGTTTTGAATGGATATATCTGTTTTGGCTCCCTCTGAGCCCAAAAAAGTGGTTTTCAAAGTGATGTCTGTGAGTGTGTGTATGTATGTATGGATGTGTACAGAGCTACAGACCACACCTGGAGTCCAATTTTGTTGATATTTAGTAAGTAGGTACTAATCCATGATATCTCCAGGCATTTTTGTACCAAATTGTACAAATCCCATTCCCATTAAAATTTAGGTTCAAAGGTTATTGTAACTTATGTTATTTTCCAATAACAACCCCAATAAAACTCATTGTTACTCCTACCACTTACCCATGTTAAAGCGGTGTTGACAAACTAATAGGAGAAGTGTGTGTCAGATTGCTTATACCGTTTATTTACGTTTATAATAATTTTGTTGATGACCTAAATAGTTTTCTTTCTTATAACTAAATAGTTAAAATTTATAGCCTTCTCTTACTACCAAGAAAAGTAATCCTCTTATATTTTGTTATTTTAAACAAAATTGAAACAAAAAGTATAAGATAGATGTTTATATTGACTTGATAACTAAACAAAACGTTTTGCAACAAACAAAACAATTTTTTTTTAGTATCCAGAAAAATTAAACTTTTGTATGAGCCAAAAGTGAACCAATGAAAGCACGTCAAAGTGCATTGTGCTTTAGTTGATAAATTGTATTCATTTCCAGTTTGATTTATGATGGAACTGTTCCAATTTGTCACTGTTCCACTTTCATATTTATTCCGTAAGCCATTAGCGCTCTGGCAGGATGGCATTTCGTGTTGTAGCGCAATATCGCTAATTTACGCTGCAATCGTATGATTAATGAATATTGTCAATAGAAATTTCAATGTTTAAAGTGACTAGTTTTTTGTACAAAAATTACGTATTTTTACTCAAAATAGTTTGGATTGTTATATAATTGATAGTACATCACATTAATACCATCATGAGAAATATTCTAATGGTATTGTGAAAACCTTCATAAATCTCTATAGTGGTATTTATTATCGCGATAACAACTTTTGATATTACAAATAATCCAAACTGAAAAACATTTTGACCCTGAATAACTTACAAATCTACAAAAGGATTTTCAAATTTTAGATTGGACATAATTTAAATTAAATTTTAATAGATCTCATAAATGGTGAAAGTAGATCCAGTTAAGTAGGTCAGATGTTTAGTCAACCGTACCTGATGTCTTTCCATCTTTCCATTGAGAGACTTGGGCTAGTTTGTTAACTAAAGACATAGTCCAGTAATTACTCCCTTGTGTTTTAAAGTACTTTATCGAAATATTAAGGAATATTGTATAGAAGCAAATGTTTTTGTTAGTAAATCTAATTTATATTTCAAGATTGCATCCAAACAAAGTAGAAATATAATTTGTAACCTTGCTTTAAGGTATTATTATTCCATCCAATTAAATAAAAAACTTTAACATTGGATTTATGAAATAGTTCATTTTGGAGGTTCCTCAAATTTCTGTTTACTTTTGTGATACGCAAAACACATAATAGACTGACGGTAAGCTATATTTCGTCCACTTAAAAAGTTGCCTGCCTCTTGAATTTAATTAAACATCTCACCCAGCATCGCCACACCAAGAGGTCATTAGGAAAGTCAGCCAGAGTAATGAGCGATGCTACATATTTAATTATATTTACTCTACTTGACCTTTTTTAAAAATATTTGAATAAATTGTAACACTTTTTAGTAGGCTCTGTAATTATATAACGGATGTTTTCTTTAATACTAAAGTAACTTAATAACATATAGTAGAAAATAATTACACTAAGGACTAAAAAACAACAAAATCTTTATAAATGTTCATGTATGTGTTCTAACCAAAGTTTTCACTATTGTTTCTCCGTTTAGTATTATTCCAGTATAAGTTTGCCTACTTTTCTGATTGGCTGTATTGGATTGATATACTTTAGAATACAGTTTTAATATTTGTTTTTCTTTCACATGACTTATTGACTAATTTTGTATTACAGGAATTTATAATTTAAATATCTTTATGATATACTGTTTTCAGAGAAGTTATGGAGCTTATGATTCATACTTGACAAAATATAATATCGATAGAAAATCTTATAATTTGCTATACAATATATTAGCTATTTTATCTATTCAATGTTTTAAACTTTATAAATAACATCTAGGGGGAAAATACATTTAATTTCCACTGTATAGTTCTTTTTAATAAAATGAGTATTTCCTATAACAATGTCGTTATTAAAATACTGAAATGCGACTGTTTTACCAGCAGTGTTTGATATGTTAAACGAACTTTTTACTCCAAAATTAGATTAGTTATCGCTATAGTTTAAACCTAATATTTTAATTTATTCTTATTAGCATTGTTAAAGTTTCTTTACGTCAAAATTAACGTTTGACGTCATCAGGTCCGTGCATGGAACCTGTTAATCACAACAAGGGGAACAGACTTACTGTCGGAAACAAAAGGTTTAGTGTTTAGCTCAGTATTTGAATGCATTAATCTGCAACTAATACACTGAATACTCTAACAATACTTCATCTAAATAAAAACAGGTTAAGTTAGAATCCCTTTATTACTAATCGAAGCATATTCCAAAGATAAACACCAACTGTGTATTTTACCATTTATCATTTTCGGCTACCAACTGTTTAGAAGATTATACCATCTTAAACTAAGGAGTTTTTTGGGAATAATCTATTTAAACTGGTAAACAGTCAATGAAAATTATAAACGAATGCAATAACATAAACTGGTAATAGAATTTCAATCAAGTGATTGATACTCAATATAAAAAAGGTTTAACCTTATATTTCCTGCGCATTTGCCATGCAAAACATTACTCAGTTATAGAACTTTAAAGAAAATATATTAACACATTAAAAAGAACTAAAGTCAAACGTAGGATACACTGATATAGCCCAGAGGGAAATCTTAGAAAGTGCAACTTGACTTTTACTGACATTCCTTGCCGCACGTTCTGTGTCTATTGTGTGGTCTGTAGACGAAACTTGATCGTCGGTTTACCAAAATCAACAAATAATGTCAAACGTGTTTATTTTTAAAATATAAATCATCTGTAGAGGAAATTGTATTGTAATTTTGGATTTTAGATTTAGTTATGACAAGTCTTACAGGATGACCAAGCAACCAATATAATGTCTTAGAAAATTCCTCACCTTTAAATATTTATTAATGTATTCGTTTATTTATGGATTTATTTATGTATATATTCAAATTACAATGCTTATTGAAACATATTTTCAAGAAACATTATATAAATACCCAAAACCACATGTTAATAAAATTTTGTACAGTTTGGATCAGCATGTTTTCATAATAAAAACTATTATTTACTTGATAGTGAATTTTCTAGTTTTTCTTCAGTTAACGTATTGCAATTACAAAACAATACCAACTATATAGATTTGTTAGCTATAAATATCTGTATAAACATGTCTAGTAAGACTTTGTGTAAATATTTAAGACCAGGGCTAACCACGCAATATGAACTTTGTGCTTTGCAAATTACCAAGTAGGGAGGTTGAGTAAACGAGTAAATTTGGCAAGTTGGTTAAGTCGGATCTGCAGGTGTGAACATCACAAGTTGATAATTGGTCCCGAGTTTCCACCCATTCCCACTTTATTGCCACTTCTACTCAAGTACTACTTTAAACAGCATTGCTAAGTTTTGATATGTCTATTCGATACTATAATCATAGAATGTGTGTTATTTTTTTTAGTAAAAATTTCTTAAGAAAAGCAGTACTCGCTCTTATAAGTGCCAGGGCATTTTTAAAAGATAGTTATTTCTTAGTTTGAAGCTTTTATTAAGTTTTAAGTATAAATGGTATATTATAAAGCTAATGAAGACATTTATTTTGTTTTTAAGGATACTATTTCCATTGACTATGAACCTGCTAGGTTTATATGACTGTAGGTATATATAGTCAATGCTATTACCTCAAACTACTAAAGAGTCTAATAGCACTATGCCAAACTACACTATATATTACTCGTATATAAATTCCAATAAACAATATTAATTTTCAATAACCATTTATGTAGGTAACCTCTATAATTTTTACTGTGTTTTTAAAACGTTGTCATTATATTCAGTTCGCATTCCAGCAACTCCGTAAGATTTGCATTGTAATGAAGTTCAGCTTGCGCTCACTTAATTTACATAGTCACCATCATAAAATAAGTTACAATAACTGTCACCATAGCTTGTTTCATATCAAGAACAGTGTAAGGTTCACAATGTTATTTTTTTCTTTCAACGCTTTTATAATTCTGTGTGCCTTTCAATATTATATCTTTTTCATACTAGTTCAAAGGAAAACATACTAGTTTCATACTAGTTTGAAGATAGTAAAAAAAGATTTTATTTGGTATGTTATCTTAAACGCATTACTGCTCTTTATTGTCTGTGCCCTTATGCTTTGTTTGAAATAGTTTGGATGACGAAACGAATTCAAATATCCATAACCATAAATAGTTAACCACCCAAATCACTTCAAGTGGATTTAAATAATTCTAATTGTTTTCATTTCATGTAGTTTCTATGCCACTCATGTGTCTATAATGTGGAAGGTATAACGCTTCACAATTAATTTTAATTTACAAAAGCCCCTGCTACTAAAGAATGCATTTCGATTTGATTTCAATATTATGAAGACCAAGAAAATTATTCTTGTTTTTATTTTTCATATTAACTAACAATAAATTATGGATGGATAAAATTGAATACCATTGTATAATATGGTAAATGTCAACACAATCTAAAAGTTATTTTTCATCATGTTAAAATCAGAGTTTGTACAACTAGTTTCATTAAACCACGAGTGTCTCTGACCATCACGCTAAAAGCAAAGTTTGCCATTGGATTATAAATAGCCAGTGCAAACTCTGAGACTAGAGCCCACTTATTTAACTAATCTCTGGACATTCATATAATTAGTGTGGTAACTAATTCACAGCAATTTGTATGTTTACAAAATTGATAGGGTAGAGGGTTAAAATACAGATGATTGGCAATTGGCTGAGTAATAAAAGCGCTTTACAAACAGTTGCAGAGTTATTATAGTAAAAACTACACTAATCTATAAGAAAACAAGTAGGTTTTTCTTTTTCCGTTAACCCCTCCTAAACTACCATTTGTATTTTAGCAGCGGTCAAGGAATATTATTTTTTCAGTCTGTAGTTATCATTCTATGGAAATTCGCGAGAATTTGCATTGCTATGTTTAAAAGTGAATGTTTTAATGAAACGTTAAGTAAAAAGTTTTATTATAGAGGTTATTATATTATACGTGATTATACGTAAGCATTATGTCCAAAGTAAATATTTGCAAACATCTCTACTTACAACCATCTAATGCAGCATATCATTATGGAAAATTCATTTCACGGATGGAGTTCTAATTCAGTTGCAGTTGGTTGTTTAGTTGGATAATTAAGAACTAATAGCGTGTTTCACGTAACCCTAATTGAATGATTTTATTATAAAGTGTATTCAGTTAAACCCCAGTCATTGGTCTAACGGAAGTATTTAAACAATATATCCACTATTGGTAATCTGTCACGTTATTTTGCTACCGCCTTAAATGTTATCTGTGAAGTGTTTTATTTGCTGATTTCTTCCAACATTCCGTATAATGTTTTAAGATGATATTTAGTATACATATGACTAGATCATATATGATCTAATCCCCTTAAAAAAGGACAGTAGGAAGTTCAGTCAGCCGATCTGCAATATCAGTATCCACTTTATCGGTTGGGAACACAGAGATATATCTCTCAGGAGACGTGACTTGTGTGGGATATCTATAACACTATACCACTGGATGTAGTTTAATATTTTTCCAGAATGTAATAACCGATTTAATTAGAATAAAAATCCGAAATTAAATAAAAAAATCAATGCAAATGAAATTATGTCCCCAAAAGTTTACCACTTTCTAAATTATTTATTTGCATTTCCATTATTTTATATCTGAAGGCACCAAAGTGTTTACTGATTAACATGGGGATTAATGAAACCTTTTAGGATTTCTTAATTCTAATGCAAAATGTGAAAGTAATAATATTTTTGCTGTTAATATTTTTGTAATTTACAAACACATTTTCATGCTAAGGCTGTTAAAAAGTAGATTTTCTATATTACACAGTTGCTTGGAATGACTATTATTGCTATGCTGATGGTCATGAAGACTTGTCCGGACCAACCATAACACACCTAATCCAGTCACCTTCATTTAGAAATACACCTTATTGTGTAAATTAACCCCTAACTGGAAATTAAAATCTGTCATTAAAACCTCTGACATAAACAAGATTCAATACTCATGATAAAATCCTTCGAGATCAAAGTTATATTTATGACTCAACTAATTGATTTGCAAATCAAGTATTTACGTTAATATTTGTTACAAATGCTTATTCTATTCTGCAGATTGAGGTCTTGAGTTATCCCAGTTATGTATTTCAATTTCCTACAACCCTGATGGTGCAATTCTAGCGCGCTGCAGCCGACAGAGAATGATGACTTTGAGACACATCAGTGAAGCTTGTCATTCGTCATTTGTCTGCTAAGTCAATGCGAGGAACTTTAAAGCTATGTTTTAATCCTCTAAAAATAGTTTTGATACAGATCTGGATTAAAGATGTTATTTAAGAATTGCTAGTAATCTAAGTGCAACGAAGATGGATGAAGTAATAAAGTAAATATTTTTCTACATCAATATATTTAACCATTTATACATTTTATTCTTTTCATATGTTTTTTGTGAGTTTTTTTTCCTCACAAATGTTTTAAAAGCTTGGATGGAGTTAAAAAGTTAAATCAGTTTAAGCTAAGAGAAACTTAAACAGTTTGGAAAATTGTTATTTCTTTACCCATGTAATAAAAAATAGGTTTTCTACAATAAATGCATAGCTCAGAGAATTTCGAAGCATTTTAAAACTATATGATTCCATGAACGTCACATGATAAGCTCTAAAAGCTTTAGTGGTGAGCCGACAACTTACAGGGAATTACAGCATTAGCAACACCTCTCTAGTACACCTAATGATGATAGGGCTCAGGACAAGATGTTTGCAGACATTTAACTCTGTACAACAAACTAATCAGATGAAATGCAATAATTGCTGTTTCATTTGTAAAGGCTACTATACTTTGCAAAGTATTAAGGTTTATTCTGTAAGACAACATAAACATCAAATATTTTTATTTATAAAATATCAACTTCAATGAGTGAAATAGTATATTTCATAACAAGAGTAGAAAATGAGTCATTACATATTTGAGAGCAGGTTTGAAGTGCGAGATTTATCGAGCACATTAAATAGCCGAGAACGGGCCACTACACTACAAAGACTATATATTTTCTCAAACAGACATTAGAAAGTTCTTTATTATAGGTAGGAACAATATTACAAAACTCATAGAATTTTTTATGTTACGCCTTCAATATAAAGTTAATATTTAGGCTACTTTGGTTGTACAGTTTTAGTTGTTGAAAATTGAAACAGTTGGCAAAACAATAACATATATTTTTTTATTTACGTCGACAAAACAAAAATCATAGTTAACATTCATTTCGCATAGTAAAATTTCTTTTTTCCGTAGTAAATAATTTGAAGATGAATTTTGCAGGCGATAAACATGTAACGAAAGGTTCATTTCACAGTAGTGTAGCGAAAAAACTTTAATCAGGTAATGGTTAGAATCATATAAGTCAAGTGAATCTTGTTTTTACATTAAGGCATATGTAAAAACATTTATAATAAAGTAAAAAGCTTATCAAAATTTAGATAAGGGGGTCGCTCATCTGGTCTGACTAAAATGTTAGGATAAAAGAAACGTTTATTCAAATGAAGTTACACTATGTATTTTTGTATGATCAATCCTTACTTATGTGCATAAAATACGTAAAATGTACTTATTTATTTATTTCACACGGTAAACCATTTTTACAATTATCATCAGCAAATACAGGATGGAATAATTTACAATAACAATACATTACTTAATGCAATGAAATAATAAATTGGTGGTGCATCTATGTTTTAATGGTTGCAAGTGAAATCAAATCTTAGATGGTGGTGTACATACCCTAATCTTTATTATTTTAATATAATCTATAAGTTGTAACAACACAAAATGTAACGATGCCACGTACAGTATCATCATTGTAAGACTTAAACCCTATAGAAAATGATGAATTGTGGTGTATCTTCATCCAGCAGTGTTGTATTGTCCAGACAACGGCCTGTGATTAGTCTAGACATTGTCTGCGATGACATTGTCTGTAGCCTTTACTCTCGTGGGGGTAGACAATAGTATTTTATCAGGGCTTTGTAAAACAGCAGAGTTGTATGAGTTCTCCAGACGGTTGAAATGTTAAATTAAGATCACTGTAGAAAGGGAAATGTTGAAAAAAGCTACTTAAAATACATTGTGTAAAGTGTAGTCCTTATTTCAAAACAAAAACTAATTTAATTGTTTATAATATTTTGAGAAAATTGTTCACAAGCAGTTTTATGAATATAAAAGAAATTGCATCTAACGTTAATCATTACTTTTATTTCGATGACAGTTTGTTTTATTTTTACGTATAAACATTTGATTAACAGCAATGGTGACATGGATAAGAATCAATAAAGTTGGGGAATCCTGTCTTGTAAATATTTGATGCCAGATTCAATCACAAAATCTGTTGCGCTCCTGCAAAAATAAACTTGTGAAAGATGTCCTAGGTATACTTTAAAAATGAGGGCATTTGTTATTTACTTATGCTAGCATTTTAACAATTATTGCCCATTAACAAGTTACTGTACTTTCTTATGTTACATAAAAGTATTTTAATGTTTATCGTAATTTATATCATAAAGCCTGATCATTTGAGCTTTCTTTGGAATCATATTGAAATTCGTTTAAGAATTTTTTGTGAATTGAGAATACTTGATACAAGTAAAAACCAGTCTCTTTGGAATTTTCAAGGTTGTATCAAACTTCGTAATAATAGTTTTATTTCTGCTTTTAAACTCTCAATGCCTAGTTACTGTACGATAAAGAGCTCACGATTTCTTCAATTAGGTTTACAACCCATCTAATTAATAATGTCATAATTAATTAAATTTTAATCATCCCCTTTTTTATTAGGGGTGAGTGAGAATAACGATTCTCTATCACTCCTGAGTTTTTACTGAAAAACTACTACCATTGATATATTACTACTACCAATATTATGTGATAATGTAGAAGTTATATATCGATGCAACCTACAAGTTTAAAATTACTAAAGCGGAAATTATAAAACAATAAATGGGTTAAAGGATAATGCACAATTATTTTAAGGTTTGTTTTGGAAAAGGGGGATTTGATTGACGTGTTCGTGTATAGTGTTCATAGAAAAAATATAGGTTAGTGTAGGTGTAGGATTTAAATGTTTCAAAATAAACATTTAATAAGAAAATAAAACAGGTAGAAAAAACTTAGGCAAGCGGAAGGGGTTAACAAGATGTAGAATAGACTTATTTAAAAGTCTTATCCACTTTGAAAGTTTAAGTCTGTCAGTTGCTACTCGTCGTTCAATCCAAGCACTTGGCGTTTGATGAAATGAATAATGGATATATGCTCTACAGTAAAGCTGTACTGTATACTAAATGCATAAGAAATGCAATTTTATTTTGAGTGCTATGTATTTTTTATTAAAATATAAATATTTGTTTTTGTAAAAACTATGAAAAATTCCAAAATTCTCTTCACGGATGAAAATGGAGCTCTTGAGAATACTTTTGTTTTTACAGCGAACCTCAAACATCAAAAGATGAGAACCCTGTTGATAAATATCCAAGCCGGTCCCTCAAGACCCAACTTTTTATTTCTTACCCTTTTCGTTTTTAATTAAAAATGTTTACCAGACTACTGCTTAGCGCGATGGGAATTTTCTTATGAATCTGCTCAAGCTAAGATCTTGATTTTGACTGTTCTGATAATATAAATCAAAACCGCAATTTTTTTCGCAATATGATAGAATTTTATGATAAGGTCTGTGCTAAATGTAATTTATGAAATGTGAATAATTAGCAAATAATTTAGCATTTTTGTATCTTTACTAAGGTTTTTGTTTGAAATAGTAATTTAAACATCAAGTCCAGATGGTAATGTGTGAGACTACTCTTGTAATGTAGGCCTATGAATATTCCGTAAACATTTGGGAAGTTTTTTTTTCTTATCCATTTTCACACACCTAACAAATAATTGTCCTAAAAGTAATAACTAATGTAGCCTATACTATTTAATTTGGGGAGAATTTATGTATCAACCTCCTTTCTTTCCAAGCATGATGAAGCAAAGATCAAAAACTACAAGACATACGCACACGCACATGCACATACAGTACCTTTAGTAGTCTAGTTTAAATGCTTTTAGATCCTTTTTTTATCAAAGGTTTTAGGAAAATTTAAAATGTTAAAATTACAGAGTATAGTAAAAGTTGTTAATTTAGTATACTTTAGCTCAGGTAAAATTAGTATGTTATTTTTGAGCCTATTTTAATTTATAAAGGTATTCTGCACATCTACATGCAAATATCTTTCTAAGAATATGCCTAGATTTTCCCTGCGATGCACACGAGCTGAGAAACAAGGTTTTAAATAAACATGCTTGCCTATTAATATATAGATAGTTTTAAAGTATCATATAGCTATAAAATAATACTGTCACAAAATATTTCTTGCTTGACATGAAGAGAAGGTAAGAGGTTTAAGTAGGATTTATTTCTTCTCTTGTACGTGACTGGACCACAAATAGGTCGTCCTTATCTCCCTTTCTCATAGAGCTTGTTATCACGACGGTGACTGTAGTGTAAAAATTGTTTTGTCCCTTAAAATTACTGTGTTTGTTTCTTAACTACGGACAAATAATTAAAACTAGAGGTCACCCCCGTGATCGAAAACTCGACCAATGTACTGTGCAAACTATTTTCACCCCACGCTGTAAATAATACACGTGAATGCAGTTTCCTCAATTTTTTCTGTTTATATTTCGTTGTTATTTTCTCACCAGCATGGCAACCCATGGGGCCCATGTTATTTTTTCAATTTTGTGTTTATTTTTTAGCCTATTTTAAATTATACAGGAATTTTGTAAATCTACAGGCAAATATCTTTCTAACGGTATGCGTTGATTTTTCCTGTAATGCACATGAGCTGAGAACAAAGATTTTCAAGAAACTTGCTTGTCTATGATAATATACAAGATAATTCTCTTAAAGCATAAATTGCTTCAAATTTCATGCGTATGATGTGTAGATAACAGTTTGTCAACTAGTTCCAAGTTAGTTCAGTATGAAGCTTACTACAAAGGAAAGAGCAGAAGACCAATTTATGTTAGAAATGCATTGACACAAGATTCAATAATTGTGAACACCAAACAGATTGACGTCATCTGAAGACTTTGGGTTACAGGTTAAAATAAAAGAGAGCAGATTCAAAATTAATGTGATTTTATTTATTTAATATTTTACATCAGCCATGTCCAGAAAAACTTAAAAGTAAAGTCGTTACTGGTTTTTAATTACTTGAGGTAAGAAAAACACTGTAAGAGGAGCACTTAAACCGAAGTATTATGCAATTTTGTTTGTTTATCTCAATAGACTATGTTTAAGTTTTTTTTGTTTTTTTTTACTTTTAAAAATAATCTAAGGCAATCGAACAAATTTAAGTCCTCTGGTACTAAGTATAAAGCCAGTAGAGTATAGTATCACTTTAGTCTGATGAAGTTCAGTTTAAAACGCGATTATTAAGTATTATTAAGTAGTGATTAAGTATTAAGGCTCTATTTATACAACGATATAATACAGGCCATAACACTTCTGCCATACAGCCAGGCTTTAATGAAGATAATGGCCAATTGGATGAAGCAACATTACATTAAGTAACATTAATTTTACACTGCATTGTTGGTTAATGGTTTTTGGTTTTAGTAGTTAATGACGGATATAAAATCCCTTGGTTTGAAATAAACAGCTTTTGTCTAACAAATTAAGCTGGAAAATGTAAAATAGATAAAACAAGGTAGCAAATATTAATCTTGTATACTAAAAAACATAACTAATAAAGTAATAATCTGAATAAGAAATAAACTAATTAGAACTTGGTTATTCACAATGATAAAAAAACCTATAAAATATGAAAATTCTACAGTTACAATTCCAAACACACTTTATCATAGGTTCAGTTGCGAAAGTAAAATGAAATTATGCAGTGTTGTAATTCGTTTACATAATCCCTGTCTAACTGGTTTAACAGAGTATGGATTCAATAAGTAAGACAGACGAAGCGGATATTCAATAGCTTTCGACTATATTTCTAAGCTGTTACGTACAACCAAAATGTTGGTCTGCATTTAAACACTACACAAGGCAACGAGATAGTCAACTCCAAACAGCTAAAATAGGGTTTGTTTTACTAGAAACGCAGTAGAATAATTTACTTCATTTAAAAATATTAAATCTTAAGAATAATGAATATGAATATTTTGAAGGTAGAAAGTGGAAAAAATCTACATTTGTGACATTATTTAGTAAAAAAGAATTGCATAAGGTTTATTTTTACTCTAACGTAAATATTAAATTTCCCAGTGACCTAAAGCAGAACATCTTAATATCCGCTGTCTTAATACTTTTTCAATAAAACAACAAACCCTCATTTCAATTTAGGATCTCTTATAGCTTTAATTATAATTAGAATATATTTAAGAGTGATGAAATTTTGTAGGTTTACTACAATATGATAGGTTTCATTGGTTTATAAAATTTACTTATCATCTATATCCTGGCAAAGCACCTAATTTATTAACTATAAGAATTAAAAATTTGTACTAATCCATTTATCCTGGAATGGTAAATGGAAATCAGAGATTATCCTCTTAGCTATAAAGTTAAAAGGTCTCGAAAAATAAGTGAGCGTGTTAAATTACTGAAGAGAGTCAGAATATTCAGCACATTTTGGTGACACAAGATAAATGGTGAATTACTCGCTTCACTGGTTCGTCCCAAAATCGTCTATCTGTCTACAGCAATGACTAGAATGCATCAAACATATTTATATCTCCCTTTTTTTTACTCATTGTTTGAGATATTTCTCAATTTTGTTTTTTAAAAACATTCATAATAATGTATGCATAGTATGATGGTTTACAGTCCTATTCATTGTGTTTGTTTCAGAATATGCTTTACGTTAAATGTAAACCTTTGTTTAATATTCCAGTAAATAATGAAATTACACAAGACTCGTAGACCACAAAATGTTTGAACATTTTATACCTAGTTCATATTACAGTTGGAAATGTTTTCCGGTTGACAATTCAAAGACCGCATGGTAAAGCTGTTTGGATGAAAGAAATTCCGGGTCTTTTAGAGCGTCTGCCACGTTCGGCAGCGTTTTTAAATGTTTAAGCTAAACCCGAGCTATGTTGCTTGTTGGGAAACGTAATGTTTTGTCTCCTTTAGGAATTTTTGTGACGAGGTTTTCATATTTCTTAACCTCATAATAAAAGTAAATCTTTGCACGATAATACCAGTCAGCTAATCGATTAAACTAGTTTGTGTATTTAACGAAACCAAAATATGATCATACAATTACTTCCTTAATTAATAAGTAAATATCAACCGGGTATCATGAATTGGGTACCTTGCGAAACATACCTATGTGAGCAATTAAATTTAGATACAATATCAACAACACAAACAAAAGTTTTTGAAATCCACAACTTCCCTTCTTCATATTGAGGCAATACTTGTTTAAGAAGGAACGTAAAATAATCTACAGTTAAATAGAAACTACGGTGAATTAATTGATTCTTTTACGGTAACAAATTGCATATGGAGTTTTAGAAAACAAGGTGAGGAGAATTTGTTTGTTCTAAAATTCCAAATTGTTGTCCAAAATGTCCCTCATTGTTTTAGAAAAAAACCTTAACTTAATTTGTTAATAGCGCTATGCTTCCTACACTTAGGACATTTTGCCATCAAAAACTATTATTACCAAGGTTTAAATTTTCTTTTATTGTCAACATTGGACCTGTTATTTCAATTGTTCTTATGGGCTCAAATATTTGGCATTGTATTCTACTAAAAACACCTTTAACTTAATGTGCATATAGACCTATGCTTATGTTTATGATTTTTATCCATCTTCTAGTGGGCTAGCGGCCTGAGGAGGTAGTGCATAATGGCAAATATACACCACATGCACATTGCAAATTCAACGAATCTTTGAACAGCTGTAATTGACTTGACTGTTTATTTGAGGTCCGGTTTGCGGTTTTTTTTTTTTTTTTTTGTAAAACAAGACCTTTAATTTTATATACATATCAACCTATGCTTACATAATATTTTCAACCTATAGGTGGCATCCTGCCCAAATCACACACAAATAAGTGGCTTTTACCAGTAATGATAAGCCAAATTTGATTGAGGTATCTCTTTTCGTCTTAAAGTTATAAAGTCGTCCTAAGACATAATTGTCATCCTATAGAGATGGCATAGTTAAATGTGCAGGTCTTTAAACACAAGACAACAATTAGACACTGTTAAATTTCATCTCAATACTTGTCGCTTCTCTTCTATGGCCTATCATCACTCAATGACAGTCTGCAGCTCGAATACTGAATTCCACGTGAAATTTGAAACTCGTAGTGCCATCAGTAAATTTAATGGCTTCTAAAGGAGCCACACTGGCATTTTTCACCTTTAATAGCAAAAGGCTAGAATCTGTATTGATATGAATAAAACCCATTAACATGTTTTTAATGTTTGTTACTACAAAATATTTGTCGTTGACAAGTAAGATCGTTCCTAGAAAAATTCTAGGAAAAAATTTATTGTCGAAGTAGAAGGTAAAACGATTACGGGACGTAGGTGGGACAAACGACCAGGACTCAACCTTTAGCAACGTGCTTTGAAAAAAGAAACTGATTTCGGTTAGAAGCTAATACTTGTAAACAATTAAATTGTTTATTATTAGTTTTTTGTATGATCACGATCCATCAACAATGCTTTGTCGTGCATTGGAATGCAATATAATGAATTTCCATTATACTAGTTCTGGTTAAAAATTATAGTACTTTAATACTTTTCATTGAAATGGCGACCATACAAAGTAGGTGTTTTAAGCCAAGTATGAATGGAGATGAGTCTAGGATGAGTGGTGCGACCTTGTAGTGTTGTTAGTGACTAAGACCGACATTCCTTAGACACAGCTGTTAATTAATAGCCCATACAGCCAATGGCAACTAAGGGACCTACAGTTTATAGTGGAATCCGAGCCACATGTTTCCCTTAGTGAAACATAATATAATATATAAGAGCTGGTATGTACGATAACAGATTTTAACGTAAGCAGCGCCTCTTTAATCGTCGACTATTACTCCAATAGTCAATGCTTCAATATCCAAAGATCAATATTAAAATTAATACAGCAGATTTTTTCCATTATTTAAATTCTTATTTTAAAACCAAAATTGGCTCTCCGCATTAGATAATGCACAAGTTACGTCAGATTATATCATCCGAATAATACGATTATAGAAGAACCGCCAGACTGAAATTGAGATTAACGAGGTCTTGATGGCTTATTATTTAAACAAGTAATTGAGTTTAGAGGGGATTAATATCTTTTGTTAACCTCATTATATGTTAATTGTAAATAAATTAACTGTAACTAAGCTGTCAGACTTCTAACATTTCTTAGAAGTAGTTTTCTTTATATAAACAAATAGTGGTTCATAAATATGCTACAAAATATCTGTGTCTTACGTACAATTGCGTATACTAACATTAATTTAATATACAGGCAACAAAAACATAAATAGGGGTGCTTGTTTTGATTTTACAACTCCAAAATGTCTTGTCTTTTAAGACATTTTCCAGAGTATTTCTTTATCAAATTCAAATTCTAAAAACAACATTCACTTTTTAATACTAAAACAATTACACAAATACTTTACCGTGTAAACTTCTCTGAAGTTACTAAAAGAAAGCAAACATCCCACTTCATATAACGTTTATTTACACTCTGGTATTACAGGCACCGAGCCTTAAGCTAGGAGGATGTAATCTTTTAACTGTTTATTCACCTTAAAGAATCTTTACGTTTGACACCAAGGGAGCCACATTTCTAAGAATTCAAAAGCAGATGTTAATTAAAAAACAATCTAATTCCTTCAAAGTCTTTTCCCCCGTCAAAACAGTCATACGGCGTTGTTTGTTTGATGTTTTACACAGTCGTTGAGGTGTTGGAACTTTGATATTTTCAACATATTTGATTTAACTGCAACTTATTCTGGTAACATGTGATGCCAGATAGTTTCAAAAGTCATTGTTTTTATTTAAAATTAAAATATATAATATTTTAATGACGTCAATTAACATGATCATTCCGTAAGTATGTGCTGATATAACGTTATCATAATAACATAAGTGTTATAGTATTAACTTAAAGAACATTATGCCTATCTTAAGGCTAATTAATGTTTTTTTTTTTTTTACTTCGAAAAATTAACGTAACATTGGCTATTTTTCCAAACAGATTTATTTTACTTAAAAAATTTAATGTAGACTTTCATTTCGTCAACATGAAATGTCATAGAATCTGATTTTTTACATCCAATTAATATTTCAAGAATGGCAATGCACAAGAGTAATATGAATACATCACTAAACCAGCTCTTACCTCAAGGTATACTCCTTGCTTGGCAAACATTTTTAGTAATAATGTGTTTAACCCAATCAAACAATTTTTGTCTCATTTATGTGTAAAATAAATTTCATCATAGGTTTTCGAAGGCTACAAGTTAGCCTACTTCTTTTAATTTTATTTTGTAATGCTTTCATAATGAGTGATTTACTTTTAAAAACTAAAATTATAACTAAAAAGCTCTTTTCTATAAACATTTTGAAATTAAACTTATTTTCTCGTAGTTTTGGTAAAAAACAAATGAAAAAGTAGTAATATAGTTGATGGTCAAACACTTATTGACTTTAAGTATGTACAAAAAAAGATTAATTTCGTGCAAAATTTTACTTCCTGTTGCAGATTCAGACTTTGGATTTTTCATTCAAGCAAAATATTTTTATTTAGGGAGGACATGCATATACATACAGTATATTTTACCAATACTTTTGGAAAGTCATATATACCCCCGTTACAGTAAACCTACAGACTAAGCGAATCTCTGATTTTATTTTGATTAAAATATATCCCTAATAAAATTAAATTAAATTTAACGAGTACTAAAGACTTCCACAGGAAAGGTGTTTTTTCTTTAGTGAAGCTTTAGTAGTATGAAGTTTATAAATTAACCAATTTCAAATATTATTAAGATGTAAACAAATAGGATTTAAACTGTTAATGTGTTCTCAATATGAATTGCACGGGTGTTTTAATAGAAGTTTTCTAAATTAAAATCTGTGACGCGTAAATTTACACAATGTTTCGTTCTCTACACGATGCTTTACAGGATGGTTTAAATTAAAATTAGGCTTTTTTAACAAAAAAGGGTGAAAATATGAAAAACACATTTTTATTAATATTTTTAATAGTTTTAGAGTTTCTTGGCTCCATTTTCGTGGTTGATGAATTAATTTAAGTGTTTCAAGGTAAAATTCAAAATTTGTGCGATCATGCCAAATTTAATCAAAATAGGATCAAAACTCCTGGAGTTGTCATGTTCACCACTCTCCGTATGGTTGTAAATCTTGTTGAAATTGATCAGAGCAATGCATCATAGATTTGGATACAATCGTAACTAGTTGTAAATCGTATTTTCAAAGCTTTAGGATTCACCTTTGTAAGCTTTATTTTAGTGAACTTGTGAGCCGTGTGTATTTTACCAAAAAGTAATAAAATAAAATGTAACAAAACAAAGTTTTTCATTTTTATGTAAGAAACGTTGTGCACTAAAATTCATCATTTGAGTCACATTAATGAACATAATTTTAAAAAATATGTGCATTGTAGTTTGACAAATCTTACAAGAAAATGCCACAGGTGGAGATCAATACAGACGGGAACTCGTCTGGTAAATATTTGATGCCAGATTCAACCCCCAAATCTGCTGAGCTGTAAAAACAACCCTGGTGTAATCTTGGGAGAGTGCTTTGAGTTTTGAGGAAAAAATAAAATATTTTCACGTATTTAATTTTGTTTCAACATCACGCAATATGGATGTGATTTACCTCTTCGTGACATAAGTGTAATAGATTTTAATACAGTATAAACAATAACCAACTATTGTTAAACTATTTTAAAATTGTTCTTTCCATGATTGTAGCCTCAAATCGGCAAGTCTAGACCACAAAGTAGCCTAGTTTCAAAATTCATCATTGAAATAGTATATCAAGTCAAGTAAGTAGTAAGTAGTAATCAAGTGTAGAAAGTGAGTCATTACATATTTGAGACCATATTTGAAGTGTGAGATTTATCGATCACTTTAAAAGGTCGAGAATATGTAGAGACCCACTTTCACTCGTGTTTTGAACGTTACTTGTCGCTACACTACAAAGAATAATTCTTTTCTTCATTACAAAACGCATAGAATGTTTGAGGTTATGCCTTCAATTTAAAGTTAATGATTGATCTAGTTGATGAAAATTGAAACAGTTGATCAAACAATCACTAATATTTGTTTGTTTACGTCAGCAAAATCCAAAAAAGATAGTAAACATTACTTTCGCATAGTAAACATTCTTTTGCCGTAGTAAACAATGTAATGATATATTTTCGCAGGTGATAACATGCAACGAACTATGTCATTTCATAGTAGTGTAGCGAAAACATGTTTTACCCCCTACACGTTAGAATGTAAAGAAATCGCTGTCGTCAATCATTTTAAGTTATTTCGTGGAAATATTAGTTTTAGTGTCACCTGAGTAAATATTTTCTATGCCTTCATCAAATTAATTTAAAAAATCATATTTAACAGTTTGCAAAGTTGTACCGGTATACATAATTTGATATTACACCACCCGTAACTATGCAAACAACAATGACAAGTTCTTTTCTTTACTCTATTATTTCTTATTGAAAAAGTAACAAGATTTCTGGAAACAGTTATGAGAAAAGTTATGTCGAAAATAACAAGATTGCGAGACGTACGTGGGACAAACAACCAGAACATAACCTCTAGTTAAAGTCATTTGAAACGTGCCTTGGGAAAGAAAACTGGTTTGGCTTAGAAACACTACTGCGACTACCTGTGTCTTGTTAGTGTTTTAACATCATCCTGTGTCAACTTGGTTATTAGAATACAAATTATTTTATACTGTTCGTTTTTTTACTATTCTGAGTAAACCTGTGTATCTTTCTAGGAAGGAAACTGTGAAAGTGTGTTTATTAAAAAAAAAACTTTCAAAAATGTACAATCTTTACATTTAACGTTTTGCCAAAATCAAACTCAATAACGTTTTTAATTGAAATTTGTCATTTAGCATAACAAAACTCAATAACTCTACAGGAGTGATTAGAAATAAATTGTTAAAAATTAATTATTTAATAGATGTTATTTTCCCAATACCATATTAAACCAATTAATTGTAAATGTATGACAAATGAACAATAGACCACGACCGTTAAATATAAATACTGATTCTGGCTTAAATTAGAGTATCATAAAAAGCAATTATTGTAAAGAGTAGAAGGTATATTGGTAAAGAAAGTTGATAGACACAAAAGTAAAGACTTGCCGGATTTATTGGCTAAGATTAAAATAGGTTTAGCGGAGAGGTTTAGATAACAGAGGGGACTTCCAATTGTAGTTTATCTGGATTCACTTTAAGCTATAACTTTCTACAATTTTCTATCATTTATAATTACAAAATACGTTCAGCATTGAAATTATATTAATACAAAACCAAATTTCTTGTGGAAATCACTCATCAGACTACTCTCAAAGGAATGTTTTTAATGCTTTAGGAGGAAAACTTAACGTTTTCTAGCCCAAATTAAAATTAAGTCGCGAAGAAATCAGTATTTTTTCATTTTTTCTTGTTTAATTATACCCCGTGGCTGTTCCAGTTATAAATTTATATTTACTTTTATAACTTTACAGAGAAGTTTACCGGATGTAAGGAATTATCATCAATGTGTTTTGATGCATTTAAAGTGGCCACAATCAGTATATTGCTGCATTTACATTACCTCGATACTTACTGAACGGCACAGTTGTAAAGAAGCTGCAAGTAAAACATCAGAGCCATGTGTCGCCTTACCGTGTTAGTTTAGCTGCAATTACACATATAACAAGATGTTAGTTACAACTCCTCCGAGTTGTAAGGCCAGATGTTACAATACATTACTGCAGTTGTGTAACAATGTTTTCAGTTCTAACTTATACTGTATATCTACGAAAACTTTGTATTCCATAAAACGAATTTCAATCAATACGATCGTGTTGCAGTTATGTTTATTAGAACAGGTGTGCCAGAATGAAATAAGCTTTTTGCAGCTTAATTAGGATGTATTATTTTTTTCATATATTTACACTTATATTGCTTTAACAAGATCTTGAATATATATAAATTATTGTTAGTGGTTATCGATTTTGATTGAATACTCCAATCATCATCAGACCCAATAGGCGAATCAAAGGTGTCATTCGCCTATTGGGTCTGATGATGATTGGAGTGTCTAATTGAAATCGATTATCACTTACAATAATTTATATATATTTAGGTACTGTCTTTTTAAATACATTATAAGTGTAAATATATGTTAAAAGTGATATTAGACGTATTTTTATTTACTCTCTGTTTTAGTCATAACAGACATGGTGTTTTTACGTAACCCAAATTTGACTACCTACATAATACTTTTAACTTGGGCCGTGTTAAAAAAAAACACCCTGTATTATAATAGGTATTTTTTTTTGTTTACTACGGATCCGGATTCCTTATATTTGCATAATGTCAATAATAGTTGCGTTATTAGGTACTGGATTCACACCTATAAACAATTGTAACCTTTTTCTTGGTATAAAAACAATAATTTACTTTTAAAATATTCTTATTCGAAGAGTTTTAAAGCTTCGAGAAACACCATGTTGTGTCTTATTTACAACTAGCTGGCCTGACAGACGTCGTCCTGTCCTAATGTGATTTTATGTCAAATGCTCGTTCATTTGCAAGATGAGCTCGTTCGCATCGCTCAATCACGTCCTGGTTGAAGTTTGTTTGCTACGCTCACTTGCATTCAGGTTTAGCTCGTTCGCTACGCTCACTCACCTTTTGGTTGCAAATTAGCTGTACTTATAAATATATAAAAAAAATAGTGCTGCTCCCTGTTGGTAAGCCTATTAACTTTTTAATGCTATTGAATATCACAGAATCAAATTGTTAAGTTGAACCAGCTGTTAAGATTCTCTAATTCCATTTAAATATAAGTACTCATAAGGTTAACATGTGAAACTCCAGAGCCACTGGGGCAGAGCCCTTTTGACGGATCTGCAGCAAACTTCACAAAAACCATCCTTGAATAATGCTTAATAATGCCTGAAAGTTTTATTACAATTTGTCGAGCGGTTTCGGAGTCCATAGCGTTCAAATACATATATACAAACTTCCTCTTTTATAAATATAGATAAACTCCCAAGTGTACTGAACCTCATAGACAACTATGCAACAATGCATATCAGCTGATTGGCAGTGAAGAAAACAAAAAAAATAATTGTTATTAGGCTTGTCATCTCAATTCATTAATGTAACCCTTTGTTTCAATTTATTACTGTTAACAAGCAATTAACTCTTGATTGAACTACATTTTATGCAATGTAGAATTATTGGCTATATTAAACATTATATAACAAGAAGTTCTTATTAGGTAAGCATTTATGTAACTTTATTTCAAACAAAATTACAAGGCAGTTCGTAAAACAGCTGAAGACTACAGAGAGCAGCTTTTCAAAAGGGGTGGAGTAACACCCGCAAATCATTTCCTCTCCTCAATTCGTCTTCATTTTCCCTCTCCTCGTATACGTAATCACATTGTGTTTTATAAGCCCAATAAGTCTCAATACCTCACATCACCTGGGAATAGTTAAGGGATATGTTTCTCACTAAAAGGTTCGCCAAAAACATTCAATTACATGCATTTTAATTATAACATTGAATACACGGTAAAACAATCAAACGTTTTTCAGAACTAATTGGAATCTTTTATCTGAATTTAACTAATCGTATGTATGCTTAAATTTGTTTATGATTTATCGATTGTACAATTGAACTATGAAACACCCTGAAGATTCGAAATCGTTTAATATCAAGCGCATCAATATCAGTTCGATAAGTGGCAGTAGTCACGAAACATTTAGACATTCAAGTATACCAAGAGATCCACGGATATTGTAAGGCAACGAAATAGTTTCTATTGAAAGAAATCAATATCCAGAAGTAGGAAAATGAATTCTAAAAGTTACAATAACTTATCCTGTGATGTAGTCACTGGTTTTGTAGCATTGATTGTTTGCAGGATGTAAGTTGTTACTCCATTGTAAAGGACGAAGACAG
Organism: Macrosteles quadrilineatus; assembly: GCF_028750875.1. Lineage (NCBI taxonomy): Eukaryota > Metazoa > Arthropoda > Insecta > Hemiptera > Cicadellidae > Macrosteles > Macrosteles quadrilineatus. The sequence goes on from NW_026542610.1 coordinate 3,179,441, forward strand.
TAATAGGTTTTTTATAATTATTTAGTCAAATACTTCTGTTATATAACTGTAATTCAAATCAATAAACGGCATGTTGTAGTACACTATTTTGGTACATCTTGTAATATAAAACACCATAAAGTTTGTCCACCAGGAAGGTTTAGTGGGGTTTTACGATGAAACTTGAGTATAAAAAATGCACATTATTATCTCATAATCCCCAACGTTAAGATGGCTTGCAAAATAACCTACACCAAAGTTTAGAAGTAGCTTTATCTCTAGTTTCTGCACCAACATAGTACTGCGGACTTTCTTTTTTAATACTGGATGGTACTAAAGACAGTTTTTTAATGTTTAATATATTTTACGATTTTGATTTACTGCAAAAATTTCCATAAACAAAGTCGTAAACTTTGTCGTGACGTTTGTTAGCTACACAATTTTTATATTTTTGATTCAAAATAGGAGGGTCAAATATTTAAATACACGCTTTATTTAAGAGGAATATTATTCATTTTATTTGAATTCTCAGAGTAAATGCTGAAAAACGAATCATGCAGAAAATATTATTTAATTTTAAAGTTAGTGTCATAAACCACGCAAATTTAAATGTGTTTTCTAAATATTTCCTATGTTCTGTCATAACATTAGTCATTAAACAGTTCGCTTAAACAAGAAAACTGAATAAGATTGAGCAGGTTTATATAGTGGAATTGAGAAAATCCAACCTGATATTACCAAAAAATTTGGTCTAAATGAGTCCTCAAATTAGCTCAAGCTAGATTCTTGTGCGTGTAACTTCGTAATAAGCATCTTTACGCTTACGTTAAAAAAATAAAATATACCAAAGTTTAACTGTATGCATGGATTATATTACAAACCAAGCTCTGTCCATCAGCGGGTTTTGTCTGAAATTAAAAGGCTTTTAAATCATTCTGAAAGGTTAATCCAAAGAAAACAGGCCATAATTAAAACTGGGCGCTTTTATTTCCAGGCCTAAATGACTTAATCCCTTCGACAAATCGTGCCAGGCCTGATAATCAAATCAGTTATGAAAAACACGAGTTAAAAATGTTTTACCTATCTCATTTTCCTTCTCCTTGTGTATAACAAAAACCATTTGTATTAAAAGAAATTGGCCTAATAATATTTTAATTAAATGAAAAATCCGTACAGGTATACATTTAATGTCTGTATAAAATGTACATAAATAATGTTTAAATAAAAACAAACTCAAAATTTATACATATTTTAAGAGAGGATATTTACCATTTTAGCACGAAACATTTTTTGCTGGAGAAAAACTTAAATAGTTTTATTGGCGTCCTCATATGTACAAATTTATATCGGCCTAACTAATTATTGTATATTACGAGCTACAAAATCATAACCACTTATGTTTTATAACTCTGTTTAAAGCATAAATATTCTGAGTCCATTAAGAAAATGAAGTAGATATTTCAAGCCAACATTGAATTTTAAAAAGACAAGTCATCGCTTTCATTGAATCTGCCACCATTTAAGATGATTTTCTCTCAAATTTACACTATAATATTCTTTTATTATAATCTAAATAACAACTTTTATTCACAAAAATACAGCATCAAATGGCAATCAAATATATATTTTCCTGTTGGTGGAAAATATATATTTTATTATATGGGGTTCATTTGATTTTTATTTTAAGGTTTTTATGAATGGCATAAAATATTTATCAAAATGTACAGTGTTAAACCTAGTGTCATTGTTTAGACTTATCATATCGTGTACACATAACTTTTGCTTATGGATTTTCTTAAAGCGTGAATATGAATGTGTCTTATCCTTATCCACTCGAGTGAAAAGGCTTCCCGCAACTTAAGAAGACAGGGGAGGAAAAACACACCCTAAATGATTTCCTGCCAATTCATCCTTATTTGCACCCTCCATAATAGTAATCACATTGCACTTTACAAGCCAAATGAATCACAAAGAAGTTCCGTTGTTCTTCAATCTTATAAATTCTTCATCTAAATTCATCTTAGAAATTTGTGAGAATGACTTAGGCCATTTGTTCATCGCATAACCGTATATTTGTTAATAAAACATGTACATTAAAAAGAGGTGAAAACTGAGGTATTGGTCAATATTAAAATAAAAAGGTTAATTCCTAAAGTTACATTATTTATTGTATTCATAAAAATCATAACCATTGTATTCATGAAAATGTTAAGTGGGAATACAATAAATAGGGACAGGTAAATATTATTTCTTAAGGCGTTTTCAGTTGTGAAATTGTTGTTCCAAAAAGCAGGTGTACTAATAATTCTACGCATTTTATTAAATAGAGGCATCTCTACTTATTTATACGTCTAACACGATGCAAGTTTTAGACTTCAAAGACTTGAAAATGTTAAGTGGGAATACAATAAATAGGGACAGGTAAATATTATTTCTTAAGGCGTTTTCAGTTGTGAAATTGTTGTTCCAAAAAGCAGGTGTACTAATAATTCTACGCATTTTATTAAATAGAGGCATCTCTACTTATTTATACATCTAACACGATGCAAGTCTGCAGTATTGCAGATGTTGTTTACAAAGGTAATGTTTTATTCAGAAGCGCTGACTACAAAACTGTGAATCTCCTGACATCGTTCATTGGTTTTAACGTCTCTAGAGTCCTTTCTTTGGATGTTAAAAAGCACCACTAAAAGGAAACCTGAGAATATCAAATTATAATTAAAATTATATTGTTGTATGAATCCATAGTAGTTCCTCACATTAGATAGATAATCGAGTCCAATATTATGTTAAATTATACAGTTAAATACTTAATAAGCTCGATATACGTGTGTATATCAATATAATTGGTCGATATTTTTTTTTTCATTTTGTTACGTTTGATCTAAACTAAAGATATTATTACACAATGAACAATGCATACAATTTCTAGCTTTAAGTAAACGTATAGATTAATTATGATTGTAATGATAAATTGACTGAATATAAGAATATTGTGAATTCGATATCAAATCATGATTGATTGCTAAATTCTTATACCTTAAGTTTTCCTGAACCCTATAAATGTACTACTTGAAAGAAAATCACAAATAGTTCAAATATCACTTCTTGAACTTATAGACAGACAACGTAAAATCAACAAATAAAGAAAACCCCATGGTTTAATAATTTACACATATGAGATAGCGAACACTTACTTTAAAAGAGAGTTAATCTATGTTTTGAGGTAAGAACCACCTTACAAATACAATTAATTATAAATTCTTTGCATTGCCCATAAAAATGTGAGGAAAGTCCAACAGAACGACATTTCAAGAACAAAATATAAAACTTAGTTAAATGTTGTCTAATCTCAGTAAAATTAGTACATATTTTGACATCGTTGCAAAAACATAAATACATTCATCGTTATTTACAAACTTAGTAGCTTAAACTGTTAAATAATTTATATTTTGATGTACATTTTTAGCCCTCATAATTTGGCAGTATTGTACACGTGTGATTTATTTAGCAGCTTCATATTTCAAACAGCTGTTGTAGCAAGTAGCTAACACATTTAGGGGAACAACTGTAGTATGTTACAAGTTTAGTTGTTGGACTAACACACGAATAAGTGCACAAGGCCTGTTAGAACTTAGTGTGCGTTCATCATAAATATTTTAAATACCAACAGTTTAGTTGGGCTTCGATATATATTTTAATAAGTGTAATTTTTTCCCCTTTTGGACAAAAAGTAACAACTACTTAAGAACCTAACTGATCAGCTAGAGGCATATATTGTTGCAACATGTCATACACAGCCTCTTAAATATTATCTGTATACAAATTGTAAATCTTAAATGTATATACTATTATTCTGATCATAGACTTAAGTAAAAGTAATTAAACTCACAGAAAGTAGTTAGTGCAACATGTTGTTATGTAATACAAAAACAACATGCATATAATTTTTTTGGAAATAGACCTGCATGTTATCGGAACAATCGGTTAAGATGAATTTATTGTTGGCACTTTATTTCCAACAGAGGCTCCTATTCTAGTCGCCGATATATTTCCTTAAATTCGTAAGGAAATGTTAAAATTCGTAGCGAAATGATTGGTGACTAAAATGAAAGCCTCTATAAGAAAAATTTTTACAAGATAATATTTCGGATAATATCGACCATGGTTGTTTGTAAGAGTAATTTTATTTTTTTAGAATTTAAAGCATCCATTTCTACTGCTACGAAAATACCATGCTACGTCATAGTAACGGGAGAGGGACTTAACGCAGTGTTTCTGCAAACATCACTCGTGCTTTACTTTAGGTTAGAGTTGTTTACTTTTTATGACTTTCAGGGACTTTACAGCCTCCTTGTTTGTTTTTTATCCTACAAGGTATAACATATGTTTTAAAATTAAGACCTAAAGTTCATACGATGAGTCTGGTGAATAAAAATGAGAAATCACTTGTAAGCAATTACTAGCTAGTAAAGTAAGGTACCAAACAATGCAAATGTTATTATATGAAATATAAATTATCAGAGGTTCATAATCACCAAATGAAACAGCTGTTTTAAATTACATTAGATGGTAAATTGAATACCAGTTACGAGTTAAATTTTGTTTTTCGATTTAATCTGTTTAATTTTTTTTTTTATTTAATATGTTTACAAAGACAATGGTCATATTAGTGTCGCTTCATCTAGTGTGTGAAGTCCGGTTCCATCTGACAATGCAAAATAAGGAAAATCACCTTATATTGCTCAGTGAATGAGTTTCAGCTGCTCATTATGTGTTAGCTGAGCACTTCCTCTACTTAGATTTATAGCATTTGCACCTACCTTCATCCAAAATCAAACTTGACACCAATTGCATTTGGCAAAAATTGATTCTGTTTAGCTGACAGACCCCCCCTCCCCCTCCTTATGTCCAATGGAGGTTACCAGGACTTTTTCCAATTTCTTTCAGGTAGCACTTTCTCCAACATGGGTGAGTAGAGGACAGACAAATCTTTTTCTTTGCCATCCTTACTAGTCTCTTTCCAGCACTGACTAGGACCTTGCGTCGTTCAGTAATCCTTCTGCTAGGAGGTCACAAAGTGTGGATATTTATAGGTATGCACTGTGGATTCGATACTCCCTGGTGTGGAATAACATCCGCACTAGTGAGTATTACAGCTACCCGCAGTACTATCCTAACCGATTTGTTAATTACAAGGCAAAAGTGTGGTTCGGATTCAAATGTAGGCCTCTTAGTTGTCATTGGCTGTATAGGCTATTAATTACCAGCTTTGTCTAAGGAATATGTCGGCCTTAGTCCCTATTAACAAGACTATAAGACCGCACCTATCATCCTACACTCATCTCCATTCATCCTTGGCTTACGATACTTACATTTGTATGGTCGCCATTTCAAAGTAAAGTATTAAAGTATTCAACTACAAAAGCCGTTTTGAAGAACAACGCTATATTTATACAACGGTGTAAAACAGCCCATAACAGTTCTGTGATATAGCCCAGCTTTAGAGAACAATCCAACATTAATGGTCAATTAGTTCAAGCTTAACATTAATGTTTCACTGCGTTATCGGTTTATGGAATCAGAATCAGAATCAGAATCAGAATTTTTTATTGCCATAATAATACATAAATGTACAGGGCAAAAGTCACTAAAACTAAACAAATAAAATCAGACCCATTAAAATAAGATACAAACTTCAAAAGGTACAAACTATTTACAATTTAAAAACGAAAAATGGTTTTCGGTTTTAGTAGTTGGTAACGGATTGGAAACTCTGTCACAGTTTTGTTTTATATCGATTTTTTTATCTAATGTTCCTTCAAATGCATAAGTATTATGATAGACAGCAACTAGATAAAGATTTTTAACAAATACTAAATTTTGTTAACTACAGTACAAATGATTTCCAAAAAAGGAATCAACTTATAAATACTGATTTTTCCTTAGTAATAGTCCCTGTAAATGGACATTCCATTTAAGTGAACCAGGCGTACCATTGACTTTAGATACTGCAAATAGGCATTCTATTTATGCGAACCAAATATATCATTGACATTGGATACTGCAAGTAGACATTTAATTAATGAGAACCAGATGAAGCATAGACTTTGGTTCCTGCAAGTATACAATTGATTTACGAGAACCAGACTTTAAACTTTGGATACTGCAAGTATATATTTCACTTATGAGAAACATATGTAGCATAGACTTTAGAAAGGTATTGGGTTAATCTAGCTACGCTCAACATTGTAAGCAGACAACTGCATATTTTACAACTGATCATTGTACACCTAGTATTAAAACTCTCGACTCAACGATTGTTGGTTCAGTTGCTAAAATGCAAGAAATCTACAAAAAATAATCTTATAACTTTGTAGAGTTTATTGAAGAAGTGTGTTTATATGACTTCTTTGAATACATCGTTCACAACTACGCTAACAAAGCTTAACTTTGGCAACTAACTATAAACACAGACAAAGTAGCAAATGAGTGGGTTTTGACTATTAAATTTGTATATTGAGCTTATCTTATGTCATTCTGTAAACCCTAACAGGTTACTGAGTTTGTGAGAATGTTTATGATCAAAAAAACGTTTGAAACATTATAAAGTTCCATTGATTAATGGTAGAGTATGATCATCCTCATGATTGTGATAATGTTATAGACCAACTTATTACTTGAGTTTTGATAAAGTAAAATAACAACATTTCCAATTACTTATAACCAAACATCTCAAATGGCGTCTTAAATTTTAGGAATATTACAATTTTGCTAGGTGGTTAGCACGTCCGTTGTTTAGCTGAACATAAGTAGCTTAACCGCTTGGATTTTCCTTGTAAAATGAAAATGCTTTGCAATTGACTTTAAATGTTATTTTAATATACTTTAGTGAAAGTCCAATGCAATTAAACTTCTTTTAGTAGATTCGATTATCTTTGAAAGTTGTTTAAAACGCTGTCCAATCTATATTTACTTCTGCTGCTTAGATCAGTCAAAGATTATATAACGCACCAAATGTTTTTACATTTTATACGCAGTGCATAATAAAGTTGGAAAATGTTACCTAGTTGACAGTTAAAAGACTGCGTCCCAGGTAAAAAGCAGTTTTGATGAAAGAAATTCCGAGTATCTTTTGCACGTCTGCCACGCTTCGGTAGCGTTTAAAAATATTAAAGTCTTTAAACCTCAAACACATTTATTGTTTGAAACGTACAATTTTATCTCCTTTTAGTCTTTTTATGGCATGGGTTTTGGGATTTATGTACCTTATAACACAGGTAAATATTCTTACAATGGTATAAGGCAGTGGTTTATTACTTTTAATAAAGTTTAAGCGTTCTAACAAATTTCATAACTGTTTGTAGTTAATTGTTAATTAGTAATAAGTGCCTTCTGCCTTCTGTATTACTGGAATATTTACTGTGTATTAAAAAAAATATGAAGGTCCATTTAGTAGTATTCAATAGTTAATAGTATGGAATTACAATTTCATGAAAATGTAAAGTATCCAATGAATATCCTCAAATAAACCTAAAACCTGTCAAATAATACTACACAGAGATTTAAATGGCATACCGCAACTTAGTAAATAACAATTTAACAACTTTTAAAAGATAGATTGGTCTATCAAGTGAAGAGTCATCGAAGAAACTCCAGTCTTCCAGTTCATTTCAATTTATCCCTCATATATTCTACGTAATGGTGAAAAAGGTTTTACAGCTTCACTCACTGACGCATTACATTTAACTTTAAAGTTATTTTCTTCAACTGTTATTCCATAACAGTATCATTTTTATGAAATACAGGGTGTCCCGTAACTCCCTGGACACATGTATATAGCGTTATTGCTTAGGTCAAGACAAACACATCTCACCATAGGATTAGTCTTTTTTTGTAAAAAACACATAAATACAGACAGACGGAAAACTAGGCACCACAGACCCATGTTCCTATGGTGAAATGTGTTTGTCTTGACCTAAGCAATAACGCTATATACATTTGTCCAGAGAGTTACGGGACACTCTGTATAAAAACCATACAAAATGCAATATCTCTTAGATATTTTCGTAACTTTCAATTTAATTGCTTATTTATAAATAAATCATGCATTTTATAATTCTCAGCAGACTATTTTACAGGATATGTGCTACATAAAGCAAGCTTTTGCCGTAAAAAACACACAAATCACATTCCACCTTAGTTTCTAAGGAAAGTATTATATAAATAAATTATTTTAAAGCTCAACATTGGATCACCACAGAGTTAAAATACCATTAAGAAAGAGCTATAAGATTCGTTCTAGATGTATTCAATTGTTTGGACACTTCCAATATACAGTCTAACAGAGTCAGTCCCATGAAGGGGTTCAGAATTTTGATTTTGATTTATTTATGTTTATACCACTATTTTTCTTTTATTTTACAAATGTTATGGAGCTGAAATGTTCATCAAAACATGATCTAAATCTACCTGATAAATAGTGTAAAGCTACAAAACTGTCGGTACAAAAATGGCCAAGTAATTTAATACGAAACGTCTAAACAGCTTAGTAAGAAACCGCTGTGTATTTGCAATGCTTTTTAACTTCTGAAATATTTCCCACCAAAATACATGTGTTGGTTAAAAATACATTGTGGTTGTGAGTTGGATCCAAATGAATACGTTTATCACGACATGTAATCAAATCAGTGTAACATTGTGCAATGTAGCTTTAAACTTTGTAACAATACTTTTTGGTTATTCAATTAATAAAAAAAACTCAACATTTTATGTGTCGACGCCTACTGGACTTAGTCAGTAGGAATTCAATTTCTATAAAGAGAACGTCTTTGTCTGGTCCATGATATTTTTTAAACTTTCATCCAAATTGGTTCAGTAGTTTGTTTAGTCGTAACATACCTACATACATGATGAAAGTGAATAGATGCTTGACTCCTGTTACTAATCTACTTATATATAGTTCAGTTTTAAAAACCTTTGTACAACTTAATCTACGGTACTACTGGACCGATTTTATTAATTAATACTTCGTTGGAAAGCTTAATTCGAGTAGAGTTGCAAATAGTTACATGTAAGTTTTTTTTTATGATTTGTGGGGAAAATAAAAAAACATGTTTATCTCACTTTAGGCTTCCTTTATTGCTAGTTATATTAAAAAACGCAAACTGGTTGATAAAATGTATCAATTTGATACCCAACTGCATGTACAAAGCTAGTAGCTTATAGTTTGACGATTTGTGTTTTTAATACTTTTCTTTTCAAATTCCGATAAAAAAGGACAATAATTGAAGGGATGAATGAACATTAATTTTCTTTAAACACAAGAACACTATTGGCCCATTCTGTGATATTTCACCTCAATGTTTGTCACTTCTCCTCTCACATCACTCAATGACAGTCTGAAGCTTGAATATTGAATTCCTCGTGAAATTAGATTCTCGTAGTATCAAGTCAGTCGGTTTAATGGTTTGTAACGTTCGAGTCATATTATAATTTAAAATAGCCTATCATGGTAAACACTTGATTGTGTTTTTATAAAAAAAAACAGCAGTGTTTCTTTTTTTGAAATCGTTTTTTGTAAAGAGCGAACACCAGAAACTCATTTTTTATTGAATAAACAACCAAAACATTGCTGTAACCTTTGGTTAAAGTAATTTAAAATGTGGTTAGGTGAGAAACTAGGTTTAAAAACTAAGCACTACTTAAATTATACGTTTCTTGTTAGTGTTTCGTGTTAACACCATCCAACAACATTGAATTGTAGTGTAGGCATATTATATTGTTTTGCTAGGTTTTAGTATAAAATTATAATGCTTTGCTCTAAAAAATATATAATATTTTAAAGGCTAGTTTAGGAGGACAAGCTTGTCAGCATACATTAACGCCTCTTTTTAATTACATAGGACCAAATTAAATTAATTTACTTTATTTTTCAATCCAATAAATTCTTAATTTTAACACGACTTTGGCTTTTCGCATTACATATTGAACAAGCTACGTGGTTATATCGTTCAAGTAGTGCTCTTAATAGATAGCTACCGAACTGAAATTAAGATTAACAAGGTCTTGAAGGTTTATTGTTTAACTGATGCTAAATAGGATTTATACCTTTCAGGCTATGAAGCTCTGTTCTTGTTTTTACTCATTTTATTGCAAAGGTATCAGGCATAAGGTTTTATTTTTAGATTGATTTGTTTGATTAAGGTTTGATTGACTAATTATTTAATTATTTAAACAAATAATTTGTATCTTATGATACCTAAATTGAACAATGAATTAATATATTTAATACCAATTGGACCAGCACGTAATATTTAATTAATCACAAACAAGCAAACAAAGTACTGTAAAGAACTTTAAGCTTTTAAATGTTAGTATGTGTGTTTTCAAGGAGTTGTTAGTACAATATATGTTCTATGGAGTATTTGATATATTAAGTTATTTTATTATGTTGTTTACGTACTATAAAACCTAGTCGGTATTACAGCTATACTGTTTGTAAAGTCCAGGACAATATACTAATCAGGTAACTTTGTTATAACTGGACTATGAGTTAAAAAATAGCTAAATATATAAAGCACCTTTGATTTTACAATAACCATTATTTTTAAAATTTTAAACAACATACATGCCATGAAACAAAAATGTCAGCGTGTTTAGTGAAATATTAACCATTGGACTATTGGGCCTTAAAGCTATATGTTTAGTCATTTTCATAATGTAGATATTAAGTTTCATCATTCGAGATATTTTAGAGATCAGTAAAGTATTTAAAAAATGTCTTCACACCAACCTCAACCATTACCCTTGCCTTATCCGCTAGATCTAGCCTTAAACCTGTGGATCTAAGATTTGAAGGTATACCATAAATGTCAATAAGACATTTTGCAAACATTATGATGTATTCGATACAACAAACTTAGTAACTATTGAAACAATTTGTTTTTTTATTTCACTTTAAATTTTTATTTGTAAAAAAAAACATTACAATTTATAATAAAACTAAAATTTAGTGGCGCCTCCTCCTCTGAATGACGACAGCGTCGCGCCTGGTCGTATCAGTTAGTGGGTCGTACTCAACCTCCATCATTGGTGGGGGTGGGGGGTCCCGTCGAAACCAAAAGTACAAAACCCCACCCCCAACGACAGCCGTGGCCAGGCCAATGGCTATGCCGACCACGTGCTCGCTGCAACAAAACATAAACAATCAAAAGGTTGTCCCTACACCACTAAAAATCCCTTTAACCAAAAGCTTAAAAACATTACTCGTTTCTCCTAATAAGTATTATATTTCAATACTGTAGGCCTATACATTTATTTAGCTCTTACCTTGCCCATTGCAAAGCCATAAGAAGCATCTTTCAATCAGGATGTGTCTTGACTCTGTGTCTTGACTCTGTGTCTTGACTCTGTGTCTTGACTCTGTGTCTTGACTCTGTGTCTTGACTCTGTGTCTTGACTCTGTGTCTTGACTCTGTGTCTTGACTCTGTGTCTTGACTCTGTGTTTTACTCTGTGTCTTGACTCGGTGTCTTGACTGAAATAAAATCAAGAACTAACTTAAACTCATTTAATCATAGAACAAAATATAACATTGTTTGTTTACATTTTCATAATAAACATAAAACCAAATTATCAGCTGATTCCAATATATTACACTTTTCCCTCCTCATCGTCTACCGCACCTTCTCTTCTTCGCAGTTGATCCGAATGTTTTCTTTTTATGACTCCACCACACATGACTTCATAAGAGTATAAGCCATTGCGTTTGACTATTGTTCCTGCTATCCAACCAGGGTTATTCTCTTTTTTCATCCATACTTCTTCCCCTTCACTGAATGCTCTTAAGGTTTTCTTTTGAGTTGGGTTTTGTTGTTCCTTCCAAATTTTCAGATCTAATTGTTGTCTAAGGTTTGGTTTCATGTTGTCCAACATAGTTGGCATTCTTCGACCTAGAAACAACTCTGCAGGGGCTCGTCCTGTTGTTTTTTGTGGGGCATTTCTGTAACTGAACAACACATTTTGCAATGCCAATGAAGAATCATTAATTTCTTGTTTTGTTGTTCTGTAACGCCTTTTCAAAGTCCCTATTAGACGTTCGACTAAGCCATTACTTCTAGGATGATAAGGAGTATTTCTTATATGTCGAATTGAATGTCTCTTGAAAAATGCTTCCATTTCAGTAGAGACAAACTGTGGCCCGTTGTCAGTTACTACTTGTGATGGTATCCCATACCTGCTCATCCACGATCTTAATCTTTGAATTATGGCAGTTGAAGTCGTTGTTTTTAAACATTCAACTTCTGCCCACTTAGATAGCGCGTCAATCCCTACTAACCACATTACTCCATCAACTGGTCCAGCTAAATCCAAATGAACTCTTTCCCACACTTTTTCAGGAATGTTCCATGGATAGACCGGGACTTCTTCAATGTTTCCTCTGTTTTCTTGACATGCTTCACAAGTCTTAACATGCATTTCAACGTCTTTGTCAATGTTAGGCCACCATACATAGTATCTGGTAATTGATCTCATAGCTGAAATTCCAGGATGGCCACAGTACAAAATTCTCAAGATTTTTTTTCTCATATTTGTTGGCACAACAACTCTACCAAACCACATCAAAACACCATCTTCAACTGATAATTCTTCTTTCCTCTGTTTAAATGTTTTAATGTTATCTGGTACCTTCTCTGGCCATGAATTTAGCACATAACTTTGTACTAATTTTATCTCCTTGTCCAAACTGCTGTTATGTTTGAGTTCCTTATAGGACACCAATGTCTCAACTTTATCCATGTTTAAAAACTTTATGTCTCTTACATCGGTAGATTCTTCTCTGATTCTCATGGGAAGACGGGATAGTGCATCAGCACAAACGTTTTCATCTCCTTTCCTGTACTTGATTTGAAAATTGTACTGATTCAGTTCTAGGGCCCATCTCACTAACCTATTGTTCATTACCTTTGGAAGATTCCGGGTTTCTCCAAATATTCTTTGAAGGGGTTTATGATCGGTGACAAGTGTGAAGCTTCGTCCATATACATATTGGTGAAACTTTCTTACAGCAAATAAAATTGCAAGTGCTTCTCGATCAATATTCGAGTATCTTTTCTCAGCATCTGAAAGAGTTCTGCTAGCATACGCGATTGGTTTTTCCAGACCATCTTCACACTTGTGCATTAAGACACTCCCAAGACCGTCTTCGGACGCATCACACACCAACACTAGAGGTTTGGATTCATCATATGGAACAACTGTGTCTTCTTCCGAAAGAATCATTTTGACCTTTGTAAATACTTCATCTTCTTTCTCTGTCCAGATCCATTTTGATCTGTTGCTAGTAAGTCGATGTAACCTTGAGCACAGCGCATGCAACCTAGGGATAAACCTTTCATAATAGTTTATGGATCCTAAAAAAGACCTAAGCTGTTTGACATTTGTAGGTTTAGGTGCCTTTTGTATTGCTTCGATCTTCTCTTTTGTTGGATGGATACCCTGTTCATCGATAATGTGTCCAAGATAGGTGACTGAATTCTGCATGAATCTACATTTTTCTTTCTTCGCTTTTAGCCCTGCGTTACTCATTCGTTTTAATACTTCCTTTAAGTTCATGAGGTGTTCTTCTTTGTTTCGGCCCGTAATGATTACATCATCTAGAAGTACCCCCACTTGTGGTATGCCTTCAAGGAGCTTCTCCATGTATTCCTGAAAGATACCTGGGCTGGAGGTTATACCAAATGGTAGTCTCTTGTATCTATAGTATCCAACGTGCGTGGATATTACCAGATATTTTCTGTCTTCCTCCGATACTTCCATTTGGAGATATGCATCTCTCAAGTCGACAACTGAATACTGCTTCCCTCGAGATACTTTATTCGTCAGTTCCTCAAAAGTTGGCAAAAGTGTTGTATGGGTAACAATGTTTGGGTTTAAGGTTACCCGAAAATCTCCACATATTCTAATTGTGCCATTTTCCTTCTCAACATTTACTGTTGGTGTTGCCCATTCGATAGGAGTTTTGGAAGGGTCTACCTTTTCTATAACACCGTCACTTACCAGTCTGTTTAGTTCTTGCTCAACTCTACTTCTTAGTGGAAAAGGCACTCTGCGAGCAGGAAAACACCTAGGCTCTGAGTCACTCTTAACATGTATCTTCGCCTGATAGCCTTTAATGGTTCCCAATTCTTTCTTAAATACATCACTAAACTCAGAAATAACTTGGTTAATTTCCTCTTCGGTTACTGTAGAAACATTTTCATCTTTATTGGTGTTATCCAACTTACGAATCGTAACACTAGGTGGTAATTTCATGTTGAAGGCAAGCATCCATGGTAATCCAAACAAAGGAGATTCGTTTCCATTTACCACAGCAGCCTTAAGTTTCCTAATCTGTCCATCAACTTTAACATTAACTTCACACTCTCCTAAAACATCCAGGGTATTGTTTCCATAAGCGACAAATTTTGTTTTACATGCCCTCAAATTTGGTGATCCTATTTGTTTCCACAGGGGTGCATCAATCATCGATGCTCTAGCTCCTGAATCAAACTCCATGGTTGTTGGTACTTCATTTAGGGTAACATTAATTTGTGCTCTTGGGATCTTCCTATTAGGTTTAAGTTCAGAAATTCCTAACTGTACCTCTTCTTCCTCAAATTTTATGTCTGTGTCGTTGATTTGGTTCAAATAGGCCTTTTTTGAACGACAATGTCCCGGAAAATGACCCATTTTTCCACAGAAGTGACATTGTTTTGTCTTTTTGGTTCCACATTGTCGTGAGAAATGACCTTGCCTTCCACATGAAAAACACTTAGACTTTTGAGCTGGACAAAATTCTCCACTGTGTACTAGTCCACACTGATTACAATCTTCTGTAGAATGGCTGTATGTTTCTTTTGCGGAATATCTATTTTTCTTATCATAGCTATGTACCTTGTTAATTACAGGCATAGCTTCATCTAAAATATTCATTTCCCGCTTAGCTCTATCCATCGCTTCAGCTAAATCTACCAACTCATTTAAAGTTAAACGTGAACCATCTTTATTTATGCCTTCTGGCCACCTTTGCCTGATTTCAACTTCAAACTGTGGAAAGTTAACGCCACCAGCAAATCTATCCCTTACTCTTTCCTCAAAATACCTGTCGTATTTACAGTAGGAGGCTAACTCTTTTAAACGTAAGACGAAATTTGAAAAACTCTCATCATTTCCTCTCACACATTTTTCAAAGTCTAGTCTCGCTGCAAAGATTGTTTTACTAGGTTTATAAACACACCGAAATGTATCAAGCAGTTCAGTCATTGGTATGTCATAAATTTGCCTAGGTAAAACGAAGTTAGATACCTTTTTGAGGGGTACAGGTCCAACATATGCTAGAAGAAGATCCCTTCTGGCCTCCTCAGTTTCATCACTGTCATCACCCAATCCCTTTACCTTGCACATCAATTGGAAGTGAGCTTCATAATCCTCCCAGTTCAATTTTTCATCATAGGGTTCTATTGAAAACTTTTCCATTCTCTTTCGCACCTCTTCTTTATTGTTCCAACCAATATCTTCACATCTTTGGGTTCGTTTTTTACTCATCGTCGCCAGTGAAATAAAATCAAGAACTAACTTAAACTCATTTAATCATAGAACAAAATATAACATTGTTTGTTTACATTTTCATAATAAACATAAAACCAAATTATCAGCTGATTCCAATATATTACACTGACTCTGTGTCTTGACTCTGTGTCTTGACTCTGTGTCTTGACTTTGGGTCTTGACTCTGTGTCTTGACTCTGTGTCTTGACTCTGTGTCTTGACTCTGTGTCTTGACTCTGTGTCTTGACTCTGTGTCTTGACTCTGTGTCTTGACTTTGGGTCTTGACTCTGTGTCTTGACTCTGTGTCTTGACTCTGTGTTTTACTCTGTGTCTTGACTCGGTGTCTTGACTCTGTGTCTTGACTCTGTGTCTTGACTCTGTCTTGACTTTGGGTCTTGACTCTGTGTCTTGACTCTGTGTCTTGACTCTGTGTCTTGACTCTGTGTCTTGACTCTGTGTCTTGACTCTGTGTCTTGACTCTGTGTCTTGACTTTGGTTCTTGACTCTGTGTCTTGACTCTGTGTCTTGACTCTGTGTCTTGACTCTGTGTCTTGACTCTGTGTCTTGACTCTGTGTCTTGACTCTGTGTCTTGACTCTGTGTCTTGACTCTGTGTCTTGACTCTGTGTCTTGACTCTGTGTTTTACTCTGTGTCTTGACTCGGTGTCTTGACTCTGTGTCTTGACTCTGTGTCTTGACTCTGTGTCTTGACTTTGGGTCTTGACTCTGTGTCTTGACTCTGTGTCTTGACTCTGTGTCTTGACTCTGTGTCTTGACTCTGTGTCTTGACTTTGGGTCTTGACTCTGTGTCTTGACTCTGTGTCTTGACTCTGTGTCTTGACTCTGTGTCTTGACTCTGTGTCTTGACTCTGTGTCTTGACTCTGTGTCTTGACTCTGTGTCTTGACTCTGTGTCTTGACTCTGTGTCTTGACTCTGGGTCTTGACTCTGTGTCTTGACTCTGTGTCTTGACTCTGTGTCTTGACTCTGTGTCTTGACTCGGTGTCTTGACTCTGTGTCTTGACTCGGTGTCTTGACTCTGTGTCTTGACTCTGTGTCTTGACTCTGTGTCTTGACTTTGGGTCTTGACTCTGTGTCTTGACTCTGTGTCTTGACTCTGTGTCTTGACTCTGTGTCTTGACTCTGTGTCTTGACTTTGGGTCTTGACTCTGTGTCTTGACTCTGTGTCTTGACTCTGTGTCTTGACTCTGTGTCTTGACTCTGTGTCTTGACTCTGTGTCTTGACTCTGTGTCTTGACTCTGTGTCTTGACTCTGTGTCTTGACTCTGTGTCTTGACTCTGTGTCTTGACTCTGTGTCTTGACTCTGTGTCTTGACTCTGTGTCTTGACTCTGTGTCTTGACTCTGTGTCTTGACTCTGTGTCTTGACTCTGTGTCTTGACTCTGTGTCTTGACTCTGTGTCTTGACTCTGTGTCTTGACTCTGTGTCTTGACTTTGGGTCTTGACTCTGTGTCTTGACTCTGTGTCTTGACTCTGTGTCTTGACTCTGTGTCTTGACTCGGTGTCTTGACTCTGTGTCTTGACTCTGTGTCTTGACTCTGTCTTGACTTTGGGTCTTGACTCTGTGTCTTGACTCTGTGTCTTGACTCTGTGTCTTGACTCTGTGTCTTGACTCTGTGTCTTGACTCTGTGTCTTGACTCTGTGTCTTGACCCTGTGTCTTGACTCTGTGTCTTGACTCTGTGTCTTGACTCTGTGTCTTGACTCTGTGTCTTGACCCTGTGTCTTGACTCTGTGTCTTGACTCTTCGAAGATATTTCTTTTAGTTTTCTTTGACAAAATTTGCTCACACGTCCAAGTGATTCAAAAATTACTTGAAATGATAAGTAATCAGGTTTCTATGGATACATATTGTATTTTGTCGTAGTTCAACTTTGTAAACAAAAAAGATCAAACACATATTACAATGAAAGAATACATAATAATTATGTTGCTAGGCATTTACAGATTTGTAACACATTAATTTATACTAATTTTAAGATACGGCACTAGTAACATTTCCTCATTTGGGAAAATCGGAACTGTGTTGAGTCCAAGAAATTATTAGGTACTAGCAGCGAAAGCCGCCGTTGCACGGGTTAAAATGCAATGCACAATAATGGCTATAAAAATTCATTTGAAATCAACAATTTTATCGAAGTGTCTGGTATCGCTCAGTTCATATTAGCATAATTAATTTTATTGCACTTTCATACAGCACCTACCTGCATTTTAATCTTCAAAATGTATATGCCTTTCAAAATTAACATCCTGTATTCATTTCCCGAAAGCATTACTTAGAGGATGATAGTATTTTTATTTGCATTTACTTTTTGCATACTTTGATTTATATTTAAAAATTAGAAATTAATAGCTTACTTTGCTTGTTATGTTGGTTTTGTAAACATTATCTCCAATTTGTAAAAATGCACATAAAGATACTCCTTGTAATAAAAACATCTATACCTTTGGGCCAGACAAATTTGTTTACAAAAAGTTATTAAAATAATTCAAATTAGTTGAACATTGTTAGTTGACTTCCATTTATAAATCCCAAAGTACCCATGAACTTTTGAGAAAACTGGAAGTCACACCCCCATAAACCATATACTTAAAATGTTCGTCATGACGAGAAACCTTGCGCAAAACTATCCATTATTTCATAAATTGCCCTTTAAGGTCGTAATTTCTTTCTAAAGAAGAATAAGAATATCATTAGATGCTATTTACTGCTGATATATGTTAACTTCAATACATCTGACCGTGATTTATCACTAAGCCAGTAAGCGATATTACATTTTGATCATTCATTTGCCAATCAATTTTGCAATGGACTGTATGCTATATAAAGCCAGGGATAAAGCTACCTATAATAATTAAGACTTTTTAGTTACGTCTTATAATGTTTAAATCAATTGTTTTACTGTACAATTTGTGTAATTTTTTTGTAAATTAGTTAAGCGTATGATAATTAGAATCATAGTATATAGCTAAAATCAAAGGAATGTTTCAAAGGATCACCTTCTTTCATCAACAAAAAAAAATAAAGATTTTGCAATTATCCATTTATCCTTGAATAGTAAATAGAGTACAAAATTAGCTCCTTTGTTGGGAAGCTAAATGGTTTTGAAGAGTAGTTGTGTGTTAAATTAGGTACTAAGGAGAGTCAGGATATTCAGCACATTTTGGTGACAGCAGATAAATGATGAATTACTCGCTTCACTGGTTCGTCCCAAAATCGTCTTTCTGTCTGCAGCAATGACTAGAATGCATCAAAACAGAACTATACTATTTTCCCACTTTTTAAATATATTTCTCTACTAAGTTCTATTAAAAGATTTTTATAGTTTATAGTAATTTACGCAACTATTGCGTTAAGATAGTGTTAACGACACGAGTGGAAAATGTAAATTCTAAGAGTGTCTTTAACACTATTTACGCGAACTGTGTACACTACTTTACCTACGACGGTTATTTAATGACAAAAAATCACTACTCATAACGTCTAAGACAGGTTATGTTTTCGTTTATAACCTGTCATTGTCACTGACAGTGCTGTAACGAAACATTGTACCAAACACTAATTGCACATCTCAAAAATTAAATTGGCCTAAACAGCTGATTAGTTGAAGTTCAAATCATTACATTTTTACTTCTTCTCTCTCAATCCTCGAATCTCATTGGTCCGTTACCCGTGTTTTTATGAGTAAAACTATGCTGTTAAGTAAACAATGCTGTTATGAAAAACTTTTCCATTTTAAGAACTGAACTGAAACGGCTACTTAAAAAATCGGTCGTAGGTAAATACAGTTTATGTTATTTATTTTGAATGTGAATTCCATATTATAAAATTTTTACTCGTGTTATAATATACAATTTAATTTTTAAATGGCTACTCAAAAAAGGTGTTACAGTAGAAATTAAATATTAAAACAATATTAATCAAATAATTATTACGGCAACGTCATAAGGTCCCCATCATCATCATTTTTGGTAAGATCAAATCAATCAATCAAATTATTTTATTGTCCTCATACAACATTCTTTATATTACAAAAATGTCAACTTAAAAATACTTCCATATATTAATAATAATAAAATAATGCCGATGAAAATACAAAACTGGTAGTAATCAATACTTTAACATAAAATTAATAAATGTAAAAAGTATTAAATCTTGGTAATAATAATAACAATATCCACAGTCGAATTTTTTTAGGCTTTTAAATTTTTACTTAACAGCTATAGGTTAGGGAAATATGCAAAGTGCCCATTATGTCGTCTCAAATGCTATTTTAAAAAATCTTAAAAACCACATTGCTTGTTCATGTACATGTATACATTTTTGAAATCTTCTCTAAAATATGGTAGGCATTTTAAATCTAAAAAATCAAAGGTATTTGAGTGATCCTAGTAATACAACTTGTACAATGTCGAGTGTCCAACATTGTTTGTATTAAAAAACTGCATGAAATCACATAAAAAATTAAACTTTATTTAACTTATGACTTGCTTGTAAAACTTTAAAAATACAATACCTACTGTTTTTGTTTGTGTTTTTACAAATATAAATTCAATCATATGTTAATTTACAAACAGTCTGTTAGGAGATTGAACATGCCGCCCACCTTGAAAGTACCACTTTCAACAAAATACAAAAAATAAACTATTTACAAAAAATGTCTTATCGATTGTCTTTGGCCTTTTCAATTTTCAATTGGTAATACACACAGGCGATTTACAGATCTCTTGAATGTTCCTGTAGAGGTTCGCACTGTAGCCACTCTAGTTTTTCCATCAAGTCCAGGATGAACATCTTCAACAATAGCAGTAATCCATTTTAAAGGTGGTAGATTGTCATCTTTGATTATGACTAGTTGACCAGGTTTGATATTATTGGCAGTCGTGAACCACTTTTGCCTTTGTTGTAATTGAGAGAGGTATTCCTTGGACCAACGGCGCCAGAAGTGTTGCATAAGCTGTTGTAATCGTTGCCACTGTAATAGACGATTTTCTGGCTTAAATGTATAATCTGAATCTGGTAAACTTGTAAGTGCTTTCCCAATTAAGAAGTGACCAGGTGTTAGAGGAAGGGGATCTTTAGGATCATATGACAGAGGAGTTATAGGTCTTGAATTCAGGCACGCCTCTATCATTGTAAGCACAGTATACATGTCTTCAAATGTGAGATTGGCGTTTCCCACAACCTTCCTTAAATGCTGCTTTACGGACTTAACTGCGGATTCCCAAAGCCCTCCAAAATGGGGTGAATTTGGAGGCAAGAAATGCCATTTGATGCCTTGAAAAGATGTAGCATTTATGATTTGTTCTTGATGATCATTACTTTTAAGAAGGGAGTAAAGTTCCTTTATTTCGTTATTGGCTCCAACAAAGTTTGTTCCGTTATCGGAATATATGTGGTTACATAAGCCTCTTCGAGATGTAAAACGCTTGAATGCTGCTAAAAAGCCGTCAGTTGTTAAGTTGGATACTAATTCCAAATGAATAGCCTTTGTGGTAAAGCAAACAAAGACTGCAATGTAGCCCTTAATTAATGAAAACTTTCGAAAGCGGTTTGACCGTAAATATATCGGTCCGCAATAATCAACTCCTGTAATCTCAAAAGGCTGTGATGGATTCGTTCGATGTGCAGGTAAGTCTCCCATTTCAGGTTGTGTGCATTTCGGCTTTGTTTTAAAACATGGTATGCATTTATGGATGATATTTCCTTATAATGTTCTTGGCATTTAGTGGCCAATATTGTTGTCTTATGATGTATAGAAGTGTTTGAGGACCCACATGGAGATTGCGAATATGTTCATTTTCAATTATTAAATGAGTGAAATAGGATTTAGCAGGCAATACAATTTGGTGTTTTTGACTTTGATCTAACTTTGCGTTGGCTAGTCGACCGCCTACTCGAATGATTCCTTCATCATCCTTAAATGGATGAAGTGTTATTAGTTTGCTTTTCTTGTGAATTTGTTTTGAGTTTGACAATGATTGTAGTTCTTGAGGAAAGAAACGTTTCTGTTCATGTTTTATCCAATGCTTAAGACTGTGGTTTAATTCATCGTGTGTTAGAGGTCCTGCAATCTTTGAATCTTGAGTTTTACAATTTTTTATAAATCTCAAACAATATGCGGTGACACGAATCAGTTTCTGTAACTTGGAAAACTTCTTCAGTATATAGTCATTATCTGTTTGTTTTTCATTTGATTGAACTATTGCAGCAGAAACTGTGGACTTTCTTCTTTCTGGAATGTCAGTTGAAGGTGTTATGGAAGTGGAAGTAATTGGCCAGTTGCAAGGTTCTAACGATAACCAATATGGCCCTGAATTCCACAAATCAGATCTCATGATTTCATCGACCGTTAAACCTCTGGATACGAGATCTGCGGGGTTGTCTTGACTTGGCACATGTCTCCAATCTTTATAATCACTTAGATCCTGGATCTTTGCAATACGATTTGCAATGAATGTTTTCCAGCATGCTGCTTCTGCATTTAACCAGGATAAAACAATTGTAGAGTCCGTCCAGTATGTAACCCTTTCAATATGTTTGTTGATAAGAGCGGTTTTGACATTTGACATTAACTCAGTTAGGAGTAGAGCTCCACATAATTCCAATCTTGGAAGTGACTGTGTTTTCAGTGGTGTTACACGAGATTTTGAACAGAGAAGAGTAGTTTTAGCAGTTCCATCGCTTAGTTCGTGTCTCAAGTAAATTGCTGCTCCATATGCCTTTTCAGAAGCATCTGAAAAACCATGAAGTTCAAAAGTTCCCTCTGTTTGGATCATTCTTACACATCTTGATACATTAAAATTGCTGAGCAAAGTTAAATCCTGTTTGAATTGTAGCCATCTCTTGTGTAATTGTTCTGGGAGTACATCGTCCCATTTCATATTTTGTTTCCACAGGTCTTGCATGAGTATTTTAGCATTTATTATAATTGGAGAAATGATTCCTAAAGGATCAAACAGTTTTGCTATGTCTGAGAGCACAGTTCGCTTTGTTACACTTGTAGAAGCTGCCTTATTGTCTGTTGATAACATGTACTTGTACTTTATTTTGTCAGATTCCCAAAAAATGCCTAAGGTCTTGATTGTGCTATCATTAGAGTTGGGAAGTTTATGTGCTTTTCTTTCCACCATATCATCTGGAAGCTCTGCTAAAAGTGCGTTACTGTTGCTGTTAAACTTTCGCAAATTGAAGCCACCACACTTTAACATACCGACCAGTTGATCTCTTAATACCCTTGCTTCATTAATGTCGTCTGTTCCTGTCAATACATCATCCACATAAAAGTCTTTCATCACTACATTGGAAGCTTGTGGATATTGTGATCTTTCATCTTGAGCCAATTGTTGGATAGTTTTGATTGCTAAGTAAGGAGCACATGTTGTTCCATACGTAACTGTATTGAGCCTGTAAATGAGGACAGGTTTTGAGTTGTCTTCTCTCCAAAGGATTCTTAGCATGTCTCGTTGACTTGGATGGATCCAGATTTGTCGATACATCTTCTCTATGTCTGCTGTCAGAACGTAAGTGTGAATCCTGAATCTCAATAGGATAGAAAATAAATCATCTTGAAGAGTCGGACCAACCATAAGCGAGTCATTCAGAGATATCCCTGTTGTAGTTTTTGCTGAAGCATCGAAAACTACTCTTAATTTAGTTGTTGAACTGGCTTCCTTAATAACTGGATGGTGGGGTAAATAATACACTGGTTTGTCAGTTTCATTTGCAGTAACCTTTTCCATGTGTCCAAGTTCCTCATATTCATGCATGAAGGATTTGTATTGTTTTTGCAGTTCACTGTTATTTTTTAATCGTCTTTCAACTTGATAAAATCGTTTGATTGCTAATTCTTTGGAATCTCCTAGGGAACTTGGATCTTGCTTCAGAGGCATTTTGACAGTGTAGCGCCCATCATCGCCTCTTTGAACTGAATTGTCATACATTTCTTCACATAGTTTATTTTCTGATGTCATTATCGCCTTTTTTATAGGTTCTTCTTCAATTTTCCAGAATGCTTGAATATTCTTATCAAGGCTTTCCAGTGTAGTTAGATGACAAGACGTTTCAGTTGATGACTTTTGATGGTGTACTTTGCCTCCAACTATCCAGCCGAGCTTTGTGTTCTGAAGTACTGGTGAATTTTGATTCTTTATCCTTCCATCTACCAAAAGATCAAAGAAAAACTCTTGTCCTAACAAAATATCAACTTTAGATGGTTTGCAGAATGTGGGATCTGCCAAAGTGATATTTCCAGGGATATCCCATTGACTTGTATTAACAGTGTGTGTTGGAAGTAACCCTGTTATTTTAGGAAGAACCAAAAATGTTGCAGTTGCTTTGTAATTAGAATTTATTGACTGAAATGTTGCTTGTACCTTGTTTGTAGTTTTAGTTGTTCCTTCGTTAATACCTGTTACTAATACATTTGAATTTTCTTTCTTTAGTTTTAACCTTTGGCAGAGATTTTCTGTCATGAAGTTAGATTGGCTGCCATTGTCTAAGAATGCCCTGCACGTGTATTTAATTCCACTCGGACTTATAACATCCACCAATGCTGTAGATAATAAAACCTCTCCACCTTGGAAATTAGTACTTAGACTTGTTGTAGTAGTACTGGTATTTAATGCGACAACACTACTTCCCTGCTTGCTGTTACATGTAGCAGTTTTCTTTGGTTGTAATGATTTAAGCCTTGGGTCTGATGTGTTGTAATGAAGTGCAGTGTTGTGTTTCTTATTACAATGCTTACATCCTCTAGAATTGCAATGTTCTACGCGATGGCCCGGTTTTAAGCAATTAAAACAGAGTTTTGCTGCTGTCAATTTGCTTAATCGTTCTTCATGAGAAGCCTTAATAAGTTCGCTGCATTGATACACAGGATGGTTTCCATCGCATATGAGGCAGATGGATTCTTTGACAGAAACATATGTTTTCGTGTTTGATTTATGAGGATGAGCCAAGTGTTGTCTTGGATGGGCAGGTTTGTTATGGAGTTGAAATGACGTTGGGTTAGTGTGAACAATGCTGTGGTTGACGTTTTCTAACATTTGACATCTTTTTTGTAAAAAGTCTGTAAGTTCCTTTAAAGTAGGAAGTTCATTTGGTAGGGTTGAAAGTTCCCACTCCTTATGTGTGGATGTGTCAAGCTTTGTAGTTATGAGATGGACAATGAATGGATCATTTTCATTAATCTTTATCTGTAACCCTTCTAAAGCCCTGATGTGAGTTAGAGTGCTATTTAGTAGGTGCCTTAAGCTTGTTGGGTTGTCCCTTTGTACGAGAGAAAGCTCAAAGAGTGATCTTACATGTTGCTGTACGATAAGCCTAATGTTTTGGAACTGATCTTTAAGTAAGCTTAAAGCTACGTTGTAGTTAGAAGCTAATAGCTCTAAGTTCTTTATTACATTAGCTGCATCACCAGTGAGTGCAGCTTTTAGGTAATGCAACTTTTGGACATCATTTAAACTTTCATTTTTGTCAATTAATGCTGAAAAGGAATCAAAGAAGGGCATCCATTCATCAAACTTCCCAGAAAAGCTTGGTAGATTTATGGTTGGTAGTCGAACTGAAATGGACGAGTCTGAGGACTGTGTACTGTTATTTGAATTAGAATTGTGATTAACAACAACTACGTCATTTTGTGGTAGTGGACACGTGTGTTGTTCAATAAAGTTAGCTATTTCTGCACAAAGCACAAAATATTGCTGTTCAAACTCATCCCTTTCAGCTTCATGATTCAATTCTGAATCTGAATCAATATCTTCAATCTTAGATTGCACATTTTCAAATTCTACCCAACTTCCTTCTACCTTTTGTAGCCTAAGTTGTAATTCCTTTACATGCTGACTTCCTAAACATTTATCAAAAAAGTTTTTACATCTTGTAAGTTTAGCCTTAATATTACTTCTAGCTTTCACTAATTGTTGTAACTGATCTTGCTTTGGCATGGCTTGTTAATGTTCAATAAAACTTGAATGAATGTACAACTGAATAAATATTGCAAAGTTTGTAAGTAATTTAAATTTACCTTAAGGTCGTGGTTTTATCCGGGGTGAAGGACCAAAATGTACAATGTCGAGTGTCCAACATTGTTTGTATTAAAAAACTGCATGAAATCACATAAAAAATTAAACTTTATTTAACTTATGACTTGCTTGTAAAACTTTAAAAATACAATACCTACTGTTTTTGTTTGTGTTTTTACAAATATAAATTCAATCATATGTTAATTTACAAACAGTCTGTTAGGAGATTGAACACAACTAGCTAAATTTTCTTTTTGTTTTACTATAATGTATGTACAGTATAAGTTAGTAAATATATATTATGGCTGTTTCAATAAATGTAATCGAGTAACTACAAAATTCCCTATTTGTTTGCTCCAAATAAAGTATTTTTACTTTCCATTTTTTTACACTCGCAATGTTAAATTTGAGAGTAATTATTTACAATTTGTATTTATTTAAGAACATAAAGTTATGCCTGTTTTGTTTAACACCCCGGGATTCACAAGGTCGCTAACTTATAAGTAGATCGGGGTCATACAGCGTTCAAAGATTATAAACCACAAACTTTTACGACATTTTATACTCAGTTCATGTTTCAGGTGAAAAATGTTTTCCAGTTACAACTAAAACTCCACGTGGTAAAGCTGTTTTAATGAAAGGAATTCCGAGAATCTTTCAGCGCGTCTGCCACGCATCGGCAGCGTTTTAAATATTAAACTCTTTAAATCTCAACCATGTTGTTGGTTTAGAGACGTGCAATTTTATCTCCTTTTGATCTTTTTTATTGCTAGAGTTTTTGAATGCCTGATAATGCAGGCAAATCTTCACCCAGTGGTATAAGGCAGTTGTTAATAAGCACAGTGTTGTGTACCAAACCAGAATAAATCAAAAGCCATTCCCTTGTTGTAACGTCAAAATCCCCCGTCTTGAGTTTTTACACTGAAATAAACATAGATCCAAATGTCGTTATATTACTGCTGTTTCATTGAAAAAGACATTGAACAATGACATTTTGATACAGTAGTCATAACATCTTCCTATCATATTTTTTATCGTAGTATGTTTTTCAAACTTTAAAAGTGAACAAAAATTGGCAGTACGGTAGAAACTGTACTGCGAGTGGAGATCACCACGCATATTATTTATATACACTTACCGTCTTTTTGAAAAAGTATAAGTGTAAATATAATATATACGTGTATATACATGTTTTAAGTGTTATAAGACTTATTTTAATTTACTCTCCGTAATTATTTTTTGTTAACCGATCCCTCTATATTATTCTGTGCATAGATTTACATGATGGAAACTCTTAGCGTACGTTTTTGGGTTATTTCAATGGCTTCTCAGAGTCGGATAAAAAATAAATTATTTTTAGAACATAATCGAAACCCTTATTAGTCAAACACTTAACACGGTAAATGTGAATTTCTGAAACTAAACGATTTAATACCATTGCCCAATGGTTTACGTTAGGTTTTGCCTCAATGGTTGTTGCTGCTATTCTCCATTACTCAATCTCAGTCTGCAGTCAGTAAGTTTAATGGCTTCTTGCTTCGAATCATGTTGGTAATTATATGGACCTCTCAGTATAAAAAGTTTGATGAAGTATTGATCAAATAACTTACAGCGTTACAGCTTTAAAATATACACAAACACAATGTAAATTTTATTTATGTTCTTCTAACAAGCAATAATAGTTTAACAAAAATTCTACGAGAAACGTCAAAGAACTGCCGGATTAAAATTAAGACTAACAAGGTTTTAATGGCTTATTTAAACAAGCAATTGAGTTTGAATTGCTTTTGTACCTTTTTTAAAAGTATAAGTAATTTTTAAAACTCTACTTTTATTTACTTATAATTAAGGTTTTAAGGTGCCTTATGATGTTTTATTATACTACTGTATATTGTTTTTTATATGCAAAGTTATATGTAATTGTTTCGTCGATGTCTCCGGAAAATATTTGTATCTTACTTACTCAAAATATGCATCTATATATAAAGCCTAAAGTACCCATGAACTTTTGAGAAAACTACCCCCATAAACCATATACTTAAAATGTTCGCCATGACGAGAAACGCAAAACTATCCATTATTTGATAAATTGCCCTTTAAGGACATAATTCCTTTCTAAAAGGAACTTTCCATATACTTAATGTTAAAAATACCTCAGCTGTACTGCACTTATTTGTTTGTATTACTGTATTCTGTTTTGTTTATTTCAGCTTAACTTAACCAATCAATAATTTTATTGTACTTATGAAGTCAAAAGGGGCGAAGCCCGTGGGTAACAGCTAGTTTAACTAATATCAAATTAACATTTTAAATTTGATAACCATTTTAATTGATAAACCCAGCCTATTCCGAATATCAACAAGTGCTCATATTTTCAAGAGTATGTATTTGCCAACTCTCACTATAAATTAAAAACTTTCCCTGTCTGTATGCTAAAATTATCACACAAATATTTCACAGTTAAAACTGATCCAGCTACTCAAAGATGTCAAACAGTCCTCCCGTGACGCAAAGAGGTGAAGTTTATTTACACGTTGGTGTTTTAAAGCAGAAAAGTCTCGGGTTCAGAGGTTGTAATCTTTTAACCGTTCCTTCATGTTAAACATTCTTTAATTTCAACACCAAGGGAGACACCTTTCCGAATAATTCAAAAGCAGAGGTAATTTACAAACTCGCTTCTCATTCCTTTAAAGGTTTTTAACTTCAATTTAGTCAAAACAATTAAACAGTGGGGTGTGTTATGTACATTACTGTAGTTGAAAAACGGGTTTAAATTTACCTTGAGTCTTATAACATTGGCTTGGTTTTAATTCGAACTTCCTATGTTACCGTTTGATAAAACATAGTTTAATAAGTCCCCCCAAAATATTTTTCTTCAAAATTGTGCAATGTATTTAACTTAATAAAGCGATTTAAATATTCATTATTATTTAAATACACGTAAAAACAAACCATCAGTGGGTGAGTAATAGAAAAAATATTATGCGTATCATAGGTCCTTAGAATCGTTACTTTGAAATAAGATTTTTATCATGTAGATGTTTCGACAACTGTTTATTTAATTGATTTTTAATTGAACCACACGTGTAACAGAAACCGTTTTTTTGTGTATATAATGTTTACGAAACTTAGCACATATGGGGGGTGAGAGTATAGGAATAAAGCCAGCTCTGACACACAAACTAGACTTTTTGTGTAACAGGACTTCCCATTTTGTAGCCAGATCAATTGGTAATCGGTAATTTATGTTTATACGCTATTGATCAGGTAGGTGTAGGTGCAAAAAAGCCATTTTATATATTCATTTTGATAACTTACCTATGATAATGTATTTCTTCAATATCATTTATATGCGTTAATATACTTATGACACAGCTTCACAATAAGTGTATTATTGTTTTGACATTGCTTACGAAGCAAAACATGCCTTTAAAAATACACACATCTTCTTCAGAAAAATATCAGCGATGTAATGAAGCACATCTCGTCTTTTCAATATTTATGCCAGATTTTAAGCAGAACCCGAAATCACCGGCAAAGGAATAACTAATAATGAGTTCTACCAGGCTACATTTTCTTGTATATCACCGTTTTCATTCATTCATTTAATTAAATATTAAATTTGAATGTTCTTAAATCTTTAATAGATTACGTAGGAATTTTTATCAATATTAGAATAACGTTGAATAAATTACCTATGTTACCTCTATCTATTTGATGTCACATTACAGTATGATAGTAACACTAAGGAGAATAATTAATTATTGGGCCTATAACGATACTGTTAATCACCTATGCAACCTTAACATGTGTTTAGCTACTATCAAGTGGTTTAATACTATCTTTGACCTCTTTGTTTTATTATGGAGTGACAGATTAAAATAACTTGGTAAAATTTTATTTATGTGAGTCCGTGACTCAGTCGGTAGTGCAACACAATCTATGATGAACCCGAGTAAACAGTCGTTGGTTCGCTCCCCGAATCAACTCATTCTTATTCCATACTGTACTGTCTCACTCCTGCCCTTGCTCGATACAGTACCACAGAAAACATACTACTACATACCTTAAAGGCCAGTGTGGTCGGGCAGTTTGAATGGTAGAGGAGACCAAATATCTCTTTAAAAAATGCATTGTGGGTATATGTGTCCCCTGGAAACTTTAAACGTATTTATATTACTTTTGGAGTGGTATTCACTGTTTATAAACTAACGGCTACTTAAGTCAGTTGGTTTTCACGTAATTCTATAAAAAAACTGAGAAATACCACATTTTTTATTGTTAAAAATAAAGATTTCTCAATAATCTTGACAGCTGCCACTGTTGTTCATTACAAGGTTGATACCTGCCAGGAGTTAAAAATAAAACAGCAGGACCATGATTTGTTACTGTGTTATTTTAACAGCAGTTACTCCTATAACAGCACGTTAGTTACTTCTTCTCGAACTTGTAACGCCAGATGGTACAATATAGGACTGCAGTCGTACAACTATGTTTTCAGCTATAACTTATAAACTGATATTGGTCGGAGAGTTATTTCTTATTTCCAAAAATGAAGAAGTATTGATTGTTTTGTTTAGTTTCTTTTCCACTTATACAAAAACTAGAAACATGCCATGAAACTGTTAGGCTATTTTTTCTAATGTAAATATAAGTATAATTTATAAAGTTATGTCATTAACCTAAGCTTGCTTGGTATTCCTGATGCGTTTTCAGAAACCTTTGCTTTGTAGTTGGTTGTTTATGATGCTCTTGTGGATACGAACTCAATGTGTAAACTCGTAATGTGTTACCTACAGATATTAATTTTAATATAAATGTGACTTTAATTACTCAAAAATAAAAGGGAAAACATTTCGGTGTTTATAATATTTATTGAATCAATTGTATCATCAGGAATTGAGTAAACCATTGCAAATTTGTATTTCCAATATAGGAAACTAGTCTCCTAGAACCATCAACCGAGAAAATGTCGATCATATTGTTGGACAAAAATACGTTAAAAAATTGTTTTTGTTGTTGTTCTTGTCAGTAATTTAAATACCCTAAGAAATCTAAAAATAGTTAAATAAATTAACTGTCATGTTTGAATATTTCAATCATATACAAATACAATATTTTAATTCCAAAGTAAAAACATAAATACAATTATTTTAAGTGACATAAATTATGCTACTGAGGTAAAAAGTGAATCATCATCTTCTTAAACTAAAAAAATCAAACAAGTTTAGTCTGCTTTAAGTGGTTAAGCTCCAGACAAACGAGCCACAATTGGAACTCCGCTCTGTTATATTCTAATCTTGTTATAATCCTATCAATAAATCTGTTCAGTCCTAACATATCTAACACACATATTCCATTACCTGCGATGATAATTTAATCGCGTTTTTAGAGGTACATTTATATTTCAATCGTTTACAAGACATAGAAACTAAAAGTGATTCATTGAAACTAAATCTTTGTTAATTTAACATAGATTTGTGTACATAATCAGAACTTGAATGGAATGTTTCTAATAGAACTAGGTAAAAGGGAGATAAGCGAACACACTATATTCTAATAGTGACTGACGTTATATTGTTCCATTATCCTCAAAATCGGCTTAACGTTTGCTTTGCCTATAACAATCATGCGTTTCTTTTTTTAGGTACAGTAACAACTAACTTAAATAACAACACTTGGTCAAGAATATTTAAAAAAGAAGTAATTTATTTCATGCAAAACATATTACAATAGACTTCTTTTGTTTCGGTATATTGAATTTACATTAAGGCTATTAGGTGAAAATAATTATTTTCCATTTAAGATACTCGATAGCCTTTGATTAATTTAAAACTATGCATGAACAATCATAATTAATTCAACGTGAGTTTCAAGGAATTTGTTGCAATGTGGTACAGGGGCCAACGTAAACCACCAATGCGGTGTTTGTGGTTATGATGTTCCATCCACTGCTGTAAAATTAGTACATACTTTTAAGACAAAAACGTACTGAAAATGTCTTTGGCGGCACAGGAATATGAATTGATATTATATTACTACAAAGATGGATTAGTGCATCGTGCCACTAACTCACCAAAAGAAAGTTACTATACTTCAGAAGAAAGTTAGTATACTTCAGCTGAGTTTTTTAAACATACAAATATCTAACCCCACCATGCGGTATTACACATTTTGTAAAAACCGTAAAAATTGCTTAAACATTCTTATGAGATCTTTAGTTTACATTTTCAGTAATATTTGTAATGGGGTGTTTTGTTTTTAATCTAAATTCACTAATCTAAATCGCTATATAAATTTATTTTTAATTACGAGATTGACACTTTTAACCCTAAATTCAGAAATGATTAGAAAATTAGAAAATGATTATATTGTTTATATAAATCATGTTCCAATAAAAGTAAATGCATATAAGTAAGCATTTATGTCATTCTACTTCACAAACAATTTTAAGCCAGTTAATAAAAACGGTACTCAGAATGAGTTTCCAAAGCAGCTGTGGAGAAACGCCCCTAAACCATTTCCTCTCCTCGATTCGTCTTCATTTGCCCCCTCCTTGTATCCGTAATCACATTGTGCTCTTATAAGCCCAATATGTCTCAATATTTCTCATCCCCTGAGAAACAGCTAACACTTTAAATAGCCGAGCTAAGAATATTCTTACAAAATGGTTTGCAACAAAAATTCTAACATGCACTCTCATTATTACATTGATATACGGTTATTACTGTAGCCTCAATAATGTGTGTTAAATAATTAACTCAAAACCTCCACGAGTAATATACGTTTACCTATTCAAACATATTCTAACAAGCCACTCAAACACCTTGAAACACTTCTGTATCGTTTGGTAACAAATTATGAACTTGATATAGTACATAAATTATGCCTGGTACATGATAAGATTTTTCGCTAGTATTGACGCAATGTTTATCCATTCCATGCGTATACAGTCTGGAAAGGTTACTGCATGATTCTTGATTATATTTAGAGCACTTGATTACAAATTGTATCCAGAGCCAGAGATTTTGTTTTTAACAAGGTTAGGTTTGTTTGGAGTTGTTATTGTTTTGTTTTCCATGAATACAGTTAGAAAACATAGTATATTTTACAGATTAAAAACTGGCTCATAATGTAGGACTGATTATTATACCCGGATTATTATGGCAATGCACAATTAGTACAGGACAGATAGTAATCAGAAGACAGTGACATTAATTACATCGTTTTTATACGACTTACTGGTCACAAAGTATACTACCACGACGGTTACCCGCCAGGAAGTTTAGTGGTGTTTTACGATGAAGCTTGTGTATAAAAAATTCATAATATTATCTTTTTAATCCCCAGCGTTAAGATGACTTACAAAATAACCTGCACCAAAGTTTTCAAGTAGCTGTATGTCTCGTCCCGCAACAACATAGTACTGCGGACTTTTCATTTAATACTGGACCATCCCTTAGGATTTGTTGTAGAGTTTAATATATATGACACTGTTGATTTACAGAAAAAAATCTTCCGCAACAAAGTCGAGAGTTTAATAATAAAATTATAGTTTTGTCTCTAGGCCTACATTGCTCAGAACTATAAATTTGTAGGTTAATTTTACGTTTAATACATTAAAGAAACCGAAACAATAAAAAAGTACTTTTCACCACACAATGATGTTTTTAACTGTTTTACAAACGTTAATTGTTGGCAGAAAGCTACGTTTTGCCGTCCAGTGCTGAAATGCCAGCTGTCATCGTATTTGGGGGCCGAGCAGGTTTTTAATTCCTAGGGCCGAAAATCAGCTGTTTGCTAATTTACTTAAAATGTATATTAAATGCACAGGCAGTGCAGTGCAATAGACTTGTTTTATTTCGTTCCCTAGCAACTATTTATTATTACTAGTGAACATGTTGCTCGAAATCGAGCAATTGCAAAGAAGTAAAGTAGTTATTTAAAAAACAAATAACTTATTTAAAAACGAATAAAAGTCATGCTGATACCTTTAATTAGTCACATAACCTTAAAGTTTTAGTTGTGTTTAGTCATAGGCTACGTCAAAAAGATAATGAAATATTTACGTGAACTAAAAACATCCCCTAGGCTACCTACCTTAAAACTTTTCCTCACTAAAACTTTAAAATTCACATTATTGTATAAACTTTGCAACAGTATTTACACTACAAGTTGTAGGGCATAGAAACTCACGAACGCTGCAGAAGGCATAATCCAGCAAACAAATGTTTAGGCTTTTCTGGTATTTATTTAAATCCTGTTCGGTCTTTAGGGAAGGAGGAAGGTTATTTAAAAGCTTGACGGCATTGTTTTGACCATTAGTGTGCATTTATTGTATATATTTTCTCAATTTTGTATAGTGAAAATAGTGTTCGTACCACCTGCCGAAAGAGTTTTGCAGCTCTCGATCGTTTAAAGTTCTTGAATTCGTCTCGAATTCTAAATTGATCTCTAACCAGCAAACCTAATTTTCAACTCTAGGTACAAAATATATTTCATTAAATTTTTTTATTAGGCCTATGTGTCAAAATAAAATTGTCCATTTAATTTTAACACATATTTTGATAGAGAAAACATCTTTTTATATTGCGTATTCATATAATTTCACATAATGTGTATTTTACATGATATGTGTGTTTTGTCTGGTAATGTTTCTAAAATGAAAAGACTGTTGATTAATTCTGAAAAGTTAATCCGAAGCAAAACAAACCACAATCAAAGCTCAGCTCTTCTATTTACAGATCAGGACGGCTTAATCCTTTCTGTAAATTGTGCCTGACCTAAAACTTAAATTAAAATCAAATTTTCGAACAAATTATATATATATTACATGTGCAGTAGTAATTTCCCCTATCATGCTTGAAAATAGAGTTTAACTACATGCATATTGAAATGTATTGCAATTTTTTTATGAATTAATGTTAATGGGTATTTTTTACAAAATAACAAGTTGAGTTCAAACAATCAAAACAAGTAGATATTTTAAGAGAGGATTTTTATGAACAACACTTAAAAGGTAGTTATTAAGTTTAATTTTTTTAATCGGTAATAGATTAACTAGGGTCCCCATTTTAGCCATTTACGTCAAAAAGTATATATTTGTAAAAAAGACCATTAAACTTATTATATAATTGCTACCAAGTGAAATAAAACTGAAAACAACCAACCGCTTTTCTATAAACCTATTACAACAAAAATATCCTATTTCTGGTAGAAATCCAAGAGGGTTATTTCAATTCAGCATTATATATTCGAAAGACAAGACATCGGATTCGTTGATCCCACCACCCTCGGAGAAAATGTCCTCTTAAATGATTATAATATTCAGATACATTCAATGTTTCACAAACGAAATACTGTAATATATTTTTTTTACTTTTCAAAAGTTAAGTATCATGTGACAATAAAATTAACGTTTTCCTTCCGGCTTACAGTATTGGATAACATTGATACTATTATTAATAGTTTTATGAAATAGATCAAACTAGCAGTTACCCGGCGCGCGTTGCTGAGCTAGCAACTATTATTTTAAATGGTAATTTGTTCTTTACAATCTATAACTTTATATATTTATTATGTGTATGAATATATAAGTTTTTACTTTGATAAAGGTTTTTACCTTTTATGTTTACATTTTGTAGTTGTGCACTAGCATCAGCTGACTATTTTGCTTTATGTTTACGTTTTTGGATATTTTGGTTGTCATGGTGACAAATGTTGGGTTGAGTTGAATTTATGTTTAAAGGAAGGTTTGATTTTGTTGTCGTGATTTTCAAAGTGTAAAATATAACTAAGTTGTAGAGAGTTCTGAAGAGTTTTATTTTCCCACAAGCTATTTCGGCATGTGTGGAAACGGTACACGATTTTCGGATTTGATAAAGTTGTATGATGGCGAAGGAGACTTCTCGGAATGGCTGAAAAAGTTAGAGCTTGTATGTGAGGTAAAGTGTCTTCTTTGCACTATTGAGGAAAAGTGTCTTTTCTGCACTAGTGAGGAAAATGGTCTTTTCTGCTCTAGTGAGGAAAAGTGTTTCTGCACTAATGAGGAAAAGTGTCTTTTCTTTTAAAAGTCAAAACGGAATTTTGTCAATTGCGCCAATGACCTGAGTCAAGTAGTCGGGTATTCCTGAATTGGGCCAATTACGCCAGGGAGTCATCTGATAGTTCATATCCAAGTGGCGGCCCTCGTTGACTGTATGATTGAGTAGGTTGGGTTAGGATAGGTAACACGTATAAACAAGGACATTCCTTCTGCCGGCAACTCGCCCCTACCTGCCTTGGGCTTGGCGCAACTAAGGAAGATTTTGGGACCCTTTGAGGGCTTGGCGCAATTAATGCACGACCAATTGGACCTGTATTAACATGATTAACTTTGTGCATATATCAACAGTCAACACTCTTGAGGGCTCGTCGTCATGGCAAAACAAGTACTAAAAGACTTTTAGTTAATCATGTTGCATTTATTAAATACTAGCTGTACCCACGGGCTTTGCCCCGTTTAACTTCTTAATTTTCAAGATGAGCTCGTTCGCATGGCTCAATCACGTCCTGGTTGAAGTTCGTTCGCTACGCTCACTCACCTTTAGGTTGGAGCTCGTTCGCTGCGCTCACTTGCCTTCAGGTTAGCTCGTTCGCTACGCTAACTCGCCTCCGGGTTGAAGTTCGTTCGCTACGCTCACTCACCTTTTGGTTGCAAATTAGCTGTTGTCATAAATAAAAAAAAATAATAGTGCTGCACCCTGTTGGTAATCCTTGTAACTTTAATGCTATTGAACATCATAGAACAGAACCAACTTGTTTAATTGAAACAGCTGATAAGATTCATTAATTCCTTTTCAATATGAAAAACCATAAGGTTAACATGGGAAACCCCAGAGCCACTGGGGAGGAGCCCGAGGGTCCGATAAGAATAAAAACAACTTAGTTTTCATATTTACTACCTAAAGAATCGGTGTACCAAATTTCAGCCTCCTAGGTAAATGCGAAGTGGGAGAATTAGTGATGAGTGAGTGAGTGAGTGAGTGAGTGAGTGAGTGAGTGTGTCAGTGAGGGCTTTGCCTTTTATAAATATAGATTCCCTGCTAACTATTCTTATTCTAACAAAGTAAAAATTAAATAAGTCATTAGCGGTGCGGCCAAAATATGAATCATCAAAGCAGCTTAGTTTAAACGTTTTAGTTTAAGATCATGTCAGTTTGTTTTTCATGTCAACTCAAATATTAGATTGAAAAAGTAAATACCGGTATACTTGAATTTTGTTTCATAAAATAGATCGTCTAAAATTAGAATACTATTTGATATCATCGATATATTATAACTCCCTGGATTGCGCGCTCAGGTTAAAGTAAGTCTCGAAAAAAGGTCTTTCGCTGCCTCGCTCTGTCCACGAGTGGGGATAAAAGGCATTAGTCGCCCTAGTGGCGAGCCTCTTAGTGTCTTTTCTGCACTAGTGAGGAAAAGTGTCTTTTCTGCACTAGTGAGGAAAAGTGTATTTTCTACACTAGTGAGGAAAAGTGTCTTTTCTGCACTAGTGAGGAAAAGTGTCTTTTCTGCACTAGTGAGGAAAAATGTATTTTCTGCACTAGTGAGGAAAAGTGTCTTTTCTGCACTAGTGAGGAAAAGTGTCTTTCCTGCACTAGTGAGGAAGGGTCTTTTCTGCAAAAGTGAGGAAAAGTGTCTTTTCTGCACTAGTGAGGAAAAGTGTATTTTTTGAACTAGCAAGGAAAAGTGTATTTTCTGCACTAGTAAGAAAAAGAGTATTTTTGGCACTAGTAAGGAAAAGTGTATTTTCTGCACTAGTGGGGAAAAGTGTATTTTCTGAACTAGTCAGGAAAACTGTTTTTTTTCTTCGCACAAGGGAGGAATAGTGACTTTTCCGACTTAGTTAGGAATAGTGACTTTTCCGCACTAGTGAGGAATAGTGTCTTTTCCGCACTAGTGAGGAAAAGTGTCCTTTTCGCACTAGTGAGGAAAAGTGTCCTTTTCGCACTAGTGAGGAAAAGTGTTTTTTTCGGACTGGTGAGGAAAAGTGACTTTTTCGCACTTGTGAGGAAAAGTATTTTTTTTCGCACTAGTGGGGAAAAGTGACTTTTTCGCACTAGTGAGGAAAAGTGACTTTTCCGTATCAGTGAGGAAAAGTGACTTTTTCGCACTAGTGACAAAATGTGTCTTTTCCGCACTAGTGAGGAAAAGTGACTTTTTCGCACTAGTGAGGAAAAGTGACTTTTTCTCACTATTGCGAAAAAGTCACTTTTCCTCACTAGTGCGAAAAAGTCACTTTACCTCACTAGTGCGAAAAAGTCACTTTTCCACACTTGTGCGAAAAAGTATTTTTTCCTCACTAGAGCGAAAAAGACACTTTTCCCCACTAGTGCGAAAAAGACACTTTTCCCCACTTGTGCGAAAAAGTCACTTTTCCACACTAGTGCGAAAAAGTATTTTTTCTCACTAGTGCGAAAAGTCACTTTTCCTCACTACTGCGAAAAAGTCACTTTTCCTCTCTAGTGCGAAAAAGTCACTTTTCCCCACTTGTGCGAAAAAGACACTTTTCCCCACTAGATTGAAAAAGACACTTTTCCCCACTAGTGCGAAAAAGACACTTTTCCTCACTAGTGCGAAAAAGACACTTTTCCCCACTAATGCGAAAAAGTCACTTTTCCTCACTTGTGCGAAAAAGTCACTTTTCCTCACTTGTGCGAAAAAGTCACTTTACCTCACTAGTGCGAAAAAGTCACTTTCCCTCACTAGTGCGAAAACGTCACTTTTTCGCACTAGAGAGGAAAAGTGACTTTTTCGCAGTAGTGAGGAAAAGTGACTTTTTCGCACTAGTGAGGAAAAGTGACTTTTTCGCACTAGTGAGGAAAAGTGTCTTTTTCGCACTAGTGAGGAAAAATTTTCATTCCTGCTCTAGTGTGGAAATAGTCTTTTATGCTCTTGTGATAAAATTATCTTTTGTGCTCTAGTGCGGAAATTTTCTTTTCTGCTCTGACGAGGAAAATTGCCATTCCTGCTCTTGTGAGAAAATTGTATTTTCTGCTCTAGTTAGGAAATTGGA
This sequence comes from Macrosteles quadrilineatus, assembly GCF_028750875.1. NCBI lineage: Eukaryota > Metazoa > Arthropoda > Insecta > Hemiptera > Cicadellidae > Macrosteles > Macrosteles quadrilineatus. The sequence goes on from NW_026542610.1 coordinate 3,218,112, forward strand.
ATTCATGCTCTAGTGCGGAAATTTTTACGTTTTTGGATATTTTGGTTGTCATGTTGACAAATGTTGGGTTGAGTTGAATTTATGTTTAAAGGAAGGTTCGATTTTGTTGTCGTGATTTTCAAAGTGTAAAATATAACTAAGTTGTATAAAGTTCTGAAGAGTTTTATTTTCCCACACATATACAGTAGGGGAGAATTTAAACGTTCTTGAGTGCACAGGTGTGCTGCGATTGTGGTTTAATATATTTGGACTTATCTAAAAGTAAAATAGCCTTCTGTGCTGCATTCTGTGGAGATGTTGTGGCACTATTCCAAATCATGACTAATACAGCATGTTGTGATTATCCAAACCAACATCTGGTGAAAGTAAACATCTGCTTTTAAATCGTATTTATTTTTAAACATTGTACTTCCAAAAGTCTAACATTGGACCCCTTAAAACCCTCTAGGGCGGAGCTCTTTTGACAGAACTGTACCATACTTCACACAAACTATCCTTGAATAATGCTTAATAATGTTAATAATTATAATCTGTTGAACGGTTTCGGAGACCATAAGGTACATACATACATAGTTTCTATTTTATAGATATACACATACATACATACATATATACATACTTATAACAATGTACAGTGCGGATTATAATTTTTCTATAAACAAACATTGTCACATCTTGTTTACGTGAAGGGCACTTAGACTGGTTAGTGAAAAAATAATTATGAATGTATAGCACCCGTATCTACTAAAGTGGAGAGACTTGCACCTTCAGAACACAGGGGAGAAAAACCCCACCCTAAATTATTTCCTCCGCCAATTTATCTTTATTTCCACCCTCGAAAATAGTAACCACGTTGCACTTTTATAAGCCCAAAACATCTCAAAATGAAGTCTTCATCTTATGAACTCTCATAAGGGTTAAAATCGTTTAGCGTCAAAAAAGGAATATTGAGGAGTATATTATTATGAAACCCCATAGATGCTTAAGGTATTTTATTTTTTATTCACAACTTTTATATATGTATAAACCCTTGTAATCGTGTTGTACGTTTTGATAGTAGTTATTCTGACGAGCTAGTACACCAAATATTCTGTATATATATAATTGAATAACGTTATATCTACTTATTTATACATCTAACACGATGCAAGTTTGCAGTATTGCAGATGTAGTTTTAGTTTACAAAGGTAATGTTTTATTCAGAAGCGCTGACTACAAAACCACGAATACCCTGACATCTTTCAGTGGTTTTAACGTCTCTAGAGTCCCATTCTTTAGTTGTTGAGAGGAACAGCGTTAACTAGAATACTAAGATTTTATAAAATAATAACTGAAACATGGCGTTTTATAGATCTTTCTCTCGTGTTATATACTCTTAGTCAATCATTGATAATTAAATCAAAACTCTTTTTTAGGTGAACTTACGATAGAACCCTAGGTCTATTTCTTACACTTAAACTCTGTATGATATTTTTTCCATTAAGAAAAACAATAATCACATAAAAGTGATGATGGATGGTTGATTTCTTGCCTTATATGTTATGTTTGATGGTGAGCTTCGGGAACTATTACACAATGAATACAGGCCTTTAACCTATAGCTTGGTGAATATCATAAAATTGGAAACAAATGGAAAATGGATTCATTGTAAAATGTTAAATGAAACGAACGCAATATACTTTATTAAACTTATATTTCTTATACTCGTATCTAAGTTGGTATACAATTTCTGAAATGTCTTTTGTGTGTTTTAGTGATGCAGAGTGTCTGCATCTTATATTTAGGCAATAATATTATATTATCAATGCAGCTTTACACACAAAAACTTAACAGATGCATAATTTGTACAAGCTGTACTCCTCGAAATTATTAATGTATTTTTCTTTAGAGTTAAGCACAGGGTTAACTATATGAGGTAGTACAGTTTTAATGTATACTAGTGGCTTGTAGGGACATAAGTCCCTAAAAAGCTCGAATGTAAAACAAATTATTGTAATATATAAACAAACTCAGAATCAAATTATCTATGTGCCAGGATAGGTATCCCTGTACAACATATCTTTTGTGTAAAAAACAGTTTGTCGGTTTTCTTTGTTTGCTTTTGTTGATGTTATTTTCAATAAAGTGACTAAAATGTTGTCAAGGTAACAGCTATAAAGTGATACAAGTTTAGGTATAGCACTAACAAATAGTACAAGGGCCAAGATACCGTATGGCTGCAATCTTTGTTTAATAGATACAGCTGATATTTTTTCCCCCTTTGTACTGTATTTTGTAATTTTCTAGTTTACTGTTAATAGCTTATTAAAACACATGATACAACAGACAGACATTGCTCGTATTTGAGAATAGGAGAATAGGCGATTTTTTTATTCCGAGGCCAAATAAGGGATCAAAACAATAAAAGACAGTTTGGCTTTCGTTCCAAACTAATAAAAAAATACTGAAGTTACTCAAAATCGAACCTCCTCATCATGAGGAAAACTCTATAACTACTAGCTACTGAACTATATCCATCTTAACAGTTTAGATACTCTAAGTGTGTAAAAATAAATTATTTGCATTCATGAAATCTGTTTTGATTGAGTTGTTTTAAATTTTTGAAGGAAAACAATAACAGTTTTGATCCACTGTGAGTGCCTAATCCTCAGACAAACAGACCATAATTGAAACTCCAGCCTGTTATGCACTGAGCTCTGTTTTAATCCTTTCGACAAATCCAGTTTGTCTCAAAATGTTTGTTGATTAAATGCATTTTACATTTTCCCAACCATTCAGTTTTAGTGTAAAATCTGTATATGTGAGGTATAAAGGATAGGTTGGGTTGAATCAAGGTCAAAACATTAATATGTATTTATATATTTCTAGTTCATAAACTTCACTTTACACTGAAACTAATTAAAGGGTGGGGGAAATATTCTCCTTATTTTTAAACCACAATGTACAATATATACTGAGAACTAATAATCAGTGATATTCATCTAACTTCCAATACGCATTAAGAAAAGTTACTTTTTTCTTTTTCCCAGTGACAATAACTTAAATGTATGTCCTTTTTGTGTAGACACTTTTGTTCTTGTAAAGATTCCTATTATAGTCTTCATACTTCTATTTATTCTTTGAGGATGCCACACTTTGTGGTGAAATATATCAGAGGCGAAAATAAGATCCTTTAAAAGGAAAATTGTAACGAAAATGTTTAGTACTGTATAGTATCCGGCCATTGACAGTAATAATTCTTAAAATGTCATGTTGCTGAGAAATGTAAAAAAATGAAAGTAATGTTATTTATTCCTTGTTTTCTTTTCAACTTGGAAAAACATTCATCACATTTCTACTTCTATGCTACTAATATTTAAAAACACGATGACGTCAAAGGAGAGGGATGTAACGCCATGTTTCTGCAAACATCACTTTCGTTTTTGTAACGTACCGTTTTTCCCGCTCGGAATATATACGATATTCCGTGGTTAAAGCGGGAAAGACGTCACCAACTCTCGCCAGCGAATCGCTCAAGTCGGCGTGCTGGGAAGTTTCCAGGGTTCAGATAAAAATAATTTATTTAATTAACTCAACAACCTAGCACAGGTACAGATTTGTATATACGCAAAAATGTAGTGTGAATCAGGTGTGAACTCAGTACCGGTAACCAACAACGCTACTGTACCATCATCATCGTTCACACCTGGGAACAGCTAATTAAATTAAATTTAAAAATAATGAAAAACCATTCAACGAAATTATGAAACAACTTAATGTTGCAGTTTCGTCAACCTCAACACTTAGAATATTATTACTAGCTAAATAGTGAATATACTTAGCGTGCTCCACCCGACCTCGTGTTTGCACGACCTGCAGAGACGGGTTCAACTTTGCCCGCTTTGCCGCAGCCGTTCAACACCTACTGAGTATCCTGGCAAAATATTCGGCCAACCCCGTCACCCTCAATATTATATTGTAAACACAATATTAAACGAAATATTTATCGCTAAAAATCTTTAGGCTATCGCCACCCACGGGTGCCCTAGCATACGCTAAAGCGGACTTATACAGGTTCGAACACCCGACAAAGACCCTACCGTGTGTTTTATGTCCAAAAGAATAAAATGAGGGTTAATTGCTAAGTAATAACTATGAACAATAGTAAACGCTATTAAAACAAACGGTGAATTACCTGTATACTCCAGGGATCTCCACTAAGACACACTCAAGCACACGTTTAGCAAAAATCACTACAATCACTCTAAGTCACGTCCTAACGCTGTAATTCGCAGAATTAGAATGAATCGCATCCCTAGCCCACAAGGGATCTCCACTTTCCCCCTCCCTAATCCTCTAGGGATGGAGAATCAGCTGATTCGACTTCCCAGCTGATCGGTGACGTCACGAGTTCAAACTTGGCGCTGTCACAACACAACGCCAAGACAGCCGACTAGTGTGTACAGGTTATGTTGTTATTTACCTACGCCGACTGTGAAATTATACTGCGGAACTTTAACATCGTTGCTGGTTTAAACAAAAAGTATAATTTCCACCCGTGACGTGTAGCTTAGTGTGCGACAAAGTGTAAGCATGTTACGTACGTGATATTGTATTCGTGATCGCGGTTCACCACCCTAGCCTAAACAACAACTTTGACCGTACTTCCCAAAGGTGTATATTAGGCATGGGGGTTACACGGAAACGGTTTATCACTCGTTTTGTACACAACGATGCAATACTGTGACTTGTGAATCTCAAAAATAGTGTCTTTAGTGATTTTGCCAAAAGTGAGGTTATCCCTACTTCAACCCTAGGATAGGCCTAGTACAGCCTATTTACCTTACCATGATAGGTTTACCACTATCACCAACCAGGTAAGGAATAGGCCTACTGATAATTAAATAATAAATATAAAAACTTAACCCCTCTATAATTTTGACCCATTACATTTTATTGAAGGACTTGTTTACTTCTACGACTTCCTGGGACATTTAAAACCTCTATTTTTTGTTCTGTCTAACAATCTTATGCGTAGATTAAAAAAAAAAATTTTTCTCAGATACCAAGGGCGTGTGAATTTTTATTTGATGAATTCGGCATTCTTCGAACTTGTTTATTTAGATGGAAGCACAATCATGCCTCACCTAAGTTAGTGTGAAGCTTTCACTTTTTAAAATATGATCATAAGACAGCGAGGTCTCGTAAAAATAAAGGTGTCCGAGTTCAATTTTAGTCAATAATATAAATGGTCATTTGACATTTTTTCCCAGAGCAAAAATCAGTTCTATCTATTTCCGTAGTTACTTGAATGGGCCATAATATTTGACCGGAGTTATTTTGATATTGGGAAGTGTAAAATGGCTTAGCTATTGAAAATCATAGAAGATAAATCTTAGCTTTAATCTACTCATTAATTCAAGACATGTCCATGCAAAGAACGGGATTTGTAGTCATCCAAGCCCCTGTAAAGCCAGATGGTTCCTCGGCCGCCGATCGATGGTAGTATGTAAATGAATCGTGCTAACAACTGAGGATTTGGTTTCCCGAAGCTTATGATAATTCGTGCCTAGAGGCTGAGCTTGGTGATTTTTGGTACGAGAATATTATACTTATGAAAATCTCGGTTGATGTTTAACCGATTTTAGAGATCAAAAGGAAATAAAATTTTAATATGCTTACAATACTTTAGATTATTAAAAATTGTTTAAATTACTACTGCACTTATGATACCATATTACTATCCCCGACTCCAAATTGGAGCCATATTCTGCTGTACAAGAAGTTGTCAAACTAGCTCGTATTAATTTTTACGTTAGGCTATATTTTTCGGGTCGTTTGTATATATTTTTTTTATTTTACCTCTCCTGATTTTATACCTCTCTTAGCAGCAGTTGTTTATCATAAGACGTACTCTACAGCCTATAAATGACTTCGATTGGAGGCGAAACTAGCTGAAATTTTATGGATTATCGCAATTTACAAGTCGATTTTTACAAATCGTTAATACTTGTCGTAAATTTAACAAATCGTGTAACATTTATTGTCTTGTACAGGTTTTGAGAAAACTATTTGATTTTTTTATATTATTATTTTGTCTTGGTTTTTAGTTATTTTTATGTTTATGTTAAAAAAAACCATGTAACACATTACCCATTGCAGATTAAGACTATATTATTATTTTCTCAGCATAGCTATGTTAGTTTCGTAACTATCTTCATAATTAATAGAAATTTGTCTTTTGAACGAAGGAATACTTGGCTTGGATATTTTACGAAAATCATTTATAACCTGACATTTTCTGATGCAAGATCCGAGGGGTGTTTTAAATCTACCATGAAATATTCAGAAGGTGAGACGCCGTTTTCATTGATCTTGCCATCGCGGAAGACAAATTTGTCTCCTTAATCCACCTTTGGAACATTCATATCATTTTATCATCCCTCTCTTAAATAGCTTACATTTAAAACTATAACCCGTCTAATAATAATTCAATCAGCAATCATCTATTAATCGTATTGTTACATTTTTGTACATTTTGTGTCGATGAAATTTTACAAGTTTTCCCTATATCCCCTTTCTTACACTACCAAAACATCACTCCTGATACTACATAGCTTGCTGTCGAACTGTTATTGCAGCTTTTATTAAAAAAGAATGAAAATGGCAATTGGGTTTAAAACCTATACTCTTTTAGAGTCATTATGTTGGAGTTAAGGATTTATATTTGTTCATACATTTGTGTTGGAATAACATCATTCTACACCACTTAGACATTTATTAATTCCTCTCTGCTTACATATAAAATATGTTTTCATGGAAATTCTAATTGATTTAAAACCAACCTGTTCTTAGTATTGCGTAAACACAAAGCTAAGTAAAAAAATGGTCAGTTGCATTTTTTAGTGTATAATTACGAATCTTACATTATTTATCATATTAACAACAAGTTGTCTTACAACTTTTTATAATTCATTAATGTAAACTAAATTAAAATAGGTATACAGTGGTGAAAAGATCCACGATGTAATGTTGTTTACGAGTCAAATTCTAACTGACCTTTATAAAATTTGTATTTTTTATAATGTTATTTCATTTTTTTTACCAAATGGTGGTAATTGCGTAATTTTTTGTTAAGCTCTTGTCAATATTTAACGTCGTCCTTTTGTTAGAAAGGTCACCAGTTAAAAGCTTAGTGACGAATCTTGTCTTGATCCAGGATAGATCCCACCCAGTCTATTTGAAGAAAAATTTTAGTTTTTTTTGTTTTTTTTTTGTTTTTTTTTTTCTCGGAATGTACTCTGCACATATCAAGAAGTATAATGTATATATCTTCCTTTATTATCTTAACTAAAATTATGGGTGATTAAAAATTTATAAGCGCATATATCCAGTTCCACATTATACAGTGTTAAGTCAACCAGATTGAGGTTATGTTCCGGTTCGTTACATTGGTAGCACTGTGTGGAAGGTGGAATTGTGTCTCTAGTGAGATTATTGCATGAATGAATGCACGTACACCTTTGTTATTAGATCATTCACAGTTTCATTTACTATTTCGCGGGTTTAAAGGATTTTGTTTATTCTATATAAAAAAAAACGCCGCAGTAAACCTACTGACAAAGCACATTGATATTTGCCTGGTTGAATTTCACAAAAATATCTCCTTAAAAATGCCATAATGTATTCACCATTTAAAAACTGTTAGTTTTATGAGTGCTTAGGTATACTCTTACGATAAGGTAATAGAGAGTGCTTAGTGGAATTAGTTAGCATAAAATAAATAAATTTCGCGAATTAGATCAAAATATAATGACAGAAATCAAAGGGACTTTAAGAAAAACTGTATACTTCAGATACATCATGCAGATTTCTCATTCTATTGTAAATTGTGAAACCAACAACTAATATATTTGATTTGAGGAAAGCTCACGAATATTTCAAAACACAAGACAATACAACAGTGGCTTCAGCTTATTTTTCAGCCAAGAAAAAGATTCCAACATTGGACCATATTATTTAAAACTGAAGGACGGAAATGTGCTGCTGCAACATTATAAACCCCCCCCCCCCTCCCAAATAGACAATTATAATTAATTGGCACTTCTAGAGCAACCGAAATTTGTCAACGGCGCGAAATTGTGATTTGAATATTGTTAAGACTAGCTAAAGTTGTCTCAGAAAGTCCCTATGCCCATTTTTTTTATGACCTTGGAAGAAATGGTTACGTGCAAGGCTAATGATTCACAATTAAGATTCGTAAAGTGATGACACTGATACGGATTTTCGTGGTTATAACTGAGCGCAAAAAACGTCTCAGAGAACTTCAATTAATTAAACCAAAAGCGGACCTCCAGCACTTCGATGCATATTTTTTTACCACTGACAAGATGATTCAACACTGCCTAAGCTTATCCCTACTTTCAAATCAGACTACCCTTTTGTACCTCCCTCCATCCGCTTAGTATGAAAAACAAAAAAAATCAATCAACCATGATTTACCAGATTGAATTTTTAGCTACCTTAACGTGACAGGCTAAGATGGTCACAAGGCCGAACCTTCGACGTAGCTGGGATTTACTTAAGTAAACCAGTATTTACACCAAGAAACTGTATATATTGCTTTAGCCGAGTTCAAACCACGGAAGAAATCAATTATTTAATGAAAATAACGACGAAAGAGGAAGTTCCTACACAAAAAATATGGTAAACCGGGTACATAGATCATTTGTTTCCTAGTTTGTTTGATTTAAGATGTTACAATAATGTATTTTATATCTCGGTTTTTAGGGTCTTCTACTCCTACAACGTTAGTAGTTTTAATTAACCCTGGTTGGTTATTATTGTATAATTTAATACGTAGAGTGAAACAAAAAAGTTTATATAGAAAAATGAAATATTTTATTTATAAAAATTTCACAGGTGGAGATCAATACAGACGGGAACTCGTCTTGTAAATATTTGATGCCAGATTCAACCCCCAAATCTGCTGAGCTGTAAAAACAACCCTGGTGTAATCTTGGGAGAGTGGTTTGAGTTTTGAGGAAAAAATATCCGTGGGCTTTAATTCAATTGAACATAACACACTTTTCAAAGATAAAACATAAAACCCAACTTGATTGCCTGCGGTGCATCGTTTGACAAAAAGTAATAATTATTTGCTATGATAAAAAAACCATAACAAGGATAACTGTTAAGTTTATAACTATTTTTTACCATTAGCAACCTGACATAGATCATTCTAGAGTACGAAAGAGTTCAACGTAGATTTTTGGTAATTGAAAAGAGTATTTCGCTTTTTAGCTCCAATCCAGAATATGTAAAGAAAACATTGTTTTGGATAATATTTTTGACATAAACAAATGCATTTTTTTCCCGAAAATAAACTTTATTTAACATTGCTTAAATGGAACTGCCAAAACATATGTTCAATGCTACTAGTATAGGATTCGGGTCAATAACGTCATTTGTTTATGTTTATGATCCATACCGGTATTTTTCAAGTATTCGTGGTCTACCTTCATTCTAAAAAGTGGTTTTTAAAATATTGTCTGGCAGATTTGTCCATGGTGTGGTGATTTCATCATATCTTATTAAAAAAACAATACTGTCGTAATTATCATTGATTATTATTACATAAAATCGTAGACACAATATGCGTATTTTTACTTGAATATTGGTAAACGAGTGTACAAAAGAGATACCTGTGTGACTTTGTAACTAATATCAGCAGTTTGCTCCACTAGAACTTATTAGAACCCCTCCGATCAAGTATAGTTGGGTACGAACCATCAAAAAAGCTGCCGACCTTCTGTTTAAGTTGTCGAAAGCTGAAGGCCAGTATAAAATCAGGGATTTTAGAAGCTTTTTGGTTTGTAAATCAATCAAACGTTTACGAAAAATATACCTTTTTTTAAGTAATAAAATCACTAAAAATTGTATAAACCCTATAAAATGTTTAAGCTCAAACTTTTACTCATTGTTTGTCAACGAGGAATCGCCATGAAGCCTTAATTTATTTTAAGTTAAATATTATTCACAATCTTCCCACGTAAGCAAACGCGCTTTACTGAGATGAAATATAAAAATTCAGTGGGAATGCAGGTGGGTGAATATTGCAATAGAGACATCTGATGGAACATATGTTTTATTCAGGAGCTCCAGAGAGAAAACAAAACATCACTAAGCTCTTGGTGGTATTTCTGTTGTTTTAGCGTAAGCATTTCGCTCCCCGGAGAATTAACTCCTTGGTTGACAGTTTTGGGAAACGTTTACTTTGGTGCTGTAATAATAATGTTGGTCTAAATTCATATGTTCTGAAAAACTAAACTAATCGGGGAAAAGGGCATATTGAATCGTTTAATAGTACCAGGGGATCGAGCGTTGCTCGTTGGAGTATAATTTGTTTTGAAAGTAAAAAATATATAAAACATACATATGTATGGTTTTGAACGGATTTTGGTTTTCTTAAAGAAAAAAAATATTATAAAATACTGTCTAAAACATATAATAAAACGAATGGTATAAAAACATACTATCATTTAGTATTGGTGCCGTTTATAAACATTTTCATTCACAATTTTGTTCTCTCCAGTAATTAAAACCTTAATTAAATATCAATCTTCCTTGACACATTAAATATTTTAATATAAATTATATTAATATCCTACTACCTTTCGCCAGAAGGTGTCAAATGTAGCTAAATGTAGTCATGCTGTAGGAATTTCGAGCTCCTTACAGCTCATCTTCAGCAGCATTCTTGTATTTAAAATAAACCACATCTAGCGATGTTTGTCGAATAACTTACAGAATATACACACACACACAAATAAATCAAAATAGTTTTTTTGTAAGTTCAAGTAATTAAGCGTGTTTGCGTACGCACGATTAGATAAACCTCGACCGGACGACATTTGACTGACGTACCGTGGCTGAGCACAAGCCAAAAAGGGTCCCCTAATCCTCACCGTGGCTGGGCACATGGTCCACGCCAGGTAGACGGCACGTAGCGACAAAAAGTTTGTAAATATAACAATTTTCCTACAGTTTGAATAAAAATATCTACAGATAAAATAATTCGTGTGATATTAATTTTGAAAACTCTAGTACATGGCCTAATTAATACAGAAAATGGCTACAGAATGTTACTTATTTCCTTAATGGCCATAATCTCAAAATAAATAAATCTGCCACATTATTTTGCTGAATATTATATTTTACTTACTCACTATTTCATCCATTTTATTCACTTAAATCATTTTATTTGACTTGTTGTGTGTCATTGGAAAGAAAACCAATTTGACAGTTCGGATTGTTTACATAACGTTATAGCATAAATTTAAAAATGGCGAGTTATCTTATTGCAGCCATAGAAACTTATCAATATTTACTTTTAAAAGCCTCACCTCAGAACTTTGAAAGCCAAATGGGCGAAGCTCTCAGTCAGGATCGAACCGTGAATGGTCCTAAACTGATTGTTGGTATAGTAGTTATATTTTTGTAAAATTTAATCCCAATTGGTTTAGTAGTTTTAGCTCCAATTAGTAACATACACACACAGACAGACGCCATTAGAATTTTCTATAATAGTATATCAAGATACACACTTGAGTAGGTAGGAGAAATGCATTTCTTCATTAGTCTTGCAGTCCACTGTCTACGTGAGTTGTTCCTGGATCCGAGGGGGGCAGACCATTCCTTGACGGATGTGCCCAGTCACGGTGAGCCCCATTTGACGACTTTTAATTAAAATTACAACATGGAAAACCAACAGCAACTAAACGTTGAATCACATGCTAGAAATTTAACATATTTATTTATTAACTAAAAAGTATATACAATTTTGTAATTAGGTAAGTGGTAAGATAAACCCTTGAAATTGTTATCATTGTCACAATGTCATGATTTTAATAAAAAGTAGAAAAGAACAATAGGTACATGTGTTTATCTATATAATCATTGTATAATAAATATATGTATGTTTCCGTTAGCACGTCAATTCGAGCAAAAATTAAACGATTTTGAAAATATTTCGTATATTTTCTAGTATTCGTATTTTCTAGTACGGGGGTTTATGGGGTTTTTATCGGGTTAAAATTGGGTTTTACTATTTTTCACTCTAAAACATACAATTTGGATTTGGCAATTTCTTTCCAAACAAATTTAGTATATAGTATATTTAGAGACGGCAAACTGAGTATTATTAAAACTAAGTAGTGTGGAAAAAATATATAAATATTACCCTGCTACCATAGAGAACGTTATACATCTCAGCAGTAACATAAACATGGGTAAGTTGCAAAATAGTAACCGCAGTAATAAAATAGTGGAGACTAGGTACAAATTCGAAATTATCATTGGCTAACAACATTTTACTATATAAAGCTATATGATCAAACCAATATTTGGACATACGGCATTCGCAAATCCAACATCGAAATTCTTGAAAGATTTCAGGCTAAGATGTTGAGAAGAATTATTGGTGCAACCTGGTTCGTATCTAACACTACAATTAGGAATGATTTCAAAATTAAATCAGTGAAAGAAGAAATTACAGACTATAGCAAAAAGTACCAAGACAAATTAGAATATCATCCGAAGCCTGGCTGTTAATCTGCTGGACAATAGTCAGTGTATAACCAGACTAAAAAGTGTTGTTCATGTGTTGGACCTGAGCTACAGATTTCTTTTAATGATTGATCAATTTTTTTGCAAGACTTGTGTTGAAGAACAGGTGCTTGCTTCCTGCCATTTTTTTTTTTTTACTTATTGTTCTTATATTTTTATGAACAGATTGTAAAATAAATTATGATACAAAAACAGAAAAGATTTTAGGCTACAACGAGAGCTTGTCCCGCGGTTGAAAACTCGACCAAACGTATGTATTGTGCAAACTTCTCTATTTTCAACCCTCGCTGTAAACATGTGATTGGAATTTCTTTGATTTGTTTTGATTTTCTGATTTTATTTTGATGTTATTTCGTCACCGATGGCAACCCATAAGGCCCATGTTATTTTTTTAATTTAAAATTCATTTTTGTTTTATTCACCCTGTATATTATCGTGGGGTCCCAGTTTATCGACATCCCAAAAGATCGACACTGAAATAGTCCCACTTTGTCGACAACTCAAAATGTCGACAGTGTCGGTAATATGGGCTGTCTGTAAAGTGGGATGTCGGTTATGTGGGATGTCTGTTATGTGGGACGGTTGTGTAAATTTTCCCACTTTATCGACACGCAAAATGTCGACAAGCAAAACAGATCGACAAAGAGCGGGAGATTCAAATTGAAGGTGAACAGCTCTTGCTGAACAGATCGGTTGAGTATAATGAGAGTCGTTCTTTTTTTAACTCCGAACGACTTCTATTCACGGCGCTTGCAGTCTCCTTCAAATTTGTCAATGCTGTATATAATATGTGTTCTGCCATTTGAAGGCTTTACAATAATTTGACTTTTGTCACACTTGTATTATGATTCATTATACTGTTTTTTTTCGTGTAAGAAGGTACCTAGTTAAAACTTGCTACCTAGGCCAAACTTAGCTTGAGGATGAATATGGTATCCATCTAAAGTGTTTTCAATCATAAATTTATTTGAAATATACAGGTGTTCATTTGAAAACTTTCCATATCTCTTGTGTGCAAAGGTAAGGCGTTTAACACTTGTTTGTTCTCATTTCCCCCTAATTTGGACATGCAAAATCCGATAAAATAATTTTTAATTTTGAAAAATGCCCCAAAAGGGCCCAATTTGGGGGGTAGGGGTGCTTTTTGAGAAATTTTCAAATTTAAACATGGGTTGTGTGATACATCAATTTAAAGGTCTAATCACCCCGATCATTTTTGTGCAAAAAAATTTAATTATCTTTAACCGTATTTACAGGGTGGATCAAAACGTTTTACAAAAGGACTTTGAAGTTAACTACTGTAATACCCTAACTACTGAACGGAACAGCGCCAAATTTCTTTCCAATCTTATTCATGAGCTACTCTTTAAGATAACTTGTAGTAAGGGCATTTTCCATGTTATTTTCTAATTATAAAAAAAATCTCGAATTTGAAGAATAAAAGAAAGCTGAAAACTCAAAACTGTTAAATAGCAAGCTAGGCCTATAACAAATCTTCTATATATATAAAATCCAATGTATGTTTGTTTGTATGTATGTATGTTTGTTTGTCGTTTATAGACTCCGAAACCGATCGACAGATTATAATGAAACTTTCAGTTATTATTAAGCATTATTCAAGGATGGTTTGTGTGAAGTTTGGTGCAGATCCGTCAAAAGGGCTCCGCCCCAGTGGCTCTGGAGTTTCCCATGTTAACCTTATGAGTACTCATATTTAAATGGAATTAAAGATTTTTAACATCTGGTTCAACTAAAGAATTTAATTCTATGATGTTCAATAGCATTAAGAAATTAATAGGTTTACCAACAGGGTGCAGCACTATTATTTTTTTCAATTTATGACAACAGCTAATTTGCAACCAAAAGGTGAGTGAGCGTAGCGAACGAACTTCAACCAAGACGTGATTGAGCCATGCGAACATGCTCATCTTGAAAATGAACGAACATTTGACATAAAACCACATTAGGGGTACATTAAGGGTAGCGTCCTAAGGCCCTTTGCAGTTTACATGTTAAATCTTATGGAAGAATGTTTTATTTTGTTTACTATGCCATGTTTGTCATTTCTTGATTAAATTAAATTAAGGAAACAGCTGTTGTTTGTAATGATAACCTAATTTTTAAAAACAAATCTATGCATAAGAAAATGAGAGCTATCAAATAGGTTTCTATTCCATTTTTTTTACGAATATTTGTTGTCAAATGTAACATAAAATATTACATTATGTTGTTAAATAGTACATGTTGTTCCTTGGAGGCAATTCTGGAAGCAACCACCCCTTTCATACATTGCAATGTAATTACTAACGTTGATTGTTATAACTCTTATAAGCCTTGACTGAGCTCCAATATTGGCTTAAAAAGTGGAGTATAAAAGTCAACGAAAACAAGTCCAAAAATATTGTTTTTACTCTGAGAACAGAGTAGGTACAATCCTCCAGTAACCATTAATAATGTAACCTTAACGGAGGCAGACAGTGTAAAATATTTAGGTCTAACTTGACAAAAATTTAAATTGGAAATCTCATATCTGGTGCAAGAGACAGCAAATGGAATTAAAAATTTGTAAACTCAATTGGCTACTAACTAGGTACGAATTCAAAATTATCATTGACTAAGACAATTTTACTGTATAAAATTATGATCAAACCAATTTGGACATACGGAATTCAACTTTGGGGGACCTCGAGCAAATCCAACATCGAAATTCTTGAACGATTTCAGGCTAAGACGCTGAGAAGAATTGGCGCACCTTGGTTCGTATCCAACACTACAATTAAAAATGACTTCAAAATTAAATCAGTGAAAGAAGAAATAACAGACCTTAGCAAAAAGCATAAAGAAAAATTAGAATATCATCCGAACAGTCTTGCTGTTAATCTGCTGGACAATAGTCAGTGCATTACCAGATTAAAAAGTGTTGTGCATGTGCTGGACCTAAGCTACAGATTTCTGTAAATATTTATGATTGATACAATTTTTGGCAAGACTTGTTGATGAACAGGTGCTTGCTTCCTGACATTGTTTTGATAAATGTTTTACTTATTGTTCTCATATTTGTTTGACCAGATTGTAATAGTATATTTCATTACTAGGACCGAAAGTGGCATTTCCGGCGCGCGCTCGAATCCCAATTTTACGTGCGAGGCGAAGCCGAGTACGTGAGAGCTATTTTCACGTACGAGGCGAAGCCGAGGACGGGAATAATGGAGCAAGTACCGGATAATAACTTTCGGTACGAGTTATGAACGATACTTTTCATCACGACGCAAAAATACACAAACACAGAATAGCAGACCTCAGTAATATTACAATAATTATCTATCAAACAATTTGTTTAAACATAAAATAAAATCTTCTAAAAGTAAACCTTTGTTCATTTTCGTTTAATTTTTAAAACATAAAAATACGGAAAGTAAATAAAAGAAACGTCTTATAACACTTAAAACATATATTTACGCTTATACTGTTACTCACAAGACGGTAAATATACAAAAAAGTTGGTAAGTGGTGATCGATTTCGATTGGACACTCCAATCATCATCAGACCCAATAGGCGAATGACAAGAATCTTGAATGGCGTCCCTACTTATACCCTATTGGCTACCGGAAGCACCGGCCAATACATTTTTATAAGTACAACTGGAATCACGTACAATACTGATCAAGAAGTTATTTAACATAAAAATAAAATAAAATATTCTAAAGGAAACATTCGTACATTTCTCAATACTTCAAACATCAAAATAAAAGAATAAAACGATTTTGAACAATACATACAGCTGATTTAAATCATTAAGTTAAACCTTAACAAAACACTAGCGCGCGTAGTGAATAAATGGAAAGCTAATTGAGAGCGAGGGAAAGTAAATTTAGAGCGAGGGAAAATCAGCTGATCGATTTTCCCTCGCCCTAAATTAGAGCTTGGGAAACGGCTACCTACTTTCATTGATGTCAGCTGTTATCGAAAATAGTTACTTTCGGTGAGGAGTGATGAAATAGTATATTTCATTACTAGGACCGAAAGTGGCATTTTCCGTCGCGCGCCCAAGTTTTTGTGTGAGGCGAAGCCGAACATAGGGAACTCCAATTTCACGTGCGAGGCGAAGCCGAGTATGTGAGAGCTATTTTCACGTACGAGGTGAAGCCGAGGACGGGAATAATGGAGCAAGTGCCGGATAATAACTTTCGGTACGAGTTATGAACGATACTTTTCATCACGACGCAAAAATACACAAACACAGAATAGCAGACCTCAGTATATTAAAACAATTTGATTGAACATCAAAATAAAATAAAATCTTCTAAAAAGAAACCTACGTATATTCCTCAATAAATTTTGTTTAAACATCAAAATAAAAGAATAACACAAATTTTAAAAATACATACAGCTGATTAAAATCATTAAATTAAACCGTAACAAAACACTGGCGCGCGTAGTGAATAAATGGAGAACTAATTGAGAGCGAGGGAAAGTAAATTTAGAGCGAGGGAAAATCAGCTGATCGATTTTCCCTCGCCCTAAATTAGAGCTTGGGAAACGACTACATTCATTGATATCAGCTGTTATCGAAAATAGTTACTTTCGTTAAGGAGTGATGAAAAATAAATTCTGATAAAAAAATGTAACTGAAGGCAAGTGAGCGCAGCGAACGAGCTCATCTTGAAAATGAACGAGCATTGGACATAAAACCACATTAGGACAGGACGACGTCTGTCGGGCCAGGTAGTTAAATATAATGTGAAATGTCCTTTTTAAACAAACATTTTACGTATTTAAGTTTTCTTTCTATCTCTTACCACTTACCGTTTCTATTATCTTACCGTAAAAATTGCAGTAGACAAACATAATCTTCTATGGTAAAATTATAACTAGTTGTCTAATAAAACACATTGCATTTGCTCAACGATGTAGTAGGATTAATTACAAATTGATCAACTACTTTTAATTGTGTCAGTTCATCTTGGACCGTTCATCCTGTCCCTTTGTCATTGGTAACTGAGAGTAACTGGAAAACTTCCTAATTTAATCATTTACAGCTATTATGACTTCAATATGATATACGGCTTAACGAAAAATAAAAAGTGTTTGTCAAATGACTCAGAATAGGCTATATGAGTTCCTAGGAAATGTAAATTAATTAAAAGTGTTAATCTATTTCGATTATTTTATTTAAAAATCTAAAGATCAACTGTTGTATGAAACATTTGTACATATTCATAAACAGGCTGTTATTGCCGTAATGTCTTATTTGAACCGTTTACCTATTAACTTTTACACTTATTGTAATAATCATGTGATTGCGTTTACCAAAGTTTGTTTAGTGCCTAAGCTAAGTTAGACAATAAACAACAATGAATTTTTAAATTTTAGCTAATAATCTAGCTCATAGAATACTTTTTCGATTCTTATTTTTTACTATGTTATAATTGATGATTAATGTCTCATGGCACACTCTCTTATATGTCGCTCTAAACACAGATTGTTTAAATTCCTCTTTAGTACAGGCAAAATAGATTAAAATTCACCAAAAAAACAAAAAAATTAGTTCAGAGATGAAACTTTGGTTTTAACTTCGTTTTACCATAGATTAAACATACTCCCTTAGGATGAGTCCCTAACGGTCCGGATGGGGGAACATGGTTTTTAGGGGGTGGGGAGGGGGAATTTTTATATAATTCATTATTCACGATTTGAAGTAATTTAGGAAGTCGTTTTTAAGGTTTGTACACACGGTGAATCGATAGGAACCATATTTAGGTCGATAGAACCACCTCCATAAGAGATTTAGCATATTGGTACATGTTAAGTTGTTATTTTTTCTAGGAGGGGTAGGGGGAATTTTATATAATTTATGATTTTTGACTTATGACTTGTTGGGTGTCGTTTCCAATGGATTTCTACATGCCAAATAGAATGGAACCACTATTTTGTCTATATAACTACATTATTAACAGATTTGGAGTGCTATCTGACTGAAATAAAATAAATGTTTGTGCACAAAATTAACTATTTAATATTTAAACATAAAAATTAAAACTATTATATAAACACCAAGTATTTATTGAATGAGTTTATTTTTACAATAAATTCAATTTTCCCCATTACAAAAAATACCCCGCCGCAGCAAACCTGCAGACCAAGCGAATTTCCATTTATCTGGCAGGATTTCTACTAAAATTTGTCCTTGAAACTGTCAGATTTATTTCCTATTTAAATAACATTATTTTAAATAAATAATTAGGTTTGCTGCTACAGTGATGTAATGGGGATTGTTTTCATTAAAATGTTGATAGCTTAGTATGAAATAAACAAAATTGCCAAGTTTGGTTTAAATATATCCACAAACAAGTTTATTTATCTACAACAGTTTATTTATTTTCCATTAGAATAACATGAGAATTTTAAATCTACATTTTTTTTATTATTTCCTTAACCGTTAGGCGTACAACAAGGCATATACTAAATTATTAAATCTTTTAAGCTCTAGAAAGTGGTTTGGAAAGAAATTGTGAAATTCTTTGTTGATGGGGTAAAAAATGGGAAAAACCAATTTTCTCCCCACAAAAGTCTCCATAAACCCATACTACATTGTAATACATTGACATTAAGTCAGGGTTTAAACAATGTTTTATGATTTAAAGTTCAAGTAAATATCTATTAACCTTTGCGTAGCCCCTAAAAAGTTTGTATAAATGTTCTGTACATATGTATACTGTTTTTAAATCCTTCAGCAAGTCAAAGGAATACATTCTAAGTTACAACGAGGTTTTTAGCGAATTTCCCATATAGGGAATAAGCTATTACCGTAGGTTTCATGGTAAGACTTAGACCCGGGACCAATTTACAATTTTGTTGTGAGGTCCCCAGAAGTAAAAAACACCATCCTTTCAAATTCATATACAAATGTGTCCGTTTAGCGTGATAACTCGAGCACAAATTATCCAATTTTGATGTCAACAATTTTGATGTGTACAAACGTGTAAACCTAAATTTATTCGAACGAGTTTGCGAACCAGCATGATTGGACTATGGGAACAGGGGTTTATGGGGAGAAAATTGGGTTTTCCCATTTTGACCTCATCAACAAAGAATTTCACAATTTATTTCCAAACCACTTCCTAGAGCTTAAAAGGTTAAATAGTTTAGTATATGCCTGGTTGTACGCCTTACGGTTCAAATCAAATCAAATCAAATTATCTTTATTCACTTTATACATTTTACATGAATATATTCTACATGAATAGTGTCAACGCATACAAAATTGGTTATACAACTTAATCTAAAAGACTTAACCATACAATTATACAATATTTTAGAATGTATAGCTAATTCATTTTTGATTTAGAAACTCGTCTATACTATAAGGAGCCAGATTAATTAAGAATGATTTTAATTTCTTTAAAAAATTGGGTTTGTTTTGATCTTTTTTTAGTAAGGCAGGCAAACCTCTTATGAATAAATTGTCGATATACGAAGGTTTCATTTTTGAAAGTTTCAGCCAATGATGACTTTTTACAGTAAGATTTTTCCACCTAGTGTTGTATTTATTGGATAGTTCAGTGTTTTTATCTCTATAAACATGCTGAATAGTTTTAAAAATATACAAACCATACACTGTAAAAATTTTCATTCCATCATTACATTGAAAAAAAAATACTTTAATTTTTTTTATTAAATAAGTTTCTTTTTATTTACGTTTAAAAATAATTTATTTACTTAATAAAAAATAATTTATTTACTTTCCGTAAAAATTAAAGTAATATTTCACCGACTTCTTATCCTTAAGGATTCTTATCCTTTAAGGTTAAGGAGATAATAAAAAAAAATGTAAATTTAAAATTCCCATGTTAGTCTAATGGAAAATAAAAAAACTGTTGTAGTTCGCTTGTTTGTGGATATATTTAAATTTAAACCAAACTTGGCAATTTTGTTTATTTTATACTAAGCTATCAACATTTCAATAAAAACAACCCCTATTTCCTCCCCTGTAGCAGCAAACCTAATGACTCATTAAAATTAATGTTATTTAAATAGAAAATAAATAGTAATCCTGTCAGGTAAATGAAAATTTGCTTGTTCTGCAGGTTTGCTGCCAGAGGGTATTTTATTATAATAGGAAAAATTAAATTTATTGTAAAAATAAACTCATTCAATTAATACTTGATGTTAAGTTAATTGTTTTATTTTTTATGTTTAAATATTAAATAATTAATTTTGTGCACAAACATTTATTTTATTTCAAATAGCACACCAAATCTGTTAATAATGTAGTTATATCGACAAAATAGTGGTTCCATTCTATTTGGCATGTAGAAATCCATTGGAAACGACACCCAACAAGTCATAAGTCAAAAATCATAAACTATTTCAAATTCCCCCTACCCCTCCTAGAAAAAATAACAACTAAACATGTACCAATATGCTAAATCTCTTATGGATATGGTTCTATCGACCTAAATATGGTTCCTATCGATTCACCGTGTATACAAACCTTAAAAACGACTTCCTAAATGACTTCAAATCGTGAATAATGAATTATATAAAAATTCCCCCTCCCCACCCCCTAAAAACCATGTTTCCCCATCGGGACTGTTAGGGACTCATCGGATCTTGACTTCTATTGGTAAAACGAAGTTAAAACCAAAGTTTCATCCCTGAACTAATTTTTTCATTTTTAACCGACTTCCCCACTACCAACAAAAGGAGGAGGTTCTCAATTTGTTTGTGGCGATGTTTTTTTTTCTATGTATGTTCACCAATTTATCTGTGATTCGTTTACCGATCAGTGTGGTTCCACCACCAAAATAACCAGGAGAGTTTCTATTTGGTACCTTATATATTATGTTTAAGTATAATATTTGTTTCGGTGAAAAATTCAGAAAACCTTAAATACTTAACGTTTATTTTGTTTACATTTGTGCAGATTGTTTACATTTGTGCAGAGAAGGCAATAAATAATAATAACATTCCCACAGCTGTTAGTTGAAACCATTTAAATGAAGCTACAGACAATTCTTCATGAAACAGTTGCTTCATATTGATCAATAAACTATTTCTTGCCATGGAGCCTAAATGAATTACATTGAGAAAAATGCATTTTGTTTTGGTTACTATAAAAAATGTATTTTAACGTTTGACCTGATTTGTGTATACAGTAATTCTGTTTTTAGTTTTGAATATTCTGACTTACAAAAACATATATGTTTCAGTGAATAGCTGTATGATATTGACAAATAAAGGTGTATTGTGAAAACCAAAGCATTCGTAAAACAGGTCTAAATATAAATTAAATGCAATTATTCCTTACAAGACCTAAGACGTGTGACAGTGCATAATCGTCAATTGTCTTAAAAGTGTTAAATATTTTAATTACTAAACATGCATTTGCAGATGTGGAATGTTTATTGATATTCTCTACCCAGTTACTATATTATATCAATACTATTATGCCTGCTTCGGAAAGTCCTAGAGGAAGATGATTTGCAATTTCGACTAGGCTATATCTTGAGCAAACAAAACCCCCTACATGACTTACACCACTTTTAGCTGAACCAATCTTTCACATAATATTTTCCAAAGGTACTATACGTGTTAACGACCAATTTTCCACTTTTGAGAGATTTTTTAGTGCTGGTAGCTGAGGAACAACTTTCATATTGTTCCAAAAGGCTTGAGACGTTCAGTCACTAAAAATCATGAAATAATTTATTTTTGTAAAAAATACAACCGACTTCAAACGCTCTAAAAAGAATGAAATAATTTCAATAAAGTAAACTTTTGTATTAGGCAAGCTCACGTATTTCAAGTCGGCGCGGCTCAAACTGCAAATATGATTGAAATTAAATACTGTGTGTGTATTTTGAAAATCAATAAATTGTAGCTGGATAACTTCAATATATAAAAAACATACTGAACTGTTTTGTTTATATATTAAAGGAAATATTTTCTTGTATTTTATGTTTACTTCAGAATAAATGCATTATGAAAATAACACACACAAATGTTCTATATAAATAGGAAAATTATTTAGTTTGATATTATGATAGGGAAAAGAAGCTAGTTTAGTATTAAAACGTTACTTTTCCAAGTAAGAAACATTTAAATGCGTTATAATCTTTTTAAAGATA
The DNA here is from genome assembly GCF_028750875.1 of Macrosteles quadrilineatus. Classification (NCBI taxonomy): domain Eukaryota; kingdom Metazoa; phylum Arthropoda; class Insecta; order Hemiptera; family Cicadellidae; genus Macrosteles; species Macrosteles quadrilineatus. The sequence continues at coordinate 3,240,849 of NW_026542610.1, forward strand.
CTCGTTAATACCACTATAATGCCGATCTCTGATTACGGCAATAAAATAACACTTAACGTATAACTATGAAAAAGACATGCAGATTAACACCTTGATAGTCACCTGCAATATGGACACCCTCTTTCAATTTTGTATCAAAAATCATCATAGAGCCGCGCTGACTTAAAATACGTGAGCTTGCCTAATACAAAAGTTTACTTTATTGAAATTTCACTCTTTTTAGAGCGTTTAAAGTCGGTTGTATTTTTTTACAAAAATAAATTATTATTTAGTATTTTTCCTGTACTATTAACGCTGATGTTTTGACACTAAATACACAATTTAAGCTAGTCGGACGGCAATAACCCATTAAATTTAGTAAATAAATTAGCTTTGATGGACGAAGCAACCACCCCCTTCATACATTGCAATGTAATTAATTACTAACGTTGATTGTTTCAACTCTTATAATTTAAACCAAACAACTGTAATGCTATATATGATTTTAAAATATTACACCAAAACATAAGAAGTTATGGTAAAAACATTGACGAATTTCTAGTTTTATTACAAGGTATTAAATGTAGATTTAATTGTATTATTCTAACGGAAGCATGGTTGAATCATCAGGGTGATCTTATGCATGGTTATAATACTTTCAGAAGCTATAACAATCTGAATCAAAGTGACGGTATCGTTGTCTACATCGATGACTCGTTATCAGTGTCCTGCAATCAGCTGCTGCTCGGTGGCGTGGCTACGAGCTTGTCCTTGACCTTCGACTGGGCCGGAGCTACATGTAACCTGCTTTGTGTATACCGTAGTCCGAATACATCTTTACAGATTTTTTAACGACAACTTGAAATAATTTTTAGAACTTAACACAAATAGGTGTTACCCACGGGCTCCACCCCGTTGTACTACATTAGTATTAATAAAACTATTGATTGGTTAAGTTAAGATGAAATAAACAAAATAGAATACAGTAATGGTAATACAAACAAATAATAAAAGCTGAGGTATTTTTAACATTAGGTAAATGGAAAGTTCCCTTTGGAAAGCAATTACGACCTTATTGGGCAATTTATGAAATAATGGATAATTTTGCGCAAGGTTTCTCGTCATGACGAACATTGTAAGTATATGGTTTATGGGGGTGTGACTTGTAGTTTTCTCAAAAGTTCATGGGTACTTTTGGCTTTAAATATAGATAAGTTCTCAAATAAATGTCTACGCAGGGGATTTGAATTGCGATATTATTCAAACTAATTTTAACTCACAAGAAGAGCGGTACCTCGATATCCTGTCCGACTTAGGATTCATTGCTTGCATTGATAAAGTAACACGTCCTGCTAGTAAGACATGCATTGACCATTTTTTCATAACTTTGCCACCATCTTTCACAGCTTCCTCGGCTGTGTTGGAGACAGAAATAACAGATCATTTTACAACCTATCTAGAATTGCAAAGCACCAGGTCGAAAAATATAGAAATAAAAAATTGTACTTCAAAGACAATCAATTGGCAAAGCATTGGCGTGGAACTAAATTCATCCAATTGGAACAATAGGAATTAAATTCGGTAGACGTGGACGAAGTTTCAGAAATGTTTAATAAGATTATAGGGCCAATTTTAGATAAATATACAATTATTGAAAATAAATCAGCCAAAGCCTCTAAATTAAAACCATTGATAACTAAAAATGGGCTCCTAAAGTCAATACCGGTACGCTATCGAGATAAGTTAAGTAAGCAGCTCCGACATCATCCTTTCAACACGCATTGCGGACAAGGTTTACTAGATACCGGAACATATTAATATAATTGATAAAGAAAGCTAAATACAGGTTATATAACACTAAGATGAAGCTAACGGTGACTCAAGAAAGTTCAGGAACATTGTGAATGAGGTCGCGGGCCGCCCAAGTAGAAAGGAAAATTTCCCAGTTGAGGGTTTCTGCGCGCACGGTGACTCTGCTACACCTGTTTTCGGTGACCTGACGCAATAAAAATTGTCAGCAATAATTTCAATAACTACTTTGCCTCAGTTGGCGCGCAACTTGCGAGTAAGACGGACGGGCCAGCCGAGGTCGATGACGCCATTTACGCCACAGATAAGGTTTTCTCCCTGAGACATGTCAGCGAGAACTCTGCGATGTTGTGAGAACCATAAAGAGGCAATTAAGCTGCCGGATGGGATGACATTCCATCGAAGCTTATTAAATATAATATTGAAACTTTGAATAAACCACTTTTACATATACTTTATACTTTTCTTTGAAATGGCGACCATACAACGAAGGTATTTTAAGCCAAGTATGAATGGAGATCGGAGATGAGTGTATGATGAGTGGCGCGATCTTGTAGTCTTGTTAGTGACTAAGGTCGATATATTCCTTAGACACAGCTGTTAATTAATAGCCTAAACAGCTAATGGTGACTAAGGGACCTACAGATTTATAGTGGAATCCGAACCACTTTTTTCCTTGGTTTATACGAATTAGTCTAATTATCAGGATAGTACTGCGGATAGTGCGTAGTCGCCACCCGTCCCAGTCTATAGGTATATAGTAATACAGTAATAGGTACACTATAATACAGTATAATAATGGTGTTTTTGGCCTCTGGGGTCATCAAAATGAAAAAGTAGATCGGTCCCGGGCCTAGGTCTTACCATGAGATCTAAGGTAATAGCTTCTTCCCTATAGGGAAATTCGCTAATATATACAAAATTCCTTATCCTGCATGCCATAAGCTATTTACATTTGGTTAACATTTTACATTTTGTTTGGAAATTCACTCATTATGCTCATGTAAAAATCTTTACCTCTTATTCTTATTACCTCCATAAACTCCCGTTCACATTCACGTATTCCAAATGTGTTGGTTCGCGGACTCATTCGTTGTAGGTTTTCACGACACGTTTGTACAAATTTCATCAAGATCGGATTATTTTTGCCATGAGACCATGAGAGATTTTTCGCATATGGTAATAGCGTATTACCTATATGGAACAGTCACCAAAATGTTTTTTACAATATCTTTTAAAGAAACCACATTGAGAACTCAGAGCAGCCATTTTTGGCAAAGGGTATGGTATGGTAAAATGGAAAACTCTATTAAATTCATTTACATAGCTAATGTGTTTATCAAAATATATCCATTGATATTTAGTGGTATTTCTCATGGCTAAGTAGTTTATTTAATAATAATTAGTGAATCCGTTTGCTCAGAACAGTCTTCAATTTATCAAAGCTTGTCTCCTTGTATTACAAATCAAAATAAAATCAAATCAAATATAATTTAATCCATGAAAATTAAATGGTTACAGAAATTACAATAATTCTTAAAAATAATGGAAGATCCCCACATAGGCAAAGCCTGTGCGTGAGGAACGAGTACATCAGTCCATCCATACTCTATAGTCTAAACATTGTTACATAGATAGATAGATAGATAGATAGATAGATAGATTTATTCGATCATTAAACATTATACATAAAATGCAATAGATCATGTCAATACAGCAAACAAGTACATGCAATCAAGCTACATCAATCAAGGTTTACATGCACAAAAAAATAGGTACTTATAAGATAAATTATGAATAATACAGACAGGCTTACTAAAATAATATATGCAATAGTAATTAAGTATAAAAAAGTTAAATCACAGTGGGCGACATACTTGAATAAATAATACACTAGGCAAGCAGCTAGCAATGAAAGTTTTACAAGTTAGAAATTTACACAAGATAAAATCACAATATAAAATCACAGATAAAAAAAAATCAATGTGGTTAAAAAACTAGGCTAATATCACAGGCAAAGAATTCTTCAATACTGTAGAAGGGTGTGACTGAAAGCCACCTTTGAAGTACTTTTTTGAAGTGGTCAAAATCAGCCAGATGGGCTTCAAAAGGCAGCCTGTTAAACAATTTTACACCAACTTGTTCAAAAGAATTGAGCACCTTGCTCAGCCTGGTGTAGGGTCTAGCTATTGAATTACAATTTCTTGTGTTATAATTATGTACATTTCTGTTAAGAGTTAAACTGTTAAGATTTTTCTTTGTGTGAAGCATGCAGTGAAGGATGTAGAGATTTACAACAGTTAAAATCTTTTCTTGTATAAAAAGTGGTCTGCAGTGATCTTTATAATCAGAATCGGTCATTATTCTAATACATTTCTTTTGGGCGAGAAGTACATCAATCACAGAAGGGCTATTTCCCCAGAGCAAGAGACCATAGGAAAAGGCACTTTGAAATAGACTAAAGTAGACAGTTTTAACATAGTCAGAGGATACATATTTCTTCAAGTGTTTCAATAAATAATTAATTCTACTTAGTTTTTTACATACAAACTCTACATGCACATTCCAGGATAATTTAGGGTATAAGTGAATACCAAGCAACTTAACACTATGACTAGAATCTACTAAGCCAGGGTTCAAGGAGAAGATCATGCTTTGAGTTTTCTCTACATTCATAAACAAAAGATTTGACTTATACCACTCATTGGCTTCACTTATGATGCTACTGAATTCATCCCTAATTATGGCAGCAGAGGGACTTGTCTTAAAAAAGGTTACGTCATCTGCAAACAGGATAGAACTAGCATGCACATTCAGATCTAGGTCATTTATTAAGACTAGAAAAAGGAAGGGGCCTAGTACCGACCCCTGTGGTACCCCATATTTCACCTCAGTTTGTTCCGAGAAGACTTGATTGGAATAAACTTTTTGTTGCCGATTACTGAGGTATGATCTAAAAAGACAATTTTGAATGCCAATTATTCCGTATGATTCCATTTTTTTCAAAAGAATGCCATGATCCACACAGTCAAAGGCTTTAGTAAGGTCGCAAAGAATTGCGCCTGTAGGCTGACCAAGTTCAAAGTTTGTTAATATAGATGAGATTAGCTCTCCGACTGCATCAATCGTGGACATTCCTGATCTAAAGCCAAACTGATTCTTTGAAAAAAGGCTAAAAACTTCAAAAAAATGACTGACCTGAGTTTTAATAATCGATTCATAAACCTTGCCGAAAGTCGGGACCAGAGAGATGGGCCTATAGCTACTGACAGAATCACGACACCCTCTTTTGTAAATAGGTATAACCTTTGAAACTTTAAGCTTTGAGGGAAAAAAACCTTCATATAAACATACATTAATGCACATGCTTAAAGGAATTGATATCACACTGATGACCTGCTTCAATAAATAATTTGAAATATCATAAATATCGGCACTTTTTGAGCACTTAAACTTGGATACAACTTTGCACACATCACCAGGATTCACAAGCTGCCATTTGAGGTTTGTGGGGGGTGCTCTATGTTGGGTCCTGAGGGCTGGCGTAGGAGAGGCGCTAGCAGGGATGCTGCTCCGGACATCTTCAACAACAGTGTTCAGGTAGCTGCTGAAGTCAGACGCTGCAGGACCAGTGTTCATCGTTGAGCTGGGACCGGACTCCTTTTTTATTATCTGCCAAGCAGCTTTCGCTTTGTTCTGGACAGAGTTTATTCTATTTTCATAAGAATTTCTTTTGGCTTGTTGTAAGGCATGTTTGTATTCTTTCTTAGCATTTAGGTAAAGTTCTTTATCACAGAGTAAATTACTATTTTTGTACTTAGTAAACAGAGACATGACAAGACATTTCAAGTTGTTGAGATCAGGAGAGTACCAATTTTTTACTAGAAAACTATTTGAGGTTCGGTGCGCTGCTTTCTTGAATGGGAAATAAATGTTCATCCAGTAGCAGAAAATGTCGTGAAAACGGTTATACATTTCTTCTGACCCTAGATTAGCCAAAGCAGTTTCCCAGTCAATATTGGCAAGGCAGAGCTTAAACTCAGTTATTTTAGGTTCGGATATTTTTCTTAATAGAGTAGGCCTTATTGACAAGCTGTCAGTAAGATCAGATTTAGGCCTACCATTGCTATTAATTGTTATAGACATAAAGCAGTGATCTGAAATGGGTAGATCAAGAACCTTTAGATGATAATTTACTGGTAATAAATCTGTAAAAATATAGTCCAAACATGCATTACCTCTAGTGGGCAGAGAATTTGTAGAGTATAATCCTTCTGACCTACAGATATTTTGCAATGTGGCTGTGTTCGCATCACTACTGTTGGCTTCAATGTTCAAGTCACCACACAAAACAACTTTTAATTTATAGCTAGCCAATATACTGAGTACCAGCTCCAGTTGCTCGAAGAATATGCTAACACTGCCGCCACATGGCCTATAGACAGACACAACAATTAACTTAGATTTCGTTAATTTAACAGCACAGGCCTCAAAATGCATTTCAATACAAAACTGCTCAATATCAATGACACGGTAGTCCAAACTCAAGCTAATGAAAATAGCAGCTCCACCATGGATGTGTTGCTTACGAAGGTAAATGGAGGCGAGTTGGTAACCTTCAAGGTTATAAAGGCTATAGTTTTCAGCATTTAGTCAGTGTTCAACTACACAAATGACGGAGTACTCTTCGATGTTTGCAAACATTTCCAATTCATTAACCTTGGTTGTCAAGCACTGGACGTTGCCATAGACAATCTTAAAACCAGACGTCTTGTTACTGTCAGTCAAATTTGTAACAGTATTAGGGTCAACAGTGGGTAACTCAACACGGACATTACCTAGGTTTTCGCAGGGGGACTGGGACGCTCTTCGTTTAAAGAAGCGGAGGTTTCATTTTCATTCAGGGACCCTGAGTCCACGTAAGTTCTTCTTTTACGTTGAACATAGTTTGATACAAGAGTACCTGCAGGCCAAAAATCGCTCACCAACACTTTCTCAGCATCCAGAGGATAGAGACCAACTTTAAAAGATTTGTATGACGAGTAACGAGTTTGCAATTCTTGACAGGCAGCATTTTGTACGCCATTGTCCATTAAATAAGTTTTTACATCTTCACAATCCATACCAGGAGACAGTCTTGAGACAAAAATCCAGGTCCTCTTCTCAACTACTTTGAGGTTAGATGAGCTGCTCATTCCCCTAGTTCCAATGATAAGTTTATCTTGATGAGCTTGAGTACAAGCTTCATCAAGTTGACTTCAAGCTTCAGCTTGAGTACATAGACAAGTTTCATTTACAAAAGGAGGAGAAAAATAATTTTACCAGGAAGCCACAGTGGATAACGTTAACACTATGAAAAATAACTAGCAAATTTAAATAAAAATAAAAATAAAATTAAGAAAGTGCAAGGAAGTATATAGCTGGCAAAATCGGAAATAGGGAACATATGCTACAAGCTAAAATAGTACGATTTTATTAATGCTACAAGTTTCACAACTCCATTAACGCTCTATTATAAATACTCGAATAAATTATAGATTTGATTGGTTTAACCCATAATAAGCCTAACAAATATGCATGAAACATTAAGTTTCATTAAAAAATGTTTTAGAAATATAAGAGGTTACGTTAGATTAGAACGTTAACCAGAAACGTTTACCAATTCTTGGACATGAAAGTACATACAGTAGTTGTACAAATCCATCCCTGATGTTAGGCCCCATTTGATATGGATCCATATATGTTCATTGCAGCAAGTGTTGCAAAAGTTGTAATACCGGTTAAGCGCATTTTGCTGCATAGTACAGTATTACATTTTGTGTAACAACAATTTTTTTTCTTTCTACCACCTAGACTACTGCATAGTTTTACCATGTTTGACAGAAAATGACCCGCCAGTCATTTATATACATGTCAACGGTAAAATTATTTAAATTTATAAATACGTATGTTAAGCCTATATTGACTATAATATTGTGGTATAATTACCTTTTATATTGCCCAAATAAACAACAAAATAATAAAATACATGCATATTTTATTTCGTGCAACATGGGGTCACCATATTTGATATATAGTTGTTAAAACGACGGATAGTAACTGAAAAATGTGGATTCCACTATAAACGGTGGGTCCCATAGTTGCCATTGGCTGTATGGGCTATTAATAAACAGCTGTGTCTTTAGGAACTGTTGTGAGAACAGTTTATTCCATAACACCTGTTAAATTCTGTTAATTATAATCATATGTTTTTTTCGTTATTCTATGTTTTGAAAAAAGGTAAATAAAGTGAGTTAGAGACATGATATGACTATTTATTTTTCCAAGATCTTTCACTGGGGAGATTCTTGGTCAAGTCATTTACTTATATTATGCCTTTTACTAATTGTTCACAGTTGTACTGAACAGATTGTAAAATAAAATAAAGTTAAAAAAAGAGTTTAAGTTATGACATAAAACAGTGCATCCACTTAATTCTTAGTAAAATATGGAGGTACAGGAACAAGTCGGCATTTTAGTCATTGACAAGACTACGAGATCGCACCACTTCCTACACTCATATTTGGGTTAAATTAAAATACGCACAGTGACTTCCTCGTCTTAAATAATTGATCATCGATAATTGATAATTAAAGTTAGAATGTGCTTCAGCTTCACTGACCACTACTGACCACTGTATAGTTTTTTTTTTTAAACTTATATCTTTACAAGTATAGTTAGTTAATCTTCCCCATAATTTGAGCCGGACTTCCAATTATAATCAAAACAGTTAGCGTTTTGTCATCGCATTGGAAGCCGGGCTCGAACGGGAAATTTCGTTCCAATATACTGACTACATCACTGCATTTACCTAGCAGTGTAGCCATGCTGCGGGAGGAAAGTTGAAATCGGGGGCGTAGTCTCGCTGAATTGAATTTAAAATCATTATTTAGCCTTAGCCAATCCATTACCGTCATCGTCCTACCGTCATTATAATCATCGTACCAAAGCTTACAAAAAAGGTTTCCACTCATTGAAGGTGCTTCAAGGATAGTTGTGTAAAGTGCAAAGTAAAAAAATCACAACTGCAGTGGGTGGTCGTGGATGCTGCTGCGATCTTGGAAGATCTTTCTGGTCTCGCTGTGGTCGTAACAGAGGACAGATGTAGCTAAACTTGCTTTTCCAATGTGTCACTTTGGTTTCTACTTACGGTACTTACATTTCGCCAACGATATCGGTACTTTTCCTACTTAAGAAGTAAAACTACAAACGTCCAAAACCCCAGATTTGTGCGTTTTTTGTCACATTTCCTCCGAATATTTGCTAGATATATGTACCGATGATCGTTTAGAGAATACATAATCTTTTAAATAAGAAACCTTTGTTTGGATAAATGTGGTTTCTTCAAACTGTCATTAATATGTTAACATTAAAAAGTTGCTTACAAATAATGCTATTAATGGGAAATAACTTTGATTTTCGAAAACTAAAAAAAAATGGATATTAATAACTTTGGTACTGCACCACATTAAGTGAACAGTGTGAGCAAACCATAGTGAGTTAAAGCTTTACATTGCTAACGTTACATGTTACATGTTTTGTGGCCTGTGTATTTATTTATTTGCCAACGGATTAACACCTATAATACAGTTTGATTAGAAGGACAGTTTGAATTGGTTGTAAGTACTAGCCTATAGTTCTTTTCTTAAATGTAAACGTTGGTTTTTGTACTGCTACTTTTCCTTAGAACCGGTGGTAGCATTAAGAATCATTTTTACGTACAAACACATCACTATTTACAACTATAGTTATCGTTTGTGCTGCACCTTATTTCTTATTAAATTTAATTGATGTCTTACTGTATAATTTTTGCATTTTCTGTCTGGACCCCCAAATGTTAGTTTATGCTATGAAAATGATAAAACATTAGTGAAAGATTTGTTTTAGCAAACCATCATGAATTTAACGTATCAACGTTTTGTGGACTGTGTATTTATTTACTTATTTATATATTTGCCAACGGATTTACACACCAATTTTACAGTTTGATTAGGCCTAAAGACGATTATCATAAAATTTGATGACACTATCAAAAATTTCAAATAATTATTTTGTTTGTAATTTGCTTTGGTTAAAGCGTAGCAAATCCCCTAATTCAATTTTGTATTTGTGTGTGTGTCTATTGGTAACGCATTAATGTCTTTATTTCTCAGTGTTATGTGGAAAAGACAAGAAAATTTCAACCATTGATACGTTGATAACGTATCAATGTTTTGTGGACTGTGTATTTATTTACTTATTTATATATTTGCCAACGGATTTACACACCAATTTTACAGTTTGATTAGGCCTAAAGACGATTATCATAAAATTTGATGACACTATCAAAACTTTCAAATAATTATTTTGTTTGTAATATGCTTTGGTTAAAGCGTACCGGTAGCAAATCCCATAATTCAATTTTGTATTTGTGTGTGTGTCTATTGGTAACGCATTAATGTCCTTATTTCTCAGTGTTTCGTGGAAAAGACAAGAAAATTTCAACCCGAATAAAGTGAGTCGGTGGCTCAGTCGGTAGCGTCGCGGACAGCGATGTCGTAGGTTCGGGTTCAGATCCTGGTCACTGCCACCACAGAAAACGTACTACTATAACCCAGAATGCCAACCGCATTCATTGGTTATAGTAGTACGTTTTCTGTGCTGCCACTAAAATTTATCAGTACAGTCCACCTTTGTACTGTACCACCTTGCTTTGCTGTAAACGTTCCAAGCACGGGCGGTTAGTCTATGTGGACGAGCAAATGCAATGTTAAAAGAGGCCGCCAACCTCTTTTTAAAAAGTAAAGTAAAGTGTGCAGTAGTGAGGTTGAGGTAGTATTTTAACTACTTTTAACCAGTGTCAAAAGTAACTTTCAATTACAGGCCTACCTTAGGGCTATGCCTCATAGATCTATAAAGCAATTCCTTTTGTCATTAGATATGGACTAACACGATCGGGTGACATTTAATTGCGAAGCATTCGTTTTGGCTTTGAAACTGTCAGATATTGTATTTGCGAAGGTTTATAGGTATTCCTATACAGTAATAGTTTTGCCAGCATATCTGGAAAACTGCACACTAAATATGCAAACCAACTCCTGTTCTGAATATAAGGTTTCAAAGATTCCCGTACGTAGAACGGGCAAACAGCTAGTTTATAATATTTTGTAAGATTATTTATATCATTTGCTTATTATTCAACTTGAACAGATTGTAAATTAAATAAAGTAATAATTTATTTTTGTAAAAAAAATACAACCGACTTCAACGCTCTAAAAAGAATGAAATAATTTCAATAAAGCAAACTTTTGTATTAGGCAAGCTCACGTATTTTAAGTCGGCGCGACTCTATGATGATTTTTTATACAAAATTGAAAGAGGGTGTCCATATTGCAGGTGACTATCTATAACTAAAGGTGTTAATCTGCATGTCTTTTTCATAGTTATGCGTTAGAGATCGGCATTATAGTGGTATTAACGAGTATCTTTAAAAAGATTATAACGCATTTAAATGTTTCTAACTTGGAAAAGTAACGTTTTAATACTAAACTAGCTTCTTTTCCCTATCATATTATCAAACTAAATTATTTTCCTATTCATATAGAACATTTGTGTGTGTTATTTTAATAACGCATTTATTCTGAAGTAAACATAAAATACAAGAAAATATTTCCTTTAATATATAAACAAAACAGTTCAGTATGTTTTTTATATATTTATGTTATCCAGCTACAATTTATTGATTTTCAAAATACACACACAATATTTAATTTCAATCATATTTGCAGTTTGAGCCGCGCCGACTTGAAATACGTGAGCCAAATACAAAAGTTTGCTTTATTGAAATTATTTCATTCTTTTTAGATCATTGAAGTCGGTTGTATTTTTTTACAAAAATAAATTATTTCATGATTTTTAGTGACTGTATAATTTTTTGTATATTAATTACTTGAGGATTTTTGATAAGCAAAACTGTTCGACACAATCAAAAGTTCCACAGAACAATCATTATTTTAAAACTGCTTGAGTCACCTGTTCAGGTTACATAATCAATGGGTATGAAAATAAACAGTTTTAGATATTCCTTAAGAAAGAAAGAGTTGTCCATTACATTAGGCCTAGTGAAAAACTAATTGTCTTTTCTAGATACATTGAAATGTCAGACATCATGGTTTCCTACAATCGGTATACTTATACATTATAAAAAGAAATACAGTAACGTCTCAAGCCTTTTGGAACAATATGAAAGTTATTCCTCAGCTACAAGCACAAAAAAATCTCACAAAAGTGGAAAATAGATCGTTAACACTTATAGTACCTTTGGAAAATATTATATGAAAGATTGGTTCAGCTAAAAAAGGTGTAAGTCATGTAGGGGGTTTTGTTTGCTCAATATATAGCCTAGTCGAAATTGCAAATCATCTTCCTCTAGGACTTTACGAAGCAGGTATAATAGTATTGATATGATAGTAACTGGGTAGAGAATATCAATAAACATTCCACTCTGCAAATGCATGTTAGTACAGGTAAAATAATACAAAAACACTCCACATAAACAACAAAATTTGTACATTCATGAAATTTCACCTGTGAGTTACTAATAATATGAGAAATGAAGATCCGATGAGTCCCCAAAATTTTGGGCGTCCTAAGGCCCTTTTTGGGGCCCTTTTTGTTCCGAACGGCCCTTGTTCCTGAATAATTTAGTTTTTACGTTTAAGGTCGAGTGAGGTGTGGTTTTCGATGGTTTTAGTTATTTTAAATCAATTGGGACTAGTTTTAAGTGTATTAAACCACACCATACAGGGTGTTTCGAAATATTATTGTTTTTTTACGATATTTAAACATTTATTCATAAAAGTGATAAAATTAGTTACCTCCATGCTCTATATAAAAGGGGATTCTTGAAAATAACTGTAATTCTTTACTTATTTAAGAGGGAAGGCTCACAAGGAGTAAGAGAAAATATTAAATACCCCCGTCACAGCAAACCTGCTGACTAAGCGAATTTTCATTTGCCCGATTTTGAATTAAATCTAAAATAGCATTGAGTTAAAGAATACTTAGGTTTGCTGCTACAAGGAGGCTAATAAAGTGTGTTTATAGTAAAATATTAATAGCCTAGTATAAAACAAATAAATTTTACAAGTTTTATTAAGACATATCTATAAACAAACAAACAAAATCATTTTACACTATTCTCCTAAAGAATAACATGGGTTTTTAAATTTACAATTTTTGAATTTTATTCGTAACTAATACACTTACAAAACACGTTAATATACTAAACTAGCTGTGTGCCCGTTCTACGCACGGGGATCTTATAGTAGTCAGTTGAAACCTTCTTATATTAAGATTAAGAAAGCAGTTAGTTTGCATATTTGCAGATATGCTGGCAAAACTATTATATATAAACCTTCGCAAATACAGTATCTGACAGTTCAAGCCAAAATAAATGCTTCGCAATTAAATGTCACCCGGATTGTTATGGTCCATATGTCCAATGATTAAACTAAAAAATGTTTTATAGATCCATGAAGCGTAGCCCTAAAGTAGGCCTATAATTGAAAGTTACTTTCCACATCGGTTAACTTAAACGTATTTAAAGTACTACCTCAACCTCACCATTTAACACTTTATTCCGGTTAACATTTTCAGTATCAAAGGTGCTCTTGTCCATACCGTGAAACACTGAGAAATAAGGACATTAATGCGTTACCAACAGACATACACACTACAATCCAAAAAAGGCCACGAACTATTGATACATAAACAATATAAAGGCGTAAACAATTCATGATGGTTTGCCCAACAAATGTTTTACTCAAATAGGTTATCATTTTCTTAGCATACCGGGTAAGCTAAGATTTGAAATCTAGACGGAAAAAGCAAAACTTATACAGAGTTAAGACATCACTTAAATTGAATACGGACGGCTCTAATAAATAAGGTGCAACACCAACGATAACTAATTTGTAAACTACAGTGATGTGTTGGTACCTACGTAAAAATGATTCTAGCAGCTACCAACGGTTCTAAGGAAAAGAACCAGTACCTACGTAAGAACCTACCTAAGAACTATAGTACATCCAACCAATTAAATACATTAATATCTAGTCCCGAGGTTATTGATCTCTTGCTTTTGGATTTTCTCGTAAAAAGTTATAGCGTAAACTTATCGGTGTCAGTTTGAAAAAAAAAACAACCTTACCCAAACAACTTTTTGTTATTTAATAGATTACGCATTCTCTAAACAATGATTAGTATATCTATTAACATTAGAAGGAAATGTGACGAAAATCACACAATGTTGGGGTTTTGGTCATTTGTAATTATATTTCTTAAGTAGGTAGGCCATGTATTCTATGGAAAAGTACCGGTATCAAGGATCGTCGTCAAAAAGGTTGTTATGAATGTCATGTAGGCTTACGTACCCAAGATATGAGCTATGGGCCTATTGGCTGTATGGTCCAGCGATTGCATCACACGGTGAGTAGAAACAGAAAGTGACACATTGCAAAAGCGAGTTTAGCACTTCCTCTGTTAAACCTCTGTTACAATCACCCACTGCAGTTGTGATTTTTTACTTTACACTTTACACAACCGCCATTGAAGCGCCGTCAATGAGTGGAAACCTTTTTTGTAAGCTATTGGTTGTGACATGTGACATTTATTCTGTCTTAAATCAGATGGTGTAATATTTATTATTATTATTGTTTGTTGTGTTGATGTTAGTTTTGGAGTTTTTATGGTGAGTTCTATTAAAAACCAGTGTTCAGTACCAATAAATTAATATAATTTATGAAGCTTTATCATTGGTGGCAGCGGTAAAGGTAATATACAAACTTAAATAGAATAATGGACCTTTTAAAACCTCCATCAGCTATTGATTTAAATAGCAACACATTAAATGAATGGACTAAGTTCAAGCAAAAATTTCTGTTGTACCTGGAAGCAACTGAAAAATCTAAAAAGTCGGGGAAAATCAAAGTTGCTTTACTGCTATGTTTAATGGGGGATGGTTGCCTAGACATTTTCAACACCTTTGAATTGGATGATGGGGAAAAAGACAATTTAGACACTGTAATTAAATGTTTTGACGAATACTTTGAGCCTAAAGTAAACACTGTTATTAATAGGTATACTTTCTTTAACCTCAGGCAAAAGTCCGACGAATCAGTTCAGTCATTTGTAACTAGTCTAAAAAATCAGGCAAAAAAATGTCAGTTCGGGGATCAGGAAGAAAGCCTTGTAAGAGATCTATTGATAATAGGGACTAAAGATGAAGCGTGTAAAGAAAGGTTGTTGATGACGAGTGATTTGAAACTTGATAAAGCAATTCACTACTGCACGGCTAGGGAGGAGAGTAAAAAACAAGTGCAACTAATGAAACTTGATTCACAACTTGACGAAACAACTAATGTAGGATCTAAAATTCATAACATTACTTTACCAAATTCGAGTAACATTACAAATAAAAGACAAGTTAAAGTCTGCTCTAAATGTTTAAAAACTCACAATTACAGAAATTGTCCTGCTTGGGGAAAGAAATGTATAAAATGCAAGAAATTTAATCACTTTGCAAACGCCTGTAAGGCCCAAAACATTCATAACATTGAATCTAATGAGGACATTGAACCTAATGAAGTGGGAATTAGTGGCGAGAGTCAGGACTTAAGTATTGAAACTATTGTTGTCAACACTGTAGACTCAAAACATAGTTGGTGTCAGAATATTACCGTAAATGGGGTTGACATATCTTTTAAGCTCGATACTGGCGCCGACGTCAATGTTATTCCTTACAAGCTTTATCAACAAATAGCTCCTGACGCTAACATGACGACTCCAGGTAAACGCCTCAAGTCTTATAGTGGGCATGACATCAAAGTTGTAGGTACTTGCCTTCTAAATTGTACACTGGGGGGTTCTAAAAGAAATTTTTTAGCAGAATTCTACATTGTGAATGAAGATGCCTGTCCCATATTAGGGCTTAAAACATGCCAAGAACTGAATCTCATTTCTAGAGTAAATGAAATAACTAAACCAAGTGAAAGTGTGTACGATAGGTTTTATGATGTATTTGGTGATGAGCTAGGAAAATTACCATTCGTTTATGATATAAAACTTGAAGATACCGCAGTTCCTAAAGTTATTCCTGCCAGAGCTATCCCTAAAGCTTTAAATGATACAGTTAGGGAAGAGATAAATAAAATGGTCAAAGACGGTATTTTAAGATAGGTAAGCGAACCTACTGATTGGGTACATCCGATTGTAATAGCAAAAAAGCCAAATGGTAAAGTTAGAATTTGTATTGATCCAAGAACTCTTAATAAATATATAAAAAGGGAACACTACAAAATGACGACGCTCCAAGAAATTTTCTCACAGTTGGATGGTGCAAGATACTTCAGTGTACTGGATGCTTCTTCAGCATTTCTACAGATACCGTTATCAGAGAATAGTTCTCGGTTATGCACCATTGCTACTCCTTTTGGCCGATTTAGTTATTGTAGACTACCTTTCGGATTGAATAGTTCCCCAGAGATTTTCCAAAAAGCAATGGACCATGTAACCTGTGGATTGGAGGGAGTGAGTGCATACATAGATGACGTCCTAGTGTTTGGTAACTCAAAAGAAGAACATGATGAAAGACTGGCTGCTTTCTTGGAAAAGGCAAGATATTTTGGACTTAAGCTGTCTAAAGAAAAAAGCCAGATTGGCCGTGAAAGTGTCCAATATCTAGGTCACAAACTTACTCCACAAGGTATTTCAATAACCGAATGCAAACTGAAGGCTATTCAGGACTACCCGAGCCCTAGGGATAAAAATTACCTCCAAAGATTTTTGGGAATGATTACATATGTAGGAAGGTTCATTGATAATCTATCTGATAAAACAGGACCACTACGATTACTGATGAGCAAAAACAAGTCTTTTATATGGACAAGTATAGAACAAAAATGTTTTGAAGCATTAAAGGAGGAGATAACAAAGGTTCCTGTTTTGGCCTATTTTGATGGAAGAAAGAAGTCTACTTTGTCTGTAGATGCTAGCAAATTTGGCCTCGGGGCCGTTGTTTTTCAAAATGACCATCCTATCGGCTACAGCTCTTCAGCTTTAACAGCAACTCAGCAAAGGTACAGCCAGATTGAAAAAGAGCTTCTGGCAGTAGTAAATGGTTGTAAAAAGTTCCACTATTACCTATATGGAACAGACTTCACAATAGAGACAGATCACAAACCTCTACTTGGTCTTTTAAACAAACCTATAGCAAGTCTATCACCACGGCTTCAGAGAATGATGATGGAACTGATGAGATACAATTTTAAATTAGTTCACGTACCGGTAAAAAAAATGTTCATTGCAGACTCCCTGTCGAGAGCTCCAATAGATGAACATTTAAACACAAGTTATCTGGACAACGGAGCTGAGGTAGTTTACTCCCTGGCAGTTTTTGCTAATGACGATGTAGTAAATAGACATAAATATGCTACAGAAAGGGATGCCGCACTAAAGCAAGTACGTTTTTACATAGAACATGGATGGCCTGAACACAAACAAAATTGTGATGACAAAGCTCACCCTTTTTGGGAAAAAAGGTATCAATTACATTTATACGATGATCTGATATATATGGAAGACCGACTTGTTATTCCGAGTGAGCTGCGACCCGACATGCTGAGGCAACTACACGCTTCACACCAAGGAATTAATTCGTGCCAAAACAGAGCACAGATGGCTTGGTACTGGCCAGGAATGATGAGAGACATAAAAAACACAGTAGACCAATGTACAACATGCCAGGAATACCAAAGATCAAACCCAAAAGAACCTCTTAAACCATATCCAGTGCCAGAAATCCCATGGGAAGAAATTGGAGTTGATTTCTTCAAAATTAACAATACCAATCACATGCTAGTGATTGACTATCATTCCAAATTTGTGGAAGTAAAGAAGATGAGTACAACAACAGCTGATTCAGTAACTGCAGGATTGACACAGATATTTAGATCTCATGGCCTGCCTAAGAAATTACACTCCGATAATGGCCCTCCGTTCGATAGCCACAAGTTTTCCACGTTCACAGAAAGGTATAAAATTGAGCATATAACTTCGTCTCCGTACTACCCAAAATCTAACGGGATGGTGGAGAGGGCTATACAAACTTTAAAGTCAATGCTGTCTAAAACGCTAAAGACCAAGGGAGATCCAAACCTGGCCATAATCGATTACAATAATACTCCTAAAGCTAATCTCAGAGCACCTGCTCAAATGCTAATGGGAAGACTACTAAAGACTGTTCTTCCTGCTACTAAAGATTCCATGAAACCACTCTTCCCTACCAATGAAACAGTTCTAAATTTGAAGCAAGCCCAAGAAAAACAAAAAACATATTATGACAGATCGGCTCATCTACTTCCAGAATTAAAGGAGGGCGAAGAAGTTTATGTCCAAAAGGGAACTCGAGAATGGGCAAAAGGAAAAGTTGTCAAGAAACACAAAAGCCCGAATTCCTATTTTGTACAAATGGACAGCGGAGCAGTTTTCAGAAGAAACCGGTGCCAACTGAGACAATTTAAAATGGAAAAGAAAAAAGATTGAAATTGAAAAAAAAGGACATGTGACATGTGACATTTATT
Source organism: Macrosteles quadrilineatus (assembly GCF_028750875.1). Lineage (NCBI taxonomy): Eukaryota > Metazoa > Arthropoda > Insecta > Hemiptera > Cicadellidae > Macrosteles > Macrosteles quadrilineatus. The sequence continues at coordinate 3,259,295 of NW_026542610.1, forward strand.
CTGTCTTAAATCAGATGATGTAATATTTATTATTATTATTGTTTGTTGTGTTGATGTTAATTTTGGAGTTTTTATGGTGAGTTCTATTAAAAACCAGTGTTCAGTACCAATAAATAAATATAATTTATGAAGCTTTATCATTTTGGTGACGATCATTTCAGTGTCCAGCCCTATACAACACTGATTCAAGGTCTTCTTTCTGGTTGTCAAAACTGAAGAAAAATTTTATACTCAAAGAATTTCTGGTTCCGATTTGGACGATGTCTAGTTATTTAATTTCATTTACGGTTACACTATTAGACTATATTATTGCACTTGCGATTAATTAAATCCGTTATGTAAGAAAAACGTTTTTAATCTCACTTGGTTGGGATTTGCTTTCAAAACGTGATTCGAAATGGTTGCGGTATTTGTAAACAACATTTGTAAACATATCATTGACAGCTATAAAAAATAATCTTGATCCGAACAGCTGTTCGTTATTTCATAGACGATTATGTGATAAAAATTGAACGAAAATTTGACAAAAATCGCACAAAACTGCATTTTTGAACGTCCGTAATTTTATTTACAAAGTAGTGAGGCTATATTTAAATCACTAAAGACACTCTCGCCAATCCAGTGAATACATTAAAATGACTTGGATCCTGATAGGTACTCTGGTTTTCACTGAGAAGATTGCGTAAAATGCCATCTTGAGTGTTACAGACAAAGGGAAAGACAGACAGACAGACAGACAGACAGAAATAGAGATAAGACTCGTTTCTGCTTCTTTAATGTATAAAACGTAAAAATAACCTAAAAGTATATAATTCTGAGCAAAGTACAGACAAAACTCTAATTTTATTTATATAGATTATTTGTTTTCTTTAAGCTCTTTAAAATGCTCTAGAGAAAAATTGGGAAACTTTGTCTTTTGAGGGTCAAAGATTTTTTACCACATAAAACCCTGTTCCATGGACCGATTATGCTGTTTAGTTAAAATTGAACCAAAATTACTCGAGTTATCATGTTTACGGACACGTATATAACATGGATATATTATATTATATACAGTATATGTATATAAACACATATATAATATTTTAAGTGGATATTAAAATATTTAATAGCCCCCTTTAGGCATCTGGGGGCATCGAAATGAAAACGTAAATCGGTTTCGGGTCTATGTTTTACCATAAGATCTTCAGTAATAGCTTATCTCCTATATATATCCTATATATCCTATATGGGATGTTTGCTAAAAGGGGATGGATTAAGTTTTACACTATAACATAATAACATAGGTTACTAGGCAAAAATGTCAACTTTTAAGGTGGTGTGAATAATCTTTCAACCTGTTTTTTTATGCAAATCTATTCAAATTGATATGTATTTTTCTTAGGTAGTTATTAAAGTTGTTTTTTTTTTTACATTTATTACAAATTAAAACAATTGTATTTGTATAAAACCTTACATTACATATTAAAATGAAGTACTTAAACTAAATCTATTTTTCTACGATTTCCGTAGTATCTCTCTTTACAATTTCATCATCTCAATAATTATTCTCAGACGACTCATTAACAATTTTATTATTCTTAGCAACTTGTCCATTTTTACTGATTTTGTCCAAGTTGGTGTTCAAAGCAGGATTCCCCTTTACAAACCTAAAACCTTGCATATTGCAGAACAGGCAACACCAATCTTAAAGCACGAACAATGTGGTGCAAAAACACCTTTCATACATACTGACGTTTGCAACTTTGTATCTTAGGTTCCTCCAAACTTATTTTCAATAAATACAAGTACGGTTATCTTTCGTGGTTATGACGACCAGGACAGCACTAAGACATCAGAGCAGCATTAAATAAAAAAAGTAGAACATAGCCTAATGGAAAACTAAAAATAAATCAAATAACTAATAAATAATAATAATTAATAAATAACTAATAATAAATCATGAAAGTAGTTTTTATAGAAACCACATTGATAAATTTGTCAATATGCCGCCATTTTGTTTCTACTAAGGTTAGAGAGTTGAAATTTTTCCAGAATATTTTTAAAACCTACTTTGTAAACTGTGTAAAGTTTAAAAAAGTTCGGTGCATTAATGGGCACGTAATATAAAATCAAACGTTTAAAGCCCTTCGTGGGACACCCGGTATTTTGATCAAACTTGTCAAATTTATTTGTTTTATACTAGGCTATTAATATTTAACTATAAACACACTTTATTAGCCTCGTTGTAGCAGCAAACCTAGGTAATCGTTAAACGCAATGCTATTTTAGATTTAATTGAAAATCAAGTAAGTAAAACAGAAATTCGGTTTGGTCTGCAGGTTTGCTGTGACGGGGGTATTTAATATTTTCTCTTACTTCTTGTGATCCTTTCCCCTTACGTAGTAAAGAATTACAATTATTTTCAATAATCCCCTTTTATATAGGGCATGGAGGTAACTAATTTTTTACTTTATGAATAAATGTTTAAATATCATAAAAAGTAATAATATTTCGAAACACCCTGTATGATGTCGTTTAATACACTTAAAACTAGTCCCAATCGATTTAAAATAACTAAAACCATCGAAAACCACACCTCACTCGACCTTAAACGTAAAAACTAAATTATTCAGGAACAAGGGCCCTTCGGAACAAAAAGGGCCCCAAAAAGGGCCTTAGGACGCCCAAAATTTTGGGAACTCATCGGATCTTCATTTCTCATATTATTAGTAACTCACAGGTGAAATTTCATGAATGTACAAATTTTGTTGTTTATAAAACCCTATTTTACCTGTACTATGTTTAGTAATTCAAATATTTAAAACTTTTAAGACAATTGACGATTATGCACTGTCACACTTCTTAGGTCGTGTAAGGAATAATTGCATTTAATTTATATTTAGACCTGTTTTACGAATGCTTTGGTTTTCACAATACACCTTTATTTGTCAATATCATACAGCTATTCACTGAAACATACATGTTTTTGTAACTCAGAATATTCAATACTAAAAACAGAATTACTGTATACACAAATCAGGTCAAACGTTAAAATAAATTTTTTATAGTAACCAAAACAAAATGCATTTTTCTCAATGTAATTCATTTAGGCTCCATGGCAAGAAATAGTTTATTGATCAATATGAAGCAACTGTTTCATGAAGAATTGTCTGTAGCTTCATTTAAATGGTTTCAACTAACAGCTGTAGGAATTTTATTACTATTTATTGCCTTCTCTGCACAAATGTAAACAATCTGCACAAATGTAAACAAAATAAATGTTGAATATTTAAGGTTTTCAGAATTTTTCACCGAAACAAATATTATACTTAAACATAATATATAAGGTACCAAATAGAAACTCTCCTGGTTATTTTGGTGGTGGAACCACACTGATCGGTAAAAGAATCACAGAGAAATTGGTGAACATACATAGAAATAAAAAAACATCGCCACAAACAAATTGAGAACCTCCTCCTTTTGTTGGTAGTGGGGAAGTCGGTTAAAAAACTGCATATGGGCCATAATATGGTTTGCCGTGCTGGTGACGAAATAACAACGAAATATAAACAGAAAATCAAAACAAATGGAAGAAATTTCAATCGCATGTTTTATTTACATTGCGGGTGGAAATATAGAACTCTGTACCTTATATAGATTATTTTGGTCGAGTTTTTGGCCACTGAACGACCTCTCTCGTATATGGTATACATTATATGGTAGGATAGTTGTAAAGTTGAATTAACGTAACACCATCGACTATTTAACACTTAAGTTTTTCTCAAATTATATTCATATATTACGCGTTTTTCACAAAGGCCATTCAACTTTAGTTCTTGGACCAGAAGAAAAATTAGAAAGAAGCTCTCTGTTTACGTACGCCTGTATGTGGAGTCTGTGACTTACCCAAAATTCCCTGATGAAGGCCTTATTCAACCAAAAGGCCTTCAATTTTAATAAGGATAGGTACTAATTTTAATATTAGTTCATCTATGGCTATAGTTCGCTGACGCAGAATTTCCAGACATGTGTATAAGCTTGGTGTGTATTTGGCGAGAAGCAATTTAGGTTCTATGTATTTTTCATGCAATGTATAATCAACCTTGACAATGTTTGTTATTTAACAAATAAACAAAGTTTTACCGCGTTAGATAATTTAAATACCGTACTTAAAGATTAAAAGTATGCAAACATTAGTATTAACGGGTACCCCAAAAAAGGGCTGTTGGTGCAATCGTAGGTACTAATCCCTGACCATAGGTGCAATCGGGACATACAGGAGGAATAGTAAACTTACTATATATTGTTAAATCATGAAAGCAATACAGATTACGTTAACTGCGTGTTTTATTGATTTGGCGAATAAACCCATCCTGACCTTTTTACTGACACAATTCTTTATATGGAGCTTTAATTATATGTTGTAATTGATAATTGATAATAATAATTGTATTGCTGTATTTTAAATGTACAATTATTAAGGGGTTTCGAAATTATATCACTCTTCTTTTCAGTTGGACAAAATATTTCATATTGCAGGGTGTAATATTAAATTTGTTCTTTACTGAAGTAGAGTTATTATTTCGACGCCACCATATGTGAGTATTTTAAGGAAAAGATGAAGGAACAAATATATACAACTAGCTGTAACCCGCGGGCTTTGCCCCGTTTAACTTCTTAATTTTCAAGATGATCTCGTTCGCATGGCTCAATCACGTCCTGGTTGAAGTTCGTTCGCTACGCTCACTCACCTTTAGGTTGGAGCTCGTTCGCTGCGCTCACTTGCCTTCAGGTTAGCTCGTTCGCTACGCTCACTTGCCTTCAGGTTAGCTCGTTCGCTACGCTAACTCGCCTCCAGGTTGAAGTTCGTTCGCTACGCTCACTCACCTTTTGGTTGCAAATTAGCTGTTGTCATAAATGTAAAAGAAATAATAGTGCTGCACCCGGTTGGTAATCCTTGTAACTTTAATGCTATTGAACATCATAGAACATAACCAACTTGTTTAATTGAAACAGCTGTTAAGATTCATTAATTCCATTTCTCATAAGGTTAACATGGGAAACTCCAGAGCCACTGGGGCGGAGCCAATTGGACGGATCACGAAATTGATGGTGTATAAACCTATTCCATGAAATTCTACACGTATGTACCAAGTTTCGTGGCCATCGGTCCAGCGGTGTCTGAGTTTATCACTGCCAAATATACCAACATCCTCTTTTATACTTATACAGGGTGTTGAAAATGTCTGGAACCAACATTATATCTGGTGAGTGGTTAAAGAAAAACAACTGATATTTTGGATACGGATATACTATGGTTTTACTTATCTTTTAGTGCCTTATGAAAATTTTTACCACTTATAGGGAACGTCCTGTGGAGGATGCAGTAAAAAGTTTTAATGGAAGCCTATGGTAAATGATACATCATTTTAAAGGCCATCTTTTTCTGAGTAAGGAGCCACAAGTTTCATCTCAAAAGGACCACTCTAGCAAAAATGGCGACTGTTTGAAATTTAAAAAAATCACATAGGGAACAGAATTTTTAAATTTCAAACAGTCGCCATTTTTGCTAGGGTGGTCCTTTTGAGATGAAACTTGTGGCTCCTTACTCAGAAAAAAATGGCCTTTAAAATTATGTATCATTTACCATAGGCTTCCATTAAAACTTTTTACTGCATCCTCCACAGGACGATCCCTATAAGTGGTTTTTTTAAATTTCAAACAGTCGCCATTTTTGCTAGGGTGGTCCTTTTGAGATGAAACTTGTGGCTCCTTACTCAGAAAAAAATGGCCTTTAAAATTATGTATCATTTACCATAGGCTTCCATTAAAACTTTTTACTGCATCCTCCACAGGACGTTCCCTATAAGTGGTAAAAATTGTCATAAGGCACCAAAAGATAGGTAAAAGCATAGTATATCCGTACACAAAATATCAGTTGTTTTTCTTTAACCACTCACCAGATATAATGTTGGTTCCAGACATTTTCAACACCCTGTATGTAGATACAATTGACTAGTCAATGACAATACATGCTCATATCCTGCGTACAGTCGGGAAACGGTCCTTACTAGACCTAGACAATTTGAATAGTACAGTACTGAATATACATAATATACTGAATAGTACAGAAAAGTACAGTACGCCGTTGGGAGGCTCACGCTCACATCGTTGGGTAAGCTTTTATGATATCAATGGTATTTCCGCTCGGGCATTGTATAGTGCTGGAGAGATAGACAGCAATTGAGATAAGGCTTGTTTGAGTTGTTCCGGCTTCTCTAATGTATAAAATGTAAAAATAATCAAAAATATATAATTCTGAGCAATGTACAGACTAAACTCTAATTTTATTTATGAAGATTTATTGTTTGTTTGTTTAGGCCTACCTTTGACTCACGATATTTAATAGTGCTTTGAAATAATAAGCGCTTCTTGTACAAATATTTTAGCATTTTTTGGACCCGGCCTTATTTTTTTGTGTTTTCCACAAATGTTTCCCGAATTAAAGCTGTTACCAGTAAACATTTCTTGCGCGTATTTATTTGATCTGACTTTAGGTAGGTTTACTAAAGATTACCTTGGTGACAGATTGTTACCACTGTGACAACATGATGTGTATATTCTTCATGTTTCTTTTTTTAAGTTGCTTAATATATCTGGCAAAAATGATTCATCTCCCGAAGTATGATTGTGTATCTGGATTTACTGTGAGACCAGGCATCTCCTCTACTCATCTAATACGTATAATATTTCCTATTAATTGTCTTCTCCTCCTGTGTTCAATATTTCTCCTTTAAACTCCAGAAATTTTCTGTTCTTCCAGGAAAACTGATTGACTGTTTAGATTCGTCTATAACCGCAATCAAGAATCAAGAACTTTTATTTCCACAAAATGGCATTTTGAAAATGCAGTTATATTACTGGAAAACGTCAGTACAACTACAGCTAAAATAAAAACTAAAATAAGAGAATGGCACAAGGTTTCTTACCAATATCCTATCCTATACTCTAATATGAACAATGTTTGCTTGTATGTATGTATGCATGTATGCTTGCACCAAGATCTCAAAAACGGCTCCGACGATTTTCTTCAAATGTTGTAAATAGTTTATTACTGGCCTAAAAACGAGTTTACTGCAGTTAGAACTGCACACAAAAATCTAACTACGTAGAAAAATGAAACTGAAAGTCACATTTTTTTAACATTAGTCTTATGGGTTGCTTAGTAACCATCTTGGCTGAATTAAATAACAAGGAAAAAGTAAACAAAAGACTTGTAAGTAGTCTATCCACAGTACTAGCAATTACAAAATACAGTAAAAAAGGAAAAACATCAGTTGTTACTATTAAGCAAAGATTATACTGAAGATTACTCGATACATTGTAGTCAAGGGTAGCAGTGTGGAGTGTGAGATCTGTTTATGACGATTAGATTGCGGTATCTGCAATCATTAAATGCTATGGAAAGGGAGGGAAACAGGTCAGCGACTAGGAAGTGGTGAAGGAAATAGTAAAGACGAGCAGTCCGGAGTGTGGGAACTGTTTATGACGATTAGATTAAGGTATCTTCAATCCTCAAATGCTATGGTAAGGGAGGGAAACAGGTCCGCGGTAGGAAGTGGTGAAGGAAGTAGTCTAGGTGAGCAGTCCGGAGTGTGGGAACCGTTTATGACGATTATATTAAGGTATCTGCAATCCTAAAATGCTATGTAGAAAAGGTGAGCAGTGTGGAGTGTGGGAACTGGAAACAGTTTGTAGCAGTTAGAATAATGTATTTGCAATACTGAAATGCTATGAGAAGGGATGGAAACATGTCCACGACACAGGAAATGGTGAAAGAATTAGTAAAGGCTAGCAGTGCAGTGTCTGGGAATGGATTCATATCTGCAATACTAAGACTGCTTTTAGAGTAAACTAATGATTTTCCCCGAGCGGTCTCCAACAAATATTCTTCACATTTTAAGTAATTCAATCAGCTGATTTATAAGGATTCTTCTAAACAAACTGGAAGTGTGGAGAATCTTCTTTTGTAAAGTAGCTCATGAGTAATATTTATAAAATTTATATATTACTATTCCATATTATTCTATAGACTACTAGCTGTTGTACCCGTGCTTTGCAACGGGAAGAGGATACAGAACAGAAACATTTTAATCTTTACATCTGTTGCATATAATAGTTACACATCCCCCAACGCTTTTAGAAACAAAATTCAACGTTTAGAAACATTTAAGTTATGACTTTTAAATCTGGTAAGTAGTGGATACCACCATTTTGGTTTTGATTAATTTTAAATCTTGTGTTGGCTGATATGCGGAAAACTGACCAAATCCTCGAATAAAACTTTGACATACATTATTTACCTTCATCTCCCTTAGTTACATATATCTTTTAATTTATTATTGACATTTTCAATTTCAACTTTGAAGTTGCAAAAAAACTAATTATTAGATTTAAATGAACGTTTTTTTAAAATTTAACTCTTCTTTATATTAAATCACAAATCCTTCCATCTTCAGTTTCTTCTCTCACAATAAATCATTAGCAAAACTAAGTAAGCTGTTATAAACTTTAGAAATATTGCTGTGCCTTATCAATACAGTCTTTTGAAATATTAAAGAAACTATATCTATAGGTACTATAAAAAATGTTAAACAAATAATTTAGTGTTAAAGACAGCAGACAAATTAATATGATTATCAAAGCATCAAGGACTAAAAAATGTAATAGCAAATACCGGTACAGTATATGTTTCATTGCATCTCTGATTCTACTCTAAAAATATTAAAAACCAACTTAATATACAAACCAGTTCTTTTAATCAGTTCCATCATCCATTGCCTTTACATTTTCACACTTACCATTAAGTAAACACAGTAACAGATATTTCATAGATTTTAGAAACAAAAGAACACTGTGTACTGCAGTTTTATGATACCGGTATTTTCCTTGGTTTAATAATAAATGTAAATGATAAATGTGGCAAAACACTACTGTAATAATAAATGTATCAAATAAAGTAAATATAAGCTGAAAGCTATGCTAAGATAAAATAAGAGTATGTTGTATTATTAAATTCAAATTGTAAATATTTCATTTCAACCAAGTCAGTAAATGTTTGTAGCAAACTTAATTGACTGTTTACAATTATCATATGTTCTTCTTCTCACTTTTAATTTTTGACAACGGCTGGAGCTTCATAACAATATTTGTTTACCATGTTAATCTTATGGAGAAATACAAAACTATTGTCACAAAAAACCTGCTTGCGTATTAAATAAGTACTAGGTAGTGTCCCTGTTGCTCGAATTCGAGCAACTGCTAAGTATTACAGGCGTTATTTTAAAACGAACTTCAACCAAGTCAGCAAATATTTGTAGCAAACTGTTTTATTAGCAAACTTATTGACTGTTTACAATTAACCTATGCTCTTCTTCTCACTTTTGATTTCTGACAACAGCTGGAGTTTCATAACAATTTTTGTTTCCCATGTTAATCTTATGGAGAAATAAGAAACTTTAAAGGGCTCCAGGGCCTCACTCTCTCATTATTTCCCTAAAAAGAAAGTTTCCTGCACAACTTCACGCTACGCTCTTTCCAATGACACCAAAAACATGACAATCGGTTCAGTAGTTTCGGAGGAGTAACTGTCACAAAAGATCTGCTTGCGTATTAAATAAGTACTAGTGTCCCTGTTGCTCGAATTCGAGCAACTGCTAAGTAAATATTTGTAGCAAACTGTTATCTATATAAATAAAATTAGAGTTTTGTCTGTACATTGCTCAGAATCATAAACTTTTAGGTTATTTTTACGTGTTATACATTAGAGAAACCGAAACAAGTCTCATCTAAATTTCTGTCTGTCTTCCAGTCTGTTACGACCCAAGAGCCATTTTACGCGGCCTACTCCTGAAAAACGAGAGTACCTATCAAGTTCCAAATCATTTTAATGCATTAACTGGATTGGCGAGATTGTCTTTAGCCATTAAAATATGGCGTCACCACTTTGTAAATAAAATGACGGACGTTTAAAAACCCAATTTTGTGCGATTTTTGTAAAGTTTTCTCCCAATGTTTAGCACATATTCTTCTATGAAATAACGAACAGCTGTTCAAATCAAGATTATTTCTTCTAGCTGTCACTGATATGTTTACATTGAATGTTGTTTACAATTACCGCAACCATTTCCGATCACGTTTTGAAAGCAAATCCAAACCAATTAAGATTAAAAACGTTTTTCCTTACATAACGGATTTAATTAATCGCAAGTGCAATAATTTGTAGGGTAACAGTAAATGAAAATAGAGATTCTTTGTGCATAAAATTGTTCTTGAGTTTTGATAACCGGGAAATAGACCTTGAATCAGTGTTGTATATTGCTGGGAAACTTACATTTTTTAAATGAGCGTTTTCAGTCAAGACACGGCACACGACCGACGCGCGTCTACTTGTCCGTCCATAGTAAAAATAAAAGTAGGCCTACCGTGTATTTATGTTTTATTCGTTATGTGTATAAGTGTACAGTTCGTGTATGTGTTTCAAAAACTCCAAGATGCACCTAATGGGGAAGCTCAAGACCTTGTATTAGGACTGATGAAGGCGATTTAATTTCGCCGAAATGCATCTCCTGTAATAGGATACATTAGGATCGACCGGCGGACACAGGTAATTTAGCCTTTTATTGATTGTCATACCGATCCGGAACAATAACAAACAACATAAATGAAGTTATGTATAATAAATAGTTTGGCCAGCATATCTGAAAATATGCAAACCAACTACTGTTCTTTATATAGGAAGGTTTCAACTGATACTATAAGATCCCCGTGCGTAGAACGGGTACACAGCTAGTAATACTATATTAGCAAACTTATTGACTGTTTAGGATTAACCTATGCTCTTCTTCTCACTTTTGATTTCTGACAACAGCTGGAGTTTCATAACAATTTTTTTTTCAATGTTAATCTTATGGAGAAATACGAAACTTTAAAGGGCTCCAGGGCCTCACTCTCTCATTATTTCCCTAAAAAAAAGTTTCCTGCACAACTTCACGCTACGCTCTTTCCAAAGAAACCAAAAACGTGACAATCGGTTCAGTAGTTTCGGAGGAGTAATTGTCACAAAAATCCTTCTTGCGTATTAAATAAGTATAGATGTAGATAGATAGACTTAAAAAATTAGGAACATCAACCTCCTTAAAACCAAATCACCACAAATCCTTCAACCACTCAAAAGTCACAATACAATAAATCATTAATAAAAACACAAACATCAGCTGTTATAAACTTTAGAATATTGTTATGCCTTATCAATAGTGTTTCAATCTTACTAATATTATAAATGTGAAAGTTTGTGTGTTTGTTTGTTTATTTGTTAGTTAGTTTGTTTGAAGTTCAATCACGCATTAACTACTGGACGGATTGGGCTGAAATTTGGCATGATGATAGCTCACATTCCCGATTAACATATAGGCATATTCTTATCTCAAAAATCTTTTAGGGCTCCGCCCCAGTGGCTCTGTAGTTCCTCATGTTAACCTTATGAGTATTCATATTTAAAGGGAATTAAAGAGTTTAGTCAGCTGTTTCAACTAAAAAAGTTGGTTCTATGATATGCAAAAGCATTAAAATTTATAAGATTTCCCAACAGGGTGCAGTACTATTATTTATTTTTTTATTTATGAAAACAGCTAATTTTAACCAAATAGCAACAAAACCCCTGATACACAATGAGAACTGTCAAAGTTGGATTGTTTACAGTTTTGTTTATGTTTTTAATTTCATAAATAATTTGTGATATTTTGCAAACCTAATTTATTTTTGCCTAGGGCCTAATTGTTTATTTTGAGTGGTATAACATTATGGTTATAATGGTAGATGTGTAATACACTATAGTATACCGTAAATTTAAAGAAGCAAATTTTATCAAACTGTGTCCTCTCTCATTGCAAACGCAAAGCTTGAGTATAATGCAATAAGTATTTTAAACTTATATGCCAATCCCGTACGATGGACGGGTACTCTGCTAGTCAGAATATATATAAAACAACATTTAATTTCATATAGTTTTATTCATTTCAGTACATCAATACAGAAATAGCGATCTATATTATATAAAGTTGGAAATGATTAATTTACCAAATATCGAAGTATAAGAAGGTTTCAACTGACTTATACAATCCCCGCCCATAGATAGAACAGGCACCCTGCTAGTTAAATATCAAGATATCTCTTTTCACCCAAGACAAGGTCCATTAGTGGAAGTAATCATTTTAACAAACATAATAAACAGTTTTGTTTTTTACCAGGCAGAAGTACAAACAAATATTAAAAATTTAAGAAAACATCTTTATAAAAATAATAAAATTTTCTTAATTAAATAATCTAAATTGAGAAAAAAAAATGTAAATAAAAGTATACTGGTATTCAAAAAAAATATTAAACTAATCATAATGAATCTAAACTGATTTGTCTTCACTTCTTCAGCCTTCTCTCCCCCAACCTCCATACCTCCATCGCCATCCACCCTGTCATCAGGCCTGGAATAAAACAGAACAAAAATTAATACAGTATTGAAAACTGTATTCTGAACAAGAAGTCTTTTTATGCAAACTTCTATCATTATTTAATGTGCTCAGTGGCGTACCTAGGGGGGGGGGATGCAATTCGCACCAGGTCCCACACCAACATAGGCCTCCAAATCAGGGCCGTATTACCCTAACGACGGACACTGTGATTGCCGAGGGCTTCGGCCAGGGAAGGAGACTCACTTGGGGCCTCAAAAGAATGCTTTTTCTCTTGGAAAATAAATTTTCCCACAACCTGTTAGAATTAGGGGGTAGAATAATCCAAGTTTAACTTGTATTCTCATGATAGATGAAAGCGCCTGCAAAGTTTGCACAATCAAAATTTATGAATACCAGCGATCGCGGGTGATGATAATCAGGCCTCGCAACCGCAAAAGATGTTCACGATTGCTCCGAGGATGCCCATGATTTTAACCACTGGCAGACCGTGGGAGACAAAGATGCGATGACCCTGCAAACACGGAAGACGCTCACGATTTGGTCATTACCGAGGACAATATCGTTTAATTTTGCCGCAATTGCAGTAGTCGTTTGGATCAATAAATAAGTGCAGACCCATATAACCCATTTTGTATAGGACAAAATATAATGTACAGAGTGTGGCAAAATCATCCGACGGTTTTCTTTGCCGTCCTGTCGAGCGAATGACTGGCAGAGGGTGGTGAGGATAGGGGCGCTTCAAGGCCTACGTGCGGACATTTTTAGTTGTCATGGAGCTGTGGACAGCTGAGCACCATGCAATTATAGTGGAAGTGTTTTTTAAAAGTGGCAATTCCGGTGTAGCTGTTCAGCGGTAGTCCCGTAGACGTTTCAACGTGGGTCCAAGGGGAAAAGTCCCAACTTGAAACAACATTTTGCTGTGGGTCTGCTTGTAGATAAGCTGTAGCTCTGCACATGTCTGGCCACTCAGTAGAAGAATTTTATGATATTATCTGCACTTTTTTTTCATACAAAACGGCAATAGTGCAACAGTTGAAGCCCAGTGGCTAAGCAAAGTGCATCTTATTTTCAGAATAAGTGATTGATTTGATTACCCTTGACAAAATTGCGTTATGAGCGACGAATAACACTTTCAACCACAACACACAGTCTTCCTCACTCTCTTGAAGTTCTCTGGCGTCCGGGCTGACCTTGGATAGGCTGTTATTAATTCCAATGCTGAACGAGTAGCTTTAAAGTTGCTACCCAAAATGATGTTGCGAGTTGGGACTTTTCTTTTTTGATTCACATTGAAACATCTAACAGCTACACAGGTATTGCAACTTTTAAAAACACGTCCAATACAAAAAATACATGGTGCTAAGCTGTCCACAGCTACCTGGCTACTAAAAATTGTCATGGCTACTAAAAATACTAAAGATGTCATACGTCACCTGTCCGTTTTGCGATCCCATATTTGATCCCCCCGGCTATCGTCGTCGTCGTCGTCGTCGTCGTCATCGTCGTCTACATTTTTACATTTTACATATTTACATGTTACATTTTAACATTTTTTATGATCAAGTCTTTCCCTTGCAACTGACCTGGTAGCCTCGTCTAGTATGAGGATGGATGGGATTTTCAGTAGAGCGCGGGCGATAGCTATCCTCTGTTTCTGGCCCCCAGACACGGTAACTCCTCTCTCCCCCAGAATGGTACTGTAGCCATCAGGGAACTGTCGGATAAAACTGTCAGCATTGGCCAGCCCAGCAGCCTCGTACACCTGTGACAAAGATTAATTAAATTAGTAATACCAAACTAGTGACAGGTAATACAAACAAAGTAACATAGAATCAAACCAGCTACCTTCTGATTACAGCAGTACTATAATCACTCAACCACCAAGCTGACATAAAAACTTTTACTCATACCAGTACTCATAACGTTTTTAATATGTTACATTTTAACAAGTTACCTTTAAGCATGTTACATTTTAAAAGGTTACAATTTTACATGTTACATTTTTACATGTTACATTTTAATATGTTACATTTTAACACGTTACATTTAAGCATGTTACATTTTAAAATGTTACATTTTAACACGTTACATTTTAACATGTTACATTTTAACTTCTTATATTTCCACATGTTACATTTTTACATGTTACATTTTAACATGTTTTACGATCAAGTCTTTCCCTTGCAACTGACCTGGTAGCCTCTTCTAGTATGAGGATGGATGGGATTTTCAGTAGAGCGCGGGCGATAGCTATCCTCTGTTTCTGGCCCCCAGACACGGTAACTCCTCTCTCCCCCAGAATGGTACTGTAGCCATCAGGGAACTGTCGGATAAAACCGTCGTCGTCGTCGTCGTCGTCGTCGTCGTCGTCGTCGTCGTCGTCGTCGTCGTCGTCGTCGTCGTCGTCGTCGTCGTCGTCGTCGTCGTCGTCGTCGTCGTCGTCGTCGTCGTCGTCGTCGTCGTCGTCGTCGTCGTCGTCGTCGTCGTCGTCGTCGTCGTCGTCGTCGTCGTCGTCGTCGTCGTCGTCGTCGTCGTCGTCGTCGTCGTCGTCGTCGTCGTCGTCGTCGTCGTCGTCGTCGTCGTCGTCGTCGTCGTCGTCGTCGTCGTCGTCGTCGTCGTCGTCGTCGTCGTCGTCGTCGTCGTCGTCGTCGTCGTCGTCGTCGTCGTCGTCGTCGTCGTCGTCGTCGTCGTCGTCGTCGTCGTCGTCGTCGTCGTCGTCGTCGTCGTCGTCGTCGTCGTCGTCGTCGTCGTCGTCGTCGTCGTCGTCGTCGTCGTCGTCGTCGTCGTCGTCGTCGTCGTCGTCGTCGTCGTCGTCGTCGTCGTCGTCGTCGTCGTCGTCGTCGTCGTCGTCGTCGTCGTCGTCGTCGTCGTCGTCGTCGTCGTCGTCGTCGTCGTCGTCGTCGTCGTCGTCGTCGTCGTCGTCGTCGTCGTCGTCGTCGTCGTCGTCGTCGTCGTCGTCGTCGTCGTCGTCGTCGTCGTCGTCGTCGTCGTCGTCGTCGTCGTCGTCGTCGTCGTCGTCGTCGTCGTCGTCGTCGTCGTCGTCGTCGTCGTCGTCGTCGTCGTCGTCGTCGTCGTCGTCGTCGTCGTCGTCGTCGTCGTCGTCGTCGTCGTCGTCGTCGTCGTCGTCGTCGTCGTCGTCGTCGTCGTCGTCGTCGTCGTCGTCGTCGTCGTCGTCGTCGTCGTCGTCGTCGTCGTCGTCGTCGTCGGCGTCGTCGTCGTCGTCGGCGTCGTCGTCGTCGTCGTCGTCGTCGTCGTCGTCGTCGTCGTCGTCGTCGTCGTCGTCGTCGTCGTCGTCGTCGTCGTCGTCGTCGTCGTCGTCGTCGTCGTCGTCGTCGTCGTCGTCGTCGTCGTCGTCGTCGTCGTCGTCGTCGTCGTCGTCGTCGTCGTCGTCGTCGTCGTCGTCGTCGTCGTCGTCTACATTTTTACATTTTACATATTTACATGTTACATTTTAACATTTTTTATGATCAAGTCTTTCCCTTGCAACTGACCTGGTAGCCTCGTCTAGTATGAGGATGGATGGGATTTTCAGTAGAGCGCGGGCGATAGCTATCCTCTGTTTCTGGCCCCCAGACACGGTAACTCCTCTCTCCCCCAGAATGGTACTGTAGCCATCAGGGAACTGTCGGATAAAACTGTCAGCATTGGCCAGCCCAGCAGCCTCGTACACCTGTGACAAAGATTAATTAAATTAGTAATACCAAACTAGTGACAGGTAATACAAACAAAGTAACATAGAATCAAACCAGCTACCTTCTGATTACAGCAGTACTATAATCACTCAACCACCAAGCTGACATAAAAACTTTTACTCATACCAGTACTCATAACGTTTTTAATATGTTACATTTTAACAAGTTACCTTTAAGCATGTTACATTTTAAAAGGTTACAATTTTACATGTTACATTTTTACATGTTACATTTTAATATGTTACATTTTAACACATTACATTTAAGCATGTTACATTTTAAAATGTTACATTTTAACACGTTACATTTTAACATGTTACATTTTAACTTCTTATATTTCCACATGTTACATTTTTACATGTTACATTTTAACATGTTTTACGATCAAGTCTTTCCCTTGCAACTGACCTGGTAGCCTCTTCTAGTATGAGGATGGATGGGATTTTCAGTAGAGCGCGGGCGATAGCTATCCTCTGTTTCTGGCCCCCAGACACGGTAACTCCTCTCTCTCCCAGAATGGTACTGTAGCCATCAGGGAACTGTCGGATAAAACTGTCAGCAGCGTCGTCGTCGTCGTCGTCGTCGTCGTCGTCGTCGTCGTCGTCGTCGTCGTCTACATTTTTACATTTTACATATTTACATGTTACATTTTAACATTTTTTATGATCAAGTCTTTCCCTTGCAACTGACCTGGTAGCCTCGTCTAGTATGAGGATGGATGGGATTTTCAGTAGAGCGCGGGCGATAGCTATCCTCTGTTTCTGGCCCCCAGACACGGTAACTCCTCTCTCCCCCAGAATGGTACTGTAGCCATCAGGGAACTGTCGGATAAAACTGTCAGCTTTGGCCAGCCCAGCAGCCTCGTACACCTGTGACAAAGATTAATTAAATTAGTAATACCAAACTAGTGACAGGTAATACAAACAAAGTAACATAGAATCAAACCAGCTACCTTCTGATTACAGCAGTACTATAATCACTCAACCACCAAGCTGACATAAAAACTTTTACTCATACCAGTACTCATAACGTTTTTAATATGTTACATTTTAACAAGTTACCTTTAAGCATGTTACATTTTAAAAGGTTACAATTTTACATGTTACATTTTTACATGTTACATTTTTACATGTTACATTTTAATATGTTACATTTTAACACATTACATTTAAGCATGTTACATTTTAAAATGTTACATTTTAACACGTTACATTTTAACATGTTACATTTTAACTTCTTATATTTCCACATGTTACATTTTTACATGTTACATTTTAACATGTTTTACGATCAAGTCTTTCCCTTGCAACTGACCTGGTAGCCTCTTCTAGTATGAGGATGGATGGGATTTTCAGTAGAGCGCGGGCGATAGCTATCCTCTGTTTCTGGCCCCCAGACACGGTAACTCCTCTCTCCCCCAGAATGGTACTGTAGCCATCAGGGAACTGTCGGATAAAACTGTCAGCAGCGTCGTCGTCGTCGTCGTCGTCGTCGTCGTCGTCGTCGTCGTCGTCGTCGTCGTCGTCGTCGTCGTCGTCGTCGTCGTCGTCGTCGTCGTCGTCGTCGTCGTCGTCGTCGTCGTCGTCGTCGTCGTCGTCGTCGTCGTCGTCGTCGTCGTCGTCGTCGTCGTCGTCGTCGTCGTCGTCGTCGTCGTCGTCGTCGTCGTCGTCGTCGTCGTCGTCGTCGTCGTCGTCGTCGTCGTCGTCGTCGTCGTCGTCGTCGTCGTCGTCGTCGTCGTCGTCGTCGTCGTCGTCGTCGTCGTCGTCGTCGTCGTCGTCGTCGTCGTCGTCGTCGTCGTCGTCGTCGTCGTCGTCGTCGTCGTCGTCGTCGTCGTCGTCGTCGTCGTCGTCGTCGTCGTCGTCGTCGTCGTCGTCGTCGTCGTCGTCGTCGTCGTCGTCGTCGTCGTCGTCGTCGTCGTCGTCGTCGTCGTCGTCGTCGTCGTCGTCGTCGTCGTCGTCGTCGTCGTCGTCGTCGTCGTCGTCGTCGTCGTCGTCGTCGTCGTCGTCGTCGTCGTCGTCGTCGTCGTCGTCGTCGTCGTCGTCGTCGTCGTCGTCGTCGTCGTCGTCGTCGTCGTCGTCGTCGTCGTCGTCGTCGTCGTCGTCGTCGTCGTCGTCGTCGTCGTCGTCGTCGTCGTCGTCGTCGTCGTCGTCGTCGTCGTCGTCGTCGTCGTCGTCGTCGTCGTCGTCGTCGTCGTCGTCGTCGTCGTCGTCGTCGTCGTCGTCGTCGTCGTCGTCGTCGTCGTCGTCGTCGTCGTCGTCGTCGTCGTCGTCGTCGTCGTCGTCGTCGTCGTCGTCGTCGTCGTCGTCGTCGTCGTCGTCGTCGTCGTCTACATTTTTACATTTTACATATTTACATGTTACATTTTAACATTTTTTATGATCAAGTCTTTCCCTTGCAACTGACCTGGTAGCCTCGTCTAGTATGAGGATGGATGGGATTTTCAGTAGAGCGCGGGCGATAGCTATCCTCTGTTTCTGGCCCCCAGACACGGTAACTCCTCTCTCCCCCAGAATGGTACTGTAGCCATCAGGGAACTGTCGGATAAAACTGTCAGCATTGGCCAGCCCAGCAGCCTCGTACACCTGTGACAAAGATTAATTAAATTAGTAATACCAAACTAGTGACAGGTAATACAAACAAAGTAACATAGAATCAAACCAGCTACCTTCTGATTACAGCAGTACTATAATCACTCAACCACCAAGCTGACATAAAAACTTTTACTCATACCAGTACTCATAACGTTTTTAATATGTTACATTTTAACAAGTTACCTTTAAGCATGTTACATTTTAAAAGGTTACAATTTTACATGTTACATTTTTACATGTTACATTTTAATATGTTACATTTTAACACATTACATTTAAGCATGTTACATTTTAAAATGTTACATTTTAACACGTTACATTTTAACATGTTACATTTTAACTTCTTATATTTCCACATGTTACATTTTTACATGTTACATTTTAACATGTTTTACGATCAAGTCTTTCCCTTGCAACTGACCTGGTAGCCTCTTCTAGTATGAGGATGGATGGGATTTTCAGTAGAGCGCGGGCGATAGCTATCCTCTGTTTCTGGCCCCCAGACACGGTAACTCCTCTCTCTCCCAGAATGGTACTGTAGCCATCAGGGAACTGTCGGATAAAACTGTCAGCAGCGTCGTCGTCGTCGTCGTCGTCGTCGTCGTCGTCGTCGTCGTCGTCGTCGTCGTCGTCGTCGTCTACATTTTTACATTTTACATATTTACATGTTACATTTTAACATTTTTTATGATCAAGTCTTTCCCTTGCAACTGACCTGGTAGCCTCGTCTAGTATGAGGATGGATGGGATTTTCAGTAGAGCGCGGGCGATAGCTATCCTCTGTTTCTGGCCCCCAGACACGGTAACTCCTCTCTCCCCCAGAATGGTACTGTAGCCATCAGGGAACTGTCGGATAAAACTGTCAGCTTTGGCCAGCCCAGCAGCCTCGTACACCTGTGACAAAGATTAATTAAATTAGTAATACCAAACTAGTGACAGGTAATACAAACAAAGTAACATAGAATCAAACCAGCTACCTTCTGATTACAGCAGTACTATAATCACTCAACCACCAAGCTGACATAAAAACTTTTACTCATACCAGTACTCATAACGTTTTTAATATGTTACATTTTAACAAGTTACCTTTAAGCATGTTACATTTTAAAAGGTTACAATTTTACATGTTACATTTTTACATGTTACATTTTAATATGTTACATTTTAACACATTACATTTAAGCATGTTACATTTTAAAATGTTACATTTTAACACGTTACATTTTAACATGTTACATTTTAACTTCTTATATTTCCACATGTTACATTTTTACATGTTACATTTTAACATGTTTTACGATCAAGTCTTTCCCTTGCAACTGACCTGGTAGCCTCTTCTAGTATGAGGATGGATGGGATTTTCAGTAGAGCGCGGGCGATAGCTATCCTCTGTTTCTGGCCCCCAGACACGGTAACTCCTCTCTCCCCCAGAATGGTACTGTAGCCATCAGGGAACTGTCGGATAAAACTGTCAGCAGCGTCGTCGTCGTCGTCGTCGTCGTCGTCGTCGTCGTCGTCGTCGTCGTCGTCTACATTTTTACATTTTACATATTTACATGTTACATTTTAACATTTTTTATGATCAAGTCTTTCCCTTGCAACTGACCTGGTAGCCTCGTCTAGTATGAGGATGGATGGGATTTTCAGTAGAGCGCGGGCGATAGCTATCCTCTGTTTCTGGCCCCCAGACACGGTAACTCCTCTCTCCCCCAGAATGGTACTGTAGCCATCAGGGAACTGTCGGATAAAACTGTCAGCTTTGGCCAGCCCAGCAGCCTCGTACACCTGTGACAAAGATTAATTAAATTAGTAATACCAAACTAGTGACAGGTAATACAAACAAAGTAACATAGAATCAAACCAGCTACCTTCTGATTACAGCAGTACTATAATCACTCAACCACCAAGCTGACATAAAAACTTTTACTCATACCAGTACTCATAACGTTTTTAATATGTTACATTTTAACAAGTTACCTTTAAGCATGTTACATTTTAAAAGGTTACAATTTTACATGTTACATTTTTACATGTTACATTTTAATATGTTACATTTTAACACATTACATTTAAGCATGTTACATTTTAAAATGTTACATTTTAACACGTTACATTTTAACATGTTACATTTTAACTTCTTATATTTCCACATGTTACATTTTTACATGTTACATTTTAACATGTTTTACGATCAAGTCTTTCCCTTGCAACTGACCTGGTAGCCTCTTCTAGTATGAGGATGGATGGGATTTTCAGTAGAGCGCGGGCGATAGCTATCCTCTGTTTCTGGCCCCCAGACACGGTAACTCCTCTCTCCCCCAGAATGGTACTGTAGCCATCAGGGAACTGTCGGATAAAACTGTCAGCAGCGTCGTCGTCGTCGTCGTCGTCGTCGTCGTCGTCGTCGTCGTCGTCGTCGTCTACATTTTTACATTTTACATATTTACATGTTACATTTTAACATTTTTTATGATCAAGTCTTTCCCTTGCAACTGACCTGGTAGCCTCGTCTAGTATGAGGATGGATGGGATTTTCAGTAGAGCGCGGGCGATAGCTATCCTCTGTTTCTGGCCCCCAGACACGGTAACTCCTCTCTCCCCCAGAATGGTACTGTAGCCATCAGGGAACTGTCGGATAAAACTGTCAGCTTTGGCCAGCCCAGCAGCCTCGTACACCTGTGACAAAGATTAATTAAATTAGTAATACCAAACTAGTGACAGGTAATACAAACAAAGTAACATAGAATCAAACCAGCTACCTTCTGATTACAGCAGTACTATAATCACTCAACCACCAAGCTGACATAAAAACTTTTACTCATACCAGTACTCATAACGTTTTTAATATGTTACATTTTAACAAGTTACCTTTAAGCATGTTACATTTTAAAAGGTTACAATTTTACATGTTACATTTTTACATGTTACATTTTAATATGTTACATTTTAACACATTACATTTAAGCATGTTACATTTTAAAATGTTACATTTTAACACGTTACATTTTAACATGTTACATTTTAACTTCTTATATTTCCACATGTTACATTTTTACATGTTACATTTTAACATGTTTTACGATCAAGTCTTTCCCTTGCAACTGACCTGGTAGCCTCTTCTAGTATGAGGATGGATGGGATTTTCAGTAGAGCGCGGGCGATAGCTATCCTCTGTTTCTGGCCCCCAGACACGGTAACTCCTCTCTCCCCCAGAATGGTACTGTAGCCATCAGGGAACTGTCGGATAAAACTGTCAGCAGCGTCGTCGTCGTCGTCGTCGTCGTCGTCGTCGTCGTCGTCGTCGTCGTCGTCGTCGTCGTCGTCGTCGTCGTCGTCGTCGTCGTCGTCGTCGTCGTCGTCGTCGTCGTCGTCGTCGTCGTCGTCGTCGTCGTCGTCGTCGTCGTCGTCGTCGTCGTCGTCGTCGTCGTCGTCGTCGTCGTCGTCGTCGTCGTCGTCGTCGTCGTCGTCGTCGTCGTCGTCGTCGTCGTCGTCGTCGTCGTCGTCGTCGTCGTCGTCGTCGTCGTCGTCGTCGTCGTCGTCGTCGTCGTCGTCGTCGTCGTCGTCGTCGTCGTCGTCGTCGTCGTCGTCGTCGTCGTCGTCGTCGTCGTCGTCGTCGTCGTCTACATTTTTACATTTTACATATTTACATGTTACATTTTAACATTTTTTATGATCAAGTCTTTCCCTTGCAACTGACCTGGTAGCCTCGTCTAGTATGAGGATGGATGGGATTTTCAGTAGAGCGCGGGCGATAGCTATCCTCTGTTTCTGGCCCCCAGACACGGTAACTCCTCTCTCCCCCAGAATGGTACTGTAGCCATCAGGGAACTGTCGGATAAAACTGTCAGCATTGGCCAGCCCAGCAGCCTCGTACACCTGTGACAAAGATTAATTAAATTAGTAATACCAAACTAGTGACAGGTAATACAAACAAAGTAACATAGAATCAAACCAGCTACCTTCTGATTACAGCAGTACTATAATCACTCAACCACCAAGCTGACATAAAAACTTTTACTCATACCAGTACTCATAACGTTTTTAATATGTTACATTTTACAAATTACCTTTAAGCATGTTACATTTTAAAAGGTTACAATTTTACATGTTACATTTTTACATGTTACATTTTAATATGTTACATTTTAACACATTACATTTAAGCATGTTACATTTTAAAATGTTACATTTTAACACGTTACATTTTAACATGTTACATTTTAACTTCTTATATTTCCACATGTTACATTTTTACATGTTACATTTTAACATGTTTTACGATCAAGTCTTTCCCTTGCAACTGACCTGGTAGCCTCTTCTAGTATGAGGATGGATGGGATTTTCAGTAGAGCGCGGGCGATAGCTATCCTCTGTTTCTGGCCCCCAGACACGGTAACTCCTCTCTCTCCCAGAATGGTACTGTAGCCATCAGGGAACTGTCGGATAAAACTGTCAGCAGCGTCGTCGTCGTCGTCGTCGTCGTCGTCGTCGTCGTCGTCGTCGTCGTCGTCTACATTTTTACATTTTACATATTTACATGTTACATTTTAACATTTTTTATGATCAAGTCTTTCCCTTGCAACTGACCTGGTAGCCTCGTCTAGTATGAGGATGGATGGGATTTTCAGTAGAGCGCGGGCGATAGCTATCCTCTGTTTCTGGCCCCCAGACACGGTAACTCCTCTCTCCCCCAGAATGGTACTGTAGCCATCAGGGAACTGTCGGATAAAACTGTCAGCTTTGGCCAGCCCAGCAGCCTCGTACACCTGTGACAAAGATTAATTAAATTAGTAATACCAAACTAGTGACAGGTAATACAAACAAAGTAACATAGAATCAAACCAGCTACCTTCTGATTACAGCAGTACTATAATCACTCAACCACCAAGCTGACATAAAAACTTTTACTCATACCAGTACTCATAACGTTTAATATGTTACATTTTAACAAGTTACCTTTAAGCATGTTACATTTTAAAAGGTTACAATTTTACATGTTACATTTTTACATGTTACATTTTAATATGTTACATTTTAACACATTACATTTAAGCATGTTACATTTTAAAATGTTACATTTTAACACGTTACATTTTAACATGTTACATTTTAACTTCTTATATTTCCACATGTTACATTTTTACATGTTACATTTTAACATGTTTTACGATCAAGTCTTTCCCTTGCAACTGACCTGGTAGCCTCTTCTAGTATGAGGATGGATGGGATTTTCAGTAGAGCGCGGGCGATAGCTATCCTCTGTTTCTGGCCCCCAGACACGGTAACTCCTCTCTCCCCCAGAATGGTACTGTAGCCATCAGGGAACTGTCGGATAAAACTGTCAGCAGCGTCGTCGTCGTCGTCGTCGTCGTCGTCGTCGTCGTCGTCTACATTTTTACATTTTACATATTTACATGTTACATTTTAACATTTTTTATGATCAAGTCTTTCCCTTGCAACTGACCTGGTAGCCTCGTCTAGTATGAGGATGGATGGGATTTTCAGTAGAGCGCGGGCGATAGCTATCCTCTGTTTCTGGCCCCCAGACACGGTAACTCCTCTCTCCCCCAGAATGGTACTGTAGCCATCAGGGAACTGTCGGATAAAACTGTCAGCTTTGGCCAGCCCAGCAGCCTCGTACACCTGTGACAAAGATTAATTAAATTAGTAATACCAAACTAGTGACAGGTAATACAAACAAAGTAACATAGAATCAAACCAGCTACCTTCTGATTACAGCAGTACTATAATCACTCAACCACCAAGCTGACATAAAAACTTTTACTCATACCAGTACTCATAACGTTTTTAATATGTTACATTTTAACAAGTTACCTTTAAGCATGTTACATTTTAAAAGGTTACAATTTTACATGTTACATTTTTACATGTTACATTTTAATATGTTACATTTTAACACATTACATTTAAGCATGTTACATTTTAAAATGTTACATTTTAACACGTTACATTTTAACATGTTACATTTTAACTTCTTATATTTCCACATGTTACATTTTTACATGTTACATTTTAACATGTTTTACGATCAAGTCTTTCCCTTGCAACTGACCTGGTAGCCTCTTCTAGTATGAGGATGGATGGGATTTTCAGTAGAGCGCGGGCGATAGCTATCCTCTGTTTCTGGCCCCCAGACACGGTAACTCCTCTCTCCCCCAGAATGGTACTGTAGCCATCAGGGAACTGTCGGATAAAACTGTCAGCAGCGTCGTCGTCGTCGTCGTCGTCGTCGTCGTCGTCGTCGTCGTCGTCGTCGTCGTCGTCGTCGTCGTCGTCGTCGTCGTCGTCGTCGTCGTCGTCGTCGTCGTCGTCGTCGTCGTCGTCGTCGTCGTCGTCGTCGTCGTCGTCGTCGTCGTCGTCGTCGTCGTCGTCGTCGTCGTCGTCGTCGTCGTCGTCGTCGTCGTCGTCGTCGTCGTCGTCGTCGTCGTCGTCGTCGTCGTCGTCGTCGTCGTCGTCGTCGTCGTCGTCGTCGTCGTCGTCGTCGTCGTCGTCGTCGTCGTCGTCGTCGTCGTCGTCGTCGTCGTCGTCGTCGTCGTCGTCGTCGTCGTCGTCGTCGTCGTCGTCGTCGTCGTCGTCGTCGTCGTCGTCGTCGTCGTCGTCGTCGTCGTCGTCGTCGTCGTCGTCGTCGTCGTCGTCGTCGTCGTCGTCGTCGTCGTCGTCGTCGTCGTCGTCGTCGTCGTCGTCGTCGTCGTCGTCGTCGTCGTCGTCGTCGTCGTCGTCGTCGTCGTCGTCGTCGTCGTCGTCGTCGTCGTCGTCGTCGTCGTCGTCGTCGTCGTCGTCGTCGTCGTCGTCGTCGTCGTCGTCGTCGTCGTCGTCGTCGTCGTCGTCGTCGTCGTCGTCGTCGTCGTCGTCGTCGTCGTCGTCGTCGTCGTCGTCGTCGTCGTCGTCGTCGTCGTCGTCGTCGTCGTCGTCGTCGTCGTCGTCGTCGTCGTCGTCGTCGTCGTCGTCGTCGTCGTCGTCGTCGTCGTCGTCGTCGTCGTCGTCGTCGTCGTCGTCGTCGTCGTCGTCGTCGTCGTCGTCGTCGTCGTCGTCGTCGTCGTCGTCGTCGTCGTCGACTTCGTCGTCTACATTTTTACATTTTACATATTTACATGTTACATTTTAACATTTTTTATGATCAAGTCTTTCCCTTGCAACTGACCTGGTAGCCTCGTCTAGTATGAGGATGGATGGGATTTTCAGTAGAGCGCGGGCGATAGCTATCCTCTGTTTCTGGCCCCCAGACACGGTAACTCCTCTCTCCCCCAGAATGGTACTGTAGCCATCAGGGAACTGTCGGATAAAACTGTCAGCATTGGCCAGCCCAGCAGCCTCGTACACCTGTGACAAAGATTAATTAAATTAGTAATACCAAACTAGTGACAGGTAATACAAACAAAGTAACATAGAATCAAACCAGCTACCTTCTGATTACAGCAGTACTATAATCACTCAACCACCAAGCTGACATAAAAACTTTTACTCATACCAGTACTCATAACGTTTTTAATATGTTACATTTTAACAAGTTACCTTTAAGCATGTTACATTTTAAAAGGTTACAATTTTACATGTTACATTTTTACATGTTACATTTTAATATGTTACATTTTAACACGTTACATTTAAGCATGTTACATTTTAAAATGATACATTTTAACACGTTACATTTTAACATGTTACATTTTAACTTCTTATATTTCCACATGTTACATTTTTACATGTTACATTTTAACATGTTTTACGATCAAGTCATTCCCTTGCAACTGACCTGGTAGCCTCTTCTAGTATGAGGATGGATGGGATTTTCAGTAGAGCGCGGGCGATAGCTATCCTCTGTTTCTGGCCCCCAGACACGGTAACTCCTCTCTCCCCCAGAATGGTACTGTAGCCATCAGGGAACTGTCGGATAAAACTGTCAGCATTGGCCAGCCCAGCAGCCTCGTACACCTGTGACAAAGATTAATTAAATTAGTAATACCAAACTAGTGACAGGTAATACAAACAAAGTAACATAGAATCAAACCAGCTACCTTCTGATTACAGCAGTACTATAATCACTCAACCACCAAGCTGACATAAAAACTTTTACTCATACCAGTACTCATAACGTTTTTAATATGTTACATTTTAACAAGTTACCTTTAAGCATGTTACATTTTAAAAGGTTACAATTTTACATGTTACACTTTTACATGTTACATTTTAATATGTTACATTTTAACACGCTACATTTAAGCATGTTACATTTTAAAATGTTACATTTTAACACGTTACATTTTAACATGTTACATTTTAACTTCTTATATTTCCACATGTTACATTTTTACATGTTACATTTTAACATGTTTTACGATCAAGTCATTCCCTTGCAACTGACCTGGTAGCCTCTTCTAGTATGAGGATGGATGGGATTTTCAGTAGAGCGCGGGCGATAGCTATCCTCTGTTTCTGGCCCCCAGACACGGTAACTCCTCTCTCCCCCAGAATGGTACTGTAGCCATCAGGGAACTGTCGGATAAAACTGTCAGCAGCGTCGTCGTCGTCGTCGTCGTCGTCGTCGTCGTCGTCGTCGTCGTCGTCGTCGTCGTCGTCGTCGTCGTCGTCGTCGTCGTCGTCGTCGTCGTCGTCGTCGTCGTCGTCGTCGTCGTCGTCGTCGTCGTCGTCGTCGTCGTCGTCGTCGTCGTCGTCGTCGTCGTCGTCGTCGTCGTCGTCGTCGTCGTCGTCGTCGTCGTCGTCGTCGTCGTCGTCGTCGTCGTCGTCGTCGTCGTCGTCGTCGTCGTCGTCGTCGTCGTCGTCGTCGTCGTCGTCGTCGTCGTCGTCGTCGTCGTCGTCGTCGTCGTCGTCGTCGTCGTCGTCGTCGTCGTCGTCGTCGTCGTCGTCGTCGTCGTCGTCGTCGTCGTCGTCGTCGTCGTCGTCGTCGTCGTCGTCGTCGTCGTCGTCGTCGTCGTCGTCGTCGTCGTCGTCGTCGTCGTCGTCGTCGTCGTCGTCGTCGTCGTCGTCGTCGTCGTCGTCGTCGTCGTCGTCGTCGTCGTCGTCGTCGTCGTCGTCGTCGTCGTCGTCGTCGTCGTCGTCGTCGTCGTCGTCGTCGTCGTCGTCGTCGTCGTCGTCGTCGTCGTCGTCGTCGTCGTCGTCGTCGTCGTCGTCGTCGTCGTCGTCGACTTCGTCGTCTACATTTTTACATTTTACATATTTACATGTTACATTTTAACATTTTTTATGATCAAGTCTTTCCCTTGCAACTGACCTGGTAGCCTCGTCTAGTATGAGGATGGATGGGATTTTCAGTAGAGCGCGGGCGATAGCTATCCTCTGTTTCTGGCCCCCAGACACGGTAACTCCTCTCTCCCCCAGAATGGTACTGTAGCCATCAGGGAACTGTCGGATAAAACTGTCAGCATTGGCCAGCCCAGCAGCCTCGTACACCTGTGACAAAGATTAATTAAATTAGTAATACCAAACTAGTGACAGGTAATACAAACAAAGTAACATAGAATCAAACCAGCTACCTTCTGATTACAGCAGTACTATAATCACTCAACCACCAAGCTGACATAAAAACTTTTACTCATACCAGTACTCATAACGTTTTTAATATGTTACATTTTAACAAGTTACCTTTAAGCATGTTACATTTTAAAAGGTTACAATTTTACATGTTACATTTTTACATGTTACATTTTAATATGTTACATTTTAACACGTTACATTTAAGCATGTTACATTTTAAAATGATACATTTTAACACGTTACATTTTAACATGTTACATTTTAACTTCTTATATTTCCACATGTTACATTTTTACATGTTACATTTTAACATGTTTTACGATCAAGTCATTCCCTTGCAACTGACCTGGTAGCCTCTTCTAGTATGAGGATGGATGGGATTTTCAGTAGAGCGCGGGCGATAGCTATCCTCTGTTTCTGGCCCCCAGACACGGTAACTCCTCTCTCCCCCAGAATGGTACTGTAGCCATCAGGGAACTGTCGGATAAAACTGTCAGCTTTGGCCAGCCCAGCAGCCTCGTACACCTGTGACAAAGATTAATTAAATTAGTAATACCAAACTAGTGACAGGTAATACAAACAAAGTAACATAGAATCAAACCAGCTACCTTCTGATTACAGCAGTACTATAATCACTCAACCACCAAGCTGACATAAAAACTTTTACTCATACCAGTACTCATAACGTTTAATATGTTACATTTTAACAAGTTACCTTTAAGCATGTTACATTTTAAAAGGTTACAATTTTACATGTTACATTTTTACATGTTACATTTTAATATGTTACATTTTAACACATTACATTTAAGCATGTTACATTTTAAAATGTTACATTTTAACACGTTACATTTTAACATGTTACATTTTAACTTCTTATATTTCCACATGTTACATTTTTACATGTTACATTTTAACATGTTTTACGATCAAGTCTTTCCCTTGCAACTGACCTGGTAGCCTCTTCTAGTATGAGGATGGATGGGATTTTCAGTAGAGCGCGGGCGATAGCTATCCTCTGTTTCTGGCCCCCAGACACGGTAACTCCTCTCTCCCCCAGAATGGTACTGTAGCCATCAGGGAACTGTCGGATAAAACTGTCAGCAGCGTCGTCGTCGTCGTCGTCGTCGTCGTCGTCGTCGTCGTCTACATTTTTACATTTTACATATTTACATGTTACATTTTAACATTTTTTATGATCAAGTCTTTCCCTTGCAACTGACCTGGTAGCCTCGTCTAGTATGAGGATGGATGGGATTTTCAGTAGAGCGCGGGCGATAGCTATCCTCTGTTTCTGGCCCCCAGACACGGTAACTCCTCTCTCCCCCAGAATGGTACTGTAGCCATCAGGGAACTGTCGGATAAAACTGTCAGCTTTGGCCAGCCCAGCAGCCTCGTACACCTGTGACAAAGATTAATTAAATTAGTAATACCAAACTAGTGACAGGTAATACAAACAAAGTAACATAGAATCAAACCAGCTACCTTCTGATTACAGCAGTACTATAATCACTCAACCACCAAGCTGACATAAAAACTTTTACTCATACCAGTACTCATAACGTTTTTAATATGTTACATTTTAACAAGTTACCTTTAAGCATGTTACATTTTAAAAGGTTACAATTTTACATGTTACATTTTTACATGTTACATTTTAATATGTTACATTTTAACACATTACATTTAAGCATGTTACATTTTAAAATGTTACATTTTAACACGTTACATTTTAACATGTTACATTTTAACTTCTTATATTTCCACATGTTACATTTTTACATGTTACATTTTAACATGTTTTACGATCAAGTCTTTCCCTTGCAACTGACCTGGTAGCCTCTTCTAGTATGAGGATGGATGGGATTTTCAGTAGAGCGCGGGCGATAGCTATCCTCTGTTTCTGGCCCCCAGACACGGTAACTCCTCTCTCCCCCAGAATGGTACTGTAGCCATCAGGGAACTGTCGGATAAAACTGTCAGCAGCGTCGTCGTCGTCGTCGTCGTCGTCGTCGTCGTCGTCGTCGTCGTCGTCGTCTACATTTTTACATTTTACATATTTACATGTTACATTTTAACATTTTTTATGATCAAGTCTTTCCCTTGCAACTGACCTGGTAGCCTCGTCTAGTATGAGGATGGATGGGATTTTCAGTAGAGCGCGGGCGATAGCTATCCTCTGTTTCTGGCCCCCAGACACGGTAACTCCTCTCTCCCCCAGAATGGTACTGTAGCCATCAGGGAACTGTCGCAGCCCAGCAGCCTCGTACACCTGTGACAAAGATTAATTAAATTAGTAATACCAAACTAGTGACAGGTAATACAAACAAAGTAACATAGAATCAAACCAGCTACCTTCTGATTACAGCAGTACTATAATCACTCAACCACCAAGCTGACATAAAAACTTTTACTCATACCAGTACTCATAACGTTTTTAATATGTTACATTTTAACAAGTTACCTTTAAGCATGTTACATTTTAAAAGGTTACAATTTTACATGTTACATTTTTACATGTTACATTTTAATATGTTACATTTTAACACATTACATTTAAGCATGTTACATTTTAAAATGTTACATTTTAACACGTTACATTTTAACATGTTACATTTTAACTTCTTATATTTCCACATGTTACATTTTTACATGTTACATTTTAACATGTTTTACGATCAAGTCTTTCCCTTGCAACTGACCTGGTAGCCTCTTCTAGTATGAGGATGGATGGGATTTTCAGTAGAGCGCGGGCGATAGCTATCCTCTGTTTCTGGCCCCCAGACACGGTAACTCCTCTCTCCCCCAGAATGGTACTGTAGCCATCAGGGAACTGTCGGATAAAACTGTCAGCAGCGTCGTCGTCGTCGTCGTCGTCGTCGTCGTCGTCGTCGTCGTCGTCGTCGTCGTCGTCGTCGTCGTCGTCGTCGTCGTCGTCGTCGTCGTCGTCGTCGTCGTCGTCGTCGTCGTCGTCGTCGTCGTCGTCGTCGTCGTCGTCGTCGTCGTCGTCGTCGTCGTCGTCGTCGTCGTCGTCGTCGTCGTCGTCGTCGTCGTCGTCGTCGTCGTCGTCGTCGTCGTCGTCGTCGTCGTCGTCGTCGTCGTCGTCGTCGTCGTCGTCGTCGTCGTCGTCGTCTACATTTTTACATTTTACATATTTACATGTTACATTTTAACATTTTTTATGATCAAGTCTTTCCCTTGCAACTGACCTGGTAGCCTCGTCTAGTATGAGGATGGATGGGATTTTCAGTAGAGCGCGGGCGATAGCTATCCTCTGTTTCTGGCCCCCAGACACGGTAACTCCTCTCTCCCCCAGAATGGTACTGTAGCCATCAGGGAACTGTCGGATAAAACTGTCAGCATTGGCCAGCCCAGCAGCCTCGTACACCTGTGACAAAGATTAATTAAATTAGTAATACCAAACTAGTGACAGGTAATACAAACAAAGTAACATAGAATCAAACCAGCTACCTTCTGATTACAGCAGTACTATAATCACTCAACCACCAAGCTGACATAAAAACTTTTACTCATACCAGTACTCATAACGTTTTTAATATGTTACATTTTACAAATTACCTTTAAGCATGTTACATTTTAAAAGGTTACAATTACATTTTAAAAGGTTACAATTTTACATGTTACATTTTTACATGTTACATTTTAATATGTTACATTTTAACACATTACATTTAAGCATGTTACATTTTAAAATGTTACATTTTAACACGTTACATTTTAACATGTTACATTTTAACTTCTTATATTTCCACATGTTACATTTTTACATGTTACATTTTAACATGTTTTACGATCAAGTCTTTCCCTTGCAACTGACCTGGTAGCCTCTTCTAGTATGAGGATGGATGGGATTTTCAGTAGAGCGCGGGCGATAGCTATCCTCTGTTTCTGGCCCCCAGACACGGTAACTCCTCTCTCTCCCAGAATGGTACTGTAGCCATCAGGGAACTGTCGGATAAAACTGTCAGCAGCGTCGTCGTCGTCGTCGTCGTCGTCGTCGTCGTCGTCGTCGTCGTCGTCGTCTACATTTTTACATTTTACATATTTACATGTTACATTTTAACATTTTTTATGATCAAGTCTTTCCCTTGCAACTGACCTGGTAGCCTCGTCTAGTATGAGGATGGATGGGATTTTCAGTAGAGCGCGGGCGATAGCTATCCTCTGTTTCTGGCCCCCAGACACGGTAACTCCTCTCTCCCCCAGAATGGTACTGTAGCCATCAGGGCGGATAAAACTGTCAGCTTTGGCCAGCCCAGCAGCCTCGTACACCTGTGACAAAGATTAATTAAATTAGTAATACCAAACTAGTGACAGGTAATACAAACAAAGTAACATAGAATCAAACCAGCTACCTTCTGATTACAGCAGTACTATAATCACTCAACCACCAAGCTGACATAAAAACTTTTACTCATACCAGTACTCATAACGTTTAATATGTTACATTTTAACAAGTTACCTTTAAGCATGTTACATTTTAAAAGGTTACAATTTTACATGTTACATTTTTACATGTTACATTTTAATATGTTACATTTTAACACATTACATTTAAGCATGTTACATTTTAAAATGTTACATTTTAACACGTTACATTTTAACATGTTACATTTTAACTTCTTATATTTCCACATGTTACATTTTTACATGTTACATTTTAACATGTTTTACGATCAAGTCTTTCCCTTGCAACTGACCTGGTAGCCTCTTCTAGTATGAGGATGGATGGGATTTTCAGTAGAGCGCGGGCGATAGCTATCCTCTGTTTCTGGCCCCCAGACACGGTAACTCCTCTCTCCCCCAGAATGGTACTGTAGCCATCAGGGAACTGTCGGATAAAACTGTCAGCAGCGTCGTCGTCGTCGTCGTCGTCGTCGTCGTCGTCGTCGTCTACATTTTTACATTTTACATATTTACATGTTACATTTTAACATTTTTTATGATCAAGTCTTTCCCTTGCAACTGACCTGGTAGCCTCGTCTAGTATGAGGATGGATGGGATTTTCAGTAGAGCGCGGGCGATAGCTATCCTCTGTTTCTGGCCCCCAGACACGGTAACTCCTCTCTCCCCCAGAATGGTACTGTAGCCATCAGGGAACTGTCGGATAAAACTGTCAGCTTTGGCCAGCCCAGCAGCCTCGTACACCTGTGACAAAGATTAATTAAATTAGTAATACCAAACTAGTGACAGGTAATACAAACAAAGTAACATAGAATCAAACCAGCTACCTTCTGATTACAGCAGTACTATAATCACTCAACCACCAAGCTGACATAAAAACTTTTACTCATACCAGTACTCATAACGTTTTTAATATGTTACATTTTAACAAGTTACCTTTAAGCATGTTACATTTTAAAAGGTTACAATTTTACATGTTACATTTTTACATGTTACATTTTAATATGTTACATTTTAACACATTACATTTAAGCATGTTACATTTTAAAATGTTACATTTTAACACGTTACATTTTAACATGTTACATTTTAACTTCTTATATTTCCACATGTTACATTTTTACATGTTACATTTTAACATGTTTTACGATCAAGTCTTTCCCTTGCAACTGACCTGGTAGCCTCTTCTAGTATGAGGATGGATGGGATTTTCAGTAGAGCGCGGGCGATAGCTATCCTCTGTTTCTGGCCCCCAGACACGGTAACTCCTCTCTCCCCCAGAATGGTACTGTAGCCATCAGGGAACTGTCGGATAAAACTGTCAGCAGCGTCGTCGTCGTCGTCGTCGTCGTCGTCGTCGTCGTCGTCGTCGTCGTCGTCGTCGTCGTCGTCGTCGTCGTCGTCGTCGTCGTCGTCGTCGTCGTCGTCGTCGTCGTCGTCGTCGTCGTCGTCGTCGTCGTCGTCGTCGTCGTCGTCGTCGTCGTCGTCGTCGTCGTCGTCGTCGTCGTCGTCGTCGTCGTCGTCGTCGTCGTCGTCGTCGTCGTCGTCGTCGTCGTCGTCGTCGTCGTCGTCGTCGTCGTCGTCGTCGTCGTCGTCGTCGTCGTCGTCGTCGTCGTCGTCGTCGTCGTCGTCGTCGTCGTCGTCGTCGTCGTCGTCGTCGTCGTCGTCGTCGTCGTCGTCGTCGTCGTCGTCGTCGTCGTCGTCGTCGTCGTCGTCGTCGTCGTCGTCGTCGTCGTCGTCGTCGTCGTCGTCGTCGTCGTCGTCGTCGTCGTCGTCGTCGTCGTCGTCGTCGTCGTCGTCGTCGTCGTCGTCGTCGTCGTCGTCGTCGTCGTCGTCGTCGTCGTCGTCGTCGTCGTCGTCGTCGTCGTCGTCGTCGTCGTCGTCGTCGTCGTCGTCGTCGTCGTCGTCGTCGTCGTCGTCGTCGTCGTCGTCGTCGTCGTCGTCGTCGTCGTCGTCGTCGTCGTCGTCGTCGTCGTCGTCGTCGTCGTCGTCGTCGTCGTCGTCGTCGTCGTCGTCGTCGTCGTCGTCGTCGTCGTCGTCGTCGTCGTCGTCGTCGTCGTCGTCGTCGTCGTCGTCGTCGTCGTCGTCGTCGTCGTCGTCGTCGTCGTCGTCGTCGTCGTCGTCGTCGTCGTCGTCGTCGTCGTCGTCGTCGTCGTCGTCGTCGTCGTCGTCGACTTCGTCGTCTACATTTTTACATTTTACATATTTACATGTTACATTTTAACATTTTTTATGATCAAGTCTTTCCCTTGCAACTGACCTGGTAGCCTCGTCTAGTATGAGGATGGATGGGATTTTCAGTAGAGCGCGGGCGATAGCTATCCTCTGTTTCTGGCCCCCAGACACGGTAACTCCTCTCTCCCCCAGAATGGTACTGTAGCCATCAGGGAACTGTCGGATAAAACTGTCAGCATTGGCCAGCCCAGCAGCCTCGTACACCTGTGACAAAGATTAATTAAATTAGTAATACCAAACTAGTGACAGGTAATACAAACAAAGTAACATAGAATCAAACCAGCTACCTTCTGATTACAGCAGTACTATAATCACTCAACCACCAAGCTGACATAAAAACTTTTACTCATACCAGTACTCATAACGTTTTTAATATGTTACATTTTAACAAGTTACCTTTAAGCATGTTACATTTTAAAAGGTTACAATTTTACATGTTACATTTTTACATGTTACATTTTAATATGTTACATTTTAACACGTTACATTTAAGCATGTTACATTTTAAAATGATACATTTTAACACGTTACATTTTAACATGTTACATTTTAACTTCTTATATTTCCACATGTTACATTTTTACATGTTACATTTTAACATGTTTTACGATCAAGTCATTCCCTTGCAACTGACCTGGTAGCCTCTTCTAGTATGAGGATGGATGGGATTTTCAGTAGAGCGCGGGCGATAGCTATCCTCTGTTTCTGGCCCCCAGACACGGTAACTCCTCTCTCCCCCAGAATGGTACTGTAGCCATCAGGGAACTGTCGGATAAAACTGTCAGCATTGGCCAGCCCAGCAGCCTCGTACACCTGTGACAAAGATTAATTAAATTAGTAATACCAAACTAGTGACAGGTAATACAAACAAAGTAACATAGAATCAAACCAGCTACCTTCTGATTACAGCAGTACTATAATCACTCAACCACCAAGCTGACATAAAAACTTTTACTCATACCAGTACTCATAACGTTTTTAATATGTTACATTTTAACAAGTTACCTTTAAGCATGTTACATTTTAAAAGGTTACAATTTTACATGTTACACTTTTACATGTTACATTTTAATATGTTACATTTTAACACGCTACATTTAAGCATGTTACATTTTAAAATGTTACATTTTAACACGTTACATTTTAACATGTTACATTTTAACTTCTTATATTTCCACATGTTACATTTTTACATGTTACATTTTAACATGTTTTACGATCAAGTCATTCCCTTGCAACTGACCTGGTAGCCTCTTCTAGTATGAGGATGGATGGGATTTTCAGTAGAGCGCGGGCGATAGCTATCCTCTGTTTCTGGCCCCCAGACACGGTAACTCCTCTCTCCCCCAGAATGGTACTGTAGCCATCAGGGAACTGTCGGATAAAACTGTCAGCAGCGTCGTCGTCGTCGTCGTCGTCGTCGTCGTCGTCGTCGTCGTCGTCGTCGTCGTCGTCGTCGTCGTCGTCGTCGTCGTCGTCGTCGTCGTCGTCGTCGTCGTCGTCGTCGTCGTCGTCGTCGTCGTCGTCGTCGTCGTCGTCGTCGTCGTCGTCGTCGTCGTCGTCGTCGTCGTCGTCGTCGTCGTCGTCGTCGTCGTCGTCGTCGTCGTCGTCGTCGTCGTCGTCGTCGTCGTCGTCGTCGTCGTCGTCGTCGTCGTCGTCGTCGTCGTCGTCGTCGTCGTCGTCGTCGTCGTCGTCGTCGTCGTCGTCGTCGTCGTCGTCGTCGTCGTCGTCGTCGTCGTCGTCGTCGTCGTCGTCGTCGTCGTCGTCGTCGTCGTCGTCGTCGTCGTCGTCGTCGTCGTCGTCGTCGTCGTCGTCGTCGTCGTCGTCGTCGTCGTCGTCGTCGTCGTCGTCGTCGTCGTCGTCGTCGTCGTCGTCGTCGTCGTCGTCGTCGTCGTCGTCGTCGTCGTCGTCGTCGTCGTCGTCGTCGTCGTCGTCGTCGTCGTCGTCGTCGTCGTCGTCGTCGTCGTCGTCGTCGTCGTCGTCGTCGTCGTCGTCGTCGTCGTCGTCGTCGTCGTCGTCGTCGTCGTCGTCGTCGACTTCGTTGTCTACATTTTTACATTTTACATATTTACATGTTACATTTTAACATTTTTTATGATCAAGTCTTTCCCTTGCAACTGACCTGGTAGCCTCGTCTAGTATGAGGATGGATGGGATTTTCAGTAGAGCGCGGGCGATAGCTATCCTCTGTTTCTGGCCCCCAGACACGGTAACTCCTCTCTCCCCCAGAATGGTACTGTAGCCATCAGGGAACTGTCGGATAAAACTGTCAGCATTGGCCAGCCCAGCAGCCTCGTACACCTGTGACAAAGATTAATTAAATTAGTAATACCAAACTAGTGACAGGTAATACAAACAAAGTAACATAGAATCAAACCAGCTACCTTCTGATTACAGCAGTACTATAATCACTCAACCACCAAGCTGACATAAAAACTTTTACTCATACCAGTACTCATAACGTTTTTAATATGTTACATTTTAACAAGTTACCTTTAAGCATGTTACATTTTAAAAGGTTACAATTTTACATGTTACATTTTTACATGTTACATTTTAATATGTTACATTTTAACACGTTACATTTAAGCATGTTACATTTTAAAATGATACATTTTAACACGTTACATTTTAACATGTTACATTTTAACTTCTTATATTTCCACATGTTACATTTTTACATGTTACATTTTAACATGTTTTACGATCAAGTCATTCCCTTGCAACTGACCTGGTAGCCTCTTCTAGTATGAGGATGGATGGGATTTTCAGTAGAGCGCGGGCGATAGCTATCCTCTGTTTCTGGCCCCCAGACACGGTAACTCCTCTCTCCCCCAGAATGGTACTGTAGCCATCAGGGAACTGTCGGATAAAACTGTCAGCAGCGTCGTCGTCGTCGTCGTCGTCGTCGTCGTCGTCGTCGTCGTCGTCGTCGTCGTCGTCGTCGTCGTCGTCGTCGTCGTCGTCGTCGTCGTCGTCGTCGTCGTCGTCGTCGTCGTCGTCGTCGTCGTCGTCGTCGTCGTCGTCGTCGTCGTCGTCGTCGTCGTCGTCGTCGTCGTCGTCGTCGTCGTCGTCGTCGTCGTCGTCGTCGTCGTCGTCGTCGTCGTCGTCGTCGTCGTCGTCGTCGTCGTCGTCGTCGTCGTCGTCGTCGTCGTCGTCGTCGTCGTCGTCGTCGTCGTCGTCGTCGTCGTCGTCGTCGTCGTCGTCGTCGTCGTCGTCGTCGTCGTCGTCGTCGTCGTCGTCGTCGTCGTCGTCGTCGTCGTCGTCGTCGTCGTCGTCGTCGTCGTCGTCGTCGTCGTCGTCGTCGTCGTCGTCGTCGTCGTCGTCGTCGTCGTCGTCGTCGTCGTCGTCGTCGTCGTCGTCGTCGTCGTCGTCGTCGTCGTCGTCGTCGTCGTCGTCGTCGTCGTCGTCGTCGTCGTCGTCGTCGTCGTCGTCGTCGTCGTCGTCGTCGTCGTCGTCGTCTACATTTTTACATTTTACATATTTACATGTTACATTTTAACATTTTTTATGATCAAGTCTTTCCCTTGCAACTGACCTGGTAGCCTCGTCTAGTATGAGGATGGATGGGATTTTCAGTAGAGCGCGGGCGATAGCTATCCTCTGTTTCTGGCCCCCAGACACGGTAACTCCTCTCTCCCCCAGAATGGTACTGTAGCCATCAGGGAACTGTCGGATAAAACTGTCAGCATTGGCCAGCCCAGCAGCCTCGTACACTTGTGACAAAGATTAATTAAATTAGTAATACCAAACTAGTGACAGGTAATACAAACAAAGTAACATAGAATCAAACCAGCTACCTTCTGATTACAGCAGTACTATAATCACTCAACCACCAAGCTGACATAAAAACTTTTACTCATACCAGTAATCATAACGTTTTTAATATGTTACATTTTAACAAGTTACCTTTAAGCATGTTACATTTTAAAAGGTTACAATTTTACATGTTACATTTTTACATGTTACATTTTAATATGTTACATTTTAACACGTTACATTTAAGCATGTTACATTTTAAAATGTTACATTTTAACACGTTACATTTTAACATGTTACATTTTAACTTCTTATATTTCCACATGTTACATTTTTACATGTTACATTTTAACATGTTTTACGATCAAGTCTTTCCCTTGCAACTGACCTGGTAGCCTCTTCTAGTATGAGGATGGATGGGATTTTCAGTAGAGCGCGGGCGATAGCTATCCTCTGTTTCTGGCCCCCAGACACGGTAACTCCTCTCTCGTCGTCGTCGTCGTCGTCGTCGTCGTCGTCGTCGTCGTCGTCGTCGTCGTCGTCGTCGTCGTCGTCGTCGTCGTCGTCGTCGTCGTCGTCGTCGTCGTCGTCGTCGTCGTCGTCGTCGTCGTCGTCGTCGTCGTCGTCGTCGTCGTCGTCGTCGTCGTCGTCGTCGTCGTCGTCGTCGTCGTCGTCGTCGTCGTCGTCGTCGTCGTCGTCGTCGTCGTCGTCGTCGTCGTCGTCGTCGTCGTCGTCGTCGTCGTCGTCGTCGTCGTCGTCGTCGTCGTCGTCGTCGTCGTCGTCGTCGTCGTCGTCGTCGTCGTCGTCGTCGTCGTCGTCGTCGTCGTCGTCGTCGTCGTCGTCGTCGTCGTCGTCGTCGTCGTCGTCGTCGTCGTCGTCGTCGTCGTCGTCGTCGTCGTCGTCGTCGTCGTCGTCGTCGTCGTCGTCGTCGTCGTCGTCGTCGTCGTCGTCGTCGTCGTCGTCGTCGTCGTCGTCGTCGTCGTCGTCGTCGTCGTCGTCGTCGTCGTCGTCGTCGTCGTCGTCGTCGTCGTCGTCGTCGTCGTCGTCGTCGTCGTCGTCGTCGTCGTCGTCGACTTCGTCGTCTACATTTTTACATTTTACATATTTACATGTTACATTTTAACATTTTTTATGATCAAGTCTTTCCCTTGCAACTGACCTGGTAGCCTCGTCTAGTATGAGGATGGATGGGATTTTCAGTAGAGCGCGGGCGATAGCTATCCTCTGTTTCTGGCCCCCAGACACGGTAACTCCTCTCTCCCCCAGAATGGTACTGTAGCCATCAGGGAACTGTCGGATAAAACTGTCAGCATTGGCCAGCCCAGCAGCCTCGTACACCTGTGACAAAGATTAATTAAATTAGTAATACCAAACTAGTGACAGGTAATACAAACAAAGTAACATAGAATCAAACCAGCTACCTTCTGATTACAGCAGTACTATAATCACTCAACCACCAAGCTGACATAAAAACTTTTACTCATACCAGTACTCATAACGTTTTTAATATGTTACATTTTAACAAGTTACCTTTAAGCATGTTACATTTTAAAAGGTTACAATTTTACATGTTACACTTTTACATGTTACATTTTAATATGTTACATTTTAACACGCTACATTTAAGCATGTTACATTTTAAAATGTTACATTTTAACACGTTACATTTTAACATGTTACATTTTAACTTCTTATATTTCCACATGTTACATTTTTACATGTTACATTTTAACATGTTTTACGATCAAGTCATTCCCTTGCAACTGACCTGGTAGCCTCTTCTAGTATGAGGATGGATGGGATTTTCAGTAGAGCGCGGGCGATAGCAATCCTCTGTTTCTGGCCCCCAGACACGGTAACTCCTCTCTCCCCCAGAATGGTACTGTAGCCATCAGGGAACTGTCGGATAAAACTGTCAGCATTGGCCAGCCCAGCAGCCTCGTACACCTGTGACAAAGATTAATTAAATTAGTAATACCAAACTAGTGACAGGTAATACAAACAAAGTAACATAGAATCAAACTAGCTACCTTCTGATTACAAGGCGAGTACAGCAGTACTATAATCACTCAACCACCAAGCTGACATAAAAACCGTCGTCGTCGTCGTCGTCGTCGTCGTCGTCGTCGTCGTCGTCGTCTACATTTTTACATTTTACATATTTACATGTTACATTTTAACATTTTTTATGATCAAGTCTTTCCCTTGCAACTGACCTGGTAGCCTCGTCTAGTATGAGGATGGATGGGATTTTCAGTAGAGCGCGGGCGATAGCTATCCTCTGTTTCTGGCCCCCAGACACGGTAACTCCTCTCTCCCCCAGAATGGTACTGTAGCCATCAGGGAACTGTCGGATAAAACTGTCAGCATTGGCCAGCCCAGCAGCCTCGTACACCTGTGACAAAGATTAATTAAATTAGTAATACCAAACTAGTGACAGGTAATACAAACAAAGTAACATAGAATCAAACCAGCTACCTTCTGATTACAGCAGTACTATAATCACTCAACCACCAAGCTGACATAAAAACTTTTACTCATACCAGTACTCATAACGTTTTTAATATGTTACATTTTAACAAGTTACCTTTAAGCATGTTACATTTTAAAAGGTTACAATTTTACATGTTACATTTTTACATGTTACATTTTAATATGTTACATTTTAACACGTTACATTTAAGCATGTTACATTTTAAAATGTTACATTTTAACACGTTACATTTTAACATGTTACATTTTAACTTCTTATATTTCCACATGTTACATTTTTACATGTTACATTTTAACATGTTTTACGATCAAGTCTTTCCCTTGCAACTGACCTGGTAGCCTCTTCTAGTATGAGGATGGATGGGATTTTCAGTAGAGCGCGGGCGATAGCTATCCTCTGTTTCTGGCCCCCAGACACGGTAACTCCTCTCTTCCCCAGAATGGTACTGTAGCCATCAGGGAACTGTCGGATAAAACTGTCAGCATTGGCCAGCCCAGCAGCCTCGTACACCTGTGACAAAGATTAATTAAATTAGTAATACCAAACTAGTGACAGGTAATACAAACAAAGTAACATAGAATCAAACCAGCTACCTTCTGATTACAAGGCGAGTACAGCAGTACTATAATCACTCAACCAAGCTGACATAAAAACCGTCGTCGTCGTCGTCGTCGTCGTCGTCGTCGTCGTCGTCGTCGTCGTCGTCGTCGTCGTCGTCGTCTACATTTTTACATTTTACATATTTACATGTTACATTTTAACATTTTTTATGATCAAGTCTTTCCCTTGCAACTGACCTGGTAGCCTCGTCTAGTATGAGGATGGATGGGATTTTCAGTAGAGCGCGGGCGATAGCTATCCTCTGTTTCTGGCCCCCAGACACGGTAACTCCTCTCTCCCCCAGAATGGTACTGTAGCCATCAGGGAACTGTCGGATAAAACTGTCAGCATTGGCCAGCCCAGCAGCCTCGTACACTTGTGACAAAGATTAATTAAATTAGTAATACCAAACTAGTGACAGGTAATACAAACAAAGTAACATAGAATCAAACCAGCTACCTTCTGATTACAGCAGTACTATAATCACTCAACCACCAAGCTGACATAAAAACTTTTACTCATACCAGTAATCATAACGTTTTTAATATGTTACATTTTAACAAGTTACCTTTAAGCATGTTACATTTTAAAAGGTTACAATTTTACATGTTACATTTTTACATGTTACATTTTAATATGTTACATTTTAACACGTTACATTTAAGCATGTTACATTTTAAAATGTTACATTTTAACACGTTACATTTTAACATGTTACATTTTAACTTCTTATATTTCCACATGTTACATTTTTACATGTTACATTT
This sequence comes from Macrosteles quadrilineatus, assembly GCF_028750875.1. Taxonomy (NCBI): domain Eukaryota; kingdom Metazoa; phylum Arthropoda; class Insecta; order Hemiptera; family Cicadellidae; genus Macrosteles; species Macrosteles quadrilineatus. The sequence continues at coordinate 3,301,878 of NW_026542610.1, forward strand.
TAACATGTTTTACGATCAAGTCTTTCCCTTGCAACTGACCTGGTAGCCTCTTCTAGTATGAGGATGGATGGGATTTTCAGTAGAGCGCGGGCGATAGCTATCCTCTGTTTCTGGCCCCCAGACACGGTAACTCCTCTCTCGTCGTCGTCGTCGTCGTCGTCGTCGTCGTCGTCGTCGTCGTCGTCGTCGTCGTCGTCGTCGTCGTCGTCGTCGTCGTCGTCGTCGTCGTCGTCGTCGTCGTCGTCGTCGTCGTCGTCGTCGTCGTCGTCGTCGTCGTCGTCGTCGTCGTCGTCGTCGTCGTCGTCGTCGTCGTCGTCGTCGTCGTCGTCGTCGTCGTCGTCGTCGTCGTCGTCGTCGTCGTCGTCGTCGTCGTCGTCGTCGTCGTCGTCGTCGTCGTCGTCGTCGTCGTCGTCGTCGTCGTCGTCGTCGTCGTCGTCGTCGTCGTCGTCGTCGTCGTCGTCGTCGTCGTCGTCGTCGTCGTCGTCGTCGTCGTCGTCGTCGTCGTCGTCGTCGTCGTCGACTTCGTCGTCTACATTTTTACATTTTACATATTTACATGTTACATTTTAACATTTTTTATGATCAAGTCTTTCCCTTGCAACTGACCTGGTAGCCTCGTCTAGTATGAGGATGGATGGGATTTTCAGTAGAGCGCGGGCGATAGCTATCCTCTGTTTCTGGCCCCCAGACACGGTAACTCCTCTCTCCCCCAGAATGGTACTGTAGCCATCAGGGAACTGTCGGATAAAACTGTCAGCATTGGCCAGCCCAGCAGCCTCGTACACCTGTGACAAAGATTAATTAAATTAGTAATACCAAACTAGTGACAGGTAATACAAACAAAGTAACATAGAATCAAACCAGCTACCTTCTGATTACAGCAGTACTATAATCACTCAACCACCAAGCTGACATAAAAACTTTTACTCATACCAGTACTCATAACGTTTTTAATATGTTACATTTTAACAAGTTACCTTTAAGCATGTTACATTTTAAAAGGTTACAATTTTACATGTTACATTTTATGTTACATTTTAATATGTTACATTTTAACACGTTACATTTAAGCATGTTACATTTTAAAATGATACATTTTAACACGTTACATTTTAACATGTTACATTTTAACTTCTTATATTTCCACATGTTACATTTTTACATGTTACATTTTAACATGTTTTACGATCAAGTCATTCCCTTGCAACTGACCTGGTAGCCTCTTCTAGTATGAGGATGGATGGGATTTTCAGTAGAGCGCGGGCGATAGCTATCCTCTGTTTCTGGCCCCCAGACACGGTAACTCCTCTCTCCCCCAGAATGGTACTGTAGCCATCAGGGAACTGTCGGATAAAACTGTCAGCATTGGCCAGCCCAGCAGCCTCGTACACCTGTGACAAAGATTAATTAAATTAGTAATACCAAACTAGTGACAGGTAATACAAACAAAGTAACATAGAATCAAACCAGCTACCTTCTGATTACAGCAGTACTATAATCACTCAACCACCAAGCTGACATAAAAACTTTTACTCATACCAGTACTCATAACGTTTTTAATATGTTACATTTTAACAAGTTACCTTTAAGCATGTTACATTTTAAAAGGTTACAATTTTACATGTTACACTTTTACATGTTACATTTTAATATGTTACATTTTAACACGCTACATTTAAGCATGTTACATTTTAAAATGTTACATTTTAACACGTTACATTTTAACATGTTACATTTTAACTTCTTATATTTCCACATGTTACATTTTTACATGTTACATTTTAACATGTTTTACGATCAAGTCATTCCCTTGCAACTGACCTGGTAGCCTCTTCTAGTATGAGGATGGATGGGATTTTCAGTAGAGCGCGGGCGATAGCTATCCTCTGTTTCTGGCCCCCAGACACGGTAACTCCTCTCTCCCCCAGAATGGTACTGTAGCCATCAGGGAACTGTCGGATAAAACTGTCAGCATTGGCCAGCCCAGCAGCCTCGTACACCTGTGACAAAGATTAATTAAATTAGTAATACCAAACTAGTGACAGGTAATACAAACAAAGTAACATAGAATCAAACCAGCTACCTTCTGATTACAAGGCGAGTACAGCAGTACTATAATCACTCAACCACCAAGCTGACATAAAAACCGTCGTCGTCGTCGTCGTCGTCGTCGTCGTCGTCGTCGTCGTCGTCTACATTTTTACATTTTACATATTTACATGTTACATTTTAACATTTTTTATGATCAAGTCTTTCCCTTGCAACTGACCTGGTAGCCTCGTCTAGTATGAGGATGGATGGGATTTTCAGTAGAGCGCGGGCGATAGCTATCCTCTGTTTCTGGCCCCCAGACACGGTAACTCCTCTCTCCCCCAGAATGGTACTGTAGCCATCAGGGAACTGTCGGATAAAACTGTCAGCATTGGCCAGCCCAGCAGCCTCGTACACCTGTGACAAAGATTAATTAAATTAGTAATACCAAACTAGTGACAGGTAATACAAACAAAGTAACATAGAATCAAACCAGCTACCTTCTGATTACAGCAGTACTATAATCACTCAACCACCAAGCTGACATAAAAACTTTTACTCATACCAGTACTCATAACGTTTTTAATATGTTACATTTTAACAAGTTACCTTTAAGCATGTTACATTTTAAAAGGTTACAATTTTACATGTTACATTTTTACATGTTACATTTTAATATGTTACATTTTAACACGTTACATTTAAGCATGTTACATTTTAAAATGTTACATTTTAACACGTTACATTTTAACATGTTACATTTTAACTTCTTATATTTCCACATGTTACATTTTTACATGTTACATTTTAACATGTTTTACGATCAAGTCTTTCCCTTGCAACTGACCTGGTAGCCTCTTCTAGTATGAGGATGGATGGGATTTTCAGTAGAGCGCGGGCGATAGCTATCCTCTGTTTCTGGCCCCCAGACACGGTAACTCCTCTCTTCCCCAGAATGGTACTGTAGCCATCAGGGAACTGTCGGATAAAACTGTCAGCATTGGCCAGCCCAGCAGCCTCGTACACCTGTGACAAAGATTAATTAAATTAGTAATACCAAACTAGTGACAGGTAATACAAACAAAGTAACATAGAATCAAACCAGCTACCTTCTGATTACAAGGCGAGTACAGCAGTACTATAATCACTCAACCAAGCTGACATAAAAACCGTCGTCGTCGTCGTCGTCGTCGTCGTCGTCGTCGTCGTCGTCGTCGTCGTCGTCGTCTACATTTTTACATTTTACATATTTACATGTTACATTTTAACATTTTTTATGATCAAGTCTTTCCCTTGCAACTGACCTGGTAGCCTCGTCTAGTATGAGGATGGATGGGATTTTCAGTAGAGCGCGGGCGATAGCTATCCTCTGTTTCTGGCCCCCAGACACGGTAACTCCTCTCTCCCCCAGAATGGTACTGTAGCCATCAGGGAACTGTCGGATAAAACTGTCAGCATTGGCCAGCCCAGCAGCCTCGTACACTTGTGACAAAGATTAATTAAATTAGTAATACCAAACTAGTGACAGGTAATACAAACAAAGTAACATAGAATCAAACCAGCTACCTTCTGATTACAGCAGTACTATAATCACTCAACCACCAAGCTGACATAAAAACTTTTACTCATACCAGTAATCATAACGTTTTTAATATGTTACATTTTAACAAGTTACCTTTAAGCATGTTACATTTTAAAAGGTTACAATTTTACATGTTACATTTTTACATGTTACATTTTAATATGTTACATTTTAACACGTTACATTTAAGCATGTTACATTTTAAAATGTTACATTTTAACACGTTACATTTTAACATGTTACATTTTAACTTCTTATATTTCCACATGTTACATTTTTACATGTTACATTTTAACATGTTTTACGATCAAGTCTTTCCCTTGCAACTGACCTGGTAGCCTCTTCTAGTATGAGGATGGATGGGATTTTCAGTAGAGCGCGGGCGATAGCTATCCTCTGTTTCTGGCCCCCAGACACGGTAACTCCTCTCTCCCCCAGAATGGTACTGTAGCCATCAGGGAACTGTCGGATAAAACTGTCAGCATTGGCCAGCCCAGCAGCCTCGTACACCTGTGACAAAGATTAATTAAATTAGTAATACCAAACTAGTGACAGGTAATACAAACAAAGTAACATAGAATCAAACCAGCTACCTTCTGATTACAAGGCGAGTACAGCAGTACTATAATCACTCAACCAAGCTGACATAAAAACCGTCGTCGTCGTCGTCGTCGTCGTCGTCGTCGTCGTCGTCGTCGTCGTCGTCGTCGTCGTCGTCGTCGTCGTCGTCGTCGTCGTCGTCGTCGTCGTCGTCGTCGTCGTCGTCGTCGTCGTCGTCGTCGTCGTCGTCGTCGTCGTCGTCGTCGTCGTCGTCGTCGTCGTCGTCGTCGTCGTCGTCGTCGTCGTCGTCGTCGTCGTCGTCGTCGTCGTCGTCGTCGTCGTCGTCGTCGTCGTCGTCGTCGTCGTCGTCGTCGTCGTCGTCGTCGTCGTCGTCGTCGTCGTCGTCGTCGTCGTCGTCGTCGTCGTCGTCGTCGTCGTCGTCGTCGTCGTCGTCGTCGTCGTCGTCGTCGTCGTCGTCGTCGTCGTCGTCGTCGTCGTCGTCGTCGTCGTCGTCGTCGTCGTCGTCGTCGTCGTCGTCGTCGTCGTCGTCGTCGTCGTCGTCGTCGTCGTCGTCGTCGTCGTCGTCGTCGTCGTCGTCGTCGTCGTCGTCGTCGTCGTCGTCGTCGTCGTCGTCGTCGTCGTCGTCGTCGTCGTCGTCGTCGTCGTCGTCGTCGTCGTCGTCGTCGTCGTCGTCGTCGTCGTCGTCGTCGTCGTCGTCGTCGTCGTCGTCGTCGTCGTCGTCGTCGTCGTCGTCGTCGTCGTCGTCGTCGTCGTCGTCGTCGTCGTCGTCGTCGTCGTCGTCGTCGTCGTCGTCGTCGTCGTCGTCGTCGTCGTCGTCGTCGTCGTCGTCGTCGTCGTCGTCGTCGTCGTCGTCGTCGTCGTCGTCGTCGTCGTCGTCGTCGTCGTCGTCGTCGTCGTCGTCGTCGTCGTCGTCGTCGTCGTCGTCGTCGTCGTCGTCGTCGTCGTCGTCGTCGTCGTCGTCGTCGTCGTCGTCGTCGTCGTCGTCGTCGTCGTCGTCGTCGTCGTCGTCGTCGTCGACTTCGTCGTCTACATTTTTACATTTTACATATTTACATGTTACATTTTAACATTTTTTATGATCAAGTCTTTCCCTTGCAACTGACCTGGTAGCCTCGTCTAGTATGAGGATGGATGGGATTTTCAGTAGAGCGCGGGCGATAGCTATCCTCTGTTTCTGGCCCCCAGACACGGTAACTCCTCTCTCCCCCAGAATGGTACTGTAGCCATCAGGGAACTGTCGGATAAAACTGTCAGCATTGGCCAGCCCAGCAGCCTCGTACACCTGTGACAAAGATTAATTAAATTAGTAATACCAAACTAGTGACAGGTAATACAAACAAAGTAACATAGAATCAAACCAGCTACCTTCTGATTACAGCAGTACTATAATCACTCAACCACCAAGCTGACATAAAAACTTTTACTCATACCAGTACTCATAACGTTTTTAATATGTTACATTTTAACAAGTTACCTTTAAGCATGTTACATTTTAAAAGGTTACAATTTTACATGTTACATTTTTACATGTTACATTTTAATATGTTACATTTTAACACGTTACATTTAAGCATGTTACATTTTAAAATGATACATTTTAACACGTTACATTTTAACATGTTACATTTTAACTTCTTATATTTCCACATGTTACATTTTTACATGTTACATTTTAACATGTTTTACGATCAAGTCATTCCCTTGCAACTGACCTGGTAGCCTCTTCTAGTATGAGGATGGATGGGATTTTCAGTAGAGCGCGGGCGATAGCTATCCTCTGTTTCTGGCCCCCAGACACGGTAACTCCTCTCTCCCCCAGAATGGTACTGTAGCCATCAGGGAACTGTCGGATAAAACTGTCAGCATTGGCCAGCCCAGCAGCCTCGTACACCTGTGACAAAGATTAATTAAATTAGTAATACCAAACTAGTGACAGGTAATACAAACAAAGTAACATAGAATCAAACCAGCTACCTTCTGATTACAGCAGTACTATAATCACTCAACCACCAAGCTGACATAAAAACTTTTACTCATACCAGTACTCATAACGTTTTTAATATGTTACATTTTAACAAGTTACCTTTAAGCATGTTACATTTTAAAAGGTTACAATTTTACATGTTACACTTTTACATGTTACATTTTAATATGTTACATTTTAACACGCTACATTTAAGCATGTTACATTTTAAAATGTTACATTTTAACACGTTACATTTTAACATGTTACATTTTAACTTCTTATATTTCCACATGTTACATTTTTACATGTTAAATTTTAACATGTTTTACGATCAAGTCATTCCCTTGCAACTGACCTGGTAGCCTCTTCTAGTATGAGGATGGATGGGATTTTCAGTAGAGCGCGGGCGATAGCTATCCTCTGTTTCTGGCCCCCAGACACGGTAACTCCTCTCTCCCCCAGAATGGTACTGTAGCCATCAGGGAACTGTCGGATAAAACTGTCAGCATTGGCCAGCCCAGCAGCCTCGTACACCTGTGACAAAGATTAATTAAATTAGTAATACCAAACTAGTGACAGGTAATACAAACAAAGTAACATAGAATCAAACCAGCTACCTTCTGATTACAAGGCGAGTACAGCAGTACTATAATCACTCAACCACCAAGCTGACATAAAAACCGTCGTCGTCGTCGTCGTCGTCGTCGTCGTCGTCGTCGTCGTCGTCGTCGTCGTCGTCGTCGTCGTCGTCGTCGTCGTCGTCGTCGTCTACATTTTTACATTTTACATATTTACATGTTACATTTTAACATTTTTTATGATCAAGTCTTTCCCTTGCAACTGACCTGGTAGCCTCGTCTAGTATGAGGATGGATGGGATTTTCAGTAGAGCGCGGGCGATAGCTATCCTCTGTTTCTGGCCCCCAGACACGGTAACTCCTCTCTCCCCCAGAATGGTACTGTAGCCATCAGGGAACTGTCGGATAAAACTGTCAGCATTGGCCAGCCCAGCAGCCTCGTACACCTGTGACAAAGATTAATTAAATTAGTAATACCAAACTAGTGACAGGTAATACAAACAAAGTAACATAGAATCAAACCAGCTACCTTCTGATTACAGCAGTACTATAATCACTCAACCACCAAGCTGACATAAAAACTTTTACTCATACCAGTACTCATAACGTTTTTAATATGTTACATTTTAACAAGTTACCTTTAAGCATGTTACATTTTAAAAGGTTACAATTTTACATGTTACATTTTTACATGTTACATTTTAATATGTTACATTTTAACACGTTACATTTAAGCATGTTACATTTTAAAATGTTACATTTTAACACGTTACATTTTAACATGTTACATTTTAACTTCTTATATTTCCACATGTTACATTTTTACATGTTACATTTTAACATGTTTTACGATCAAGTCTTTCCCTTGCAACTGACCTGGTAGCCTCTTCTAGTATGAGGATGGATGGGATTTTCAGTAGAGCGCGGGCGATAGCTATCCTCTGTTTCTGGCCCCCAGACACGGTAACTCCTCTCTTCCCCAGAATGGTACTGTAGCCATCAGGGAACTGTCGGATAAAACTGTCAGCATTGGCCAGCCCAGCAGCCTCGTACACCTGTGACAAAGATTAATTAAATTAGTAATACCAAACTAGTGACAGGTAATACAAACAAAGTAACATAGAATCAAACCAGCTACCTTCTGATTACAAGGCGAGTACAGCAGTACTATAATCACTCAACCAAGCTGACATAAAAACCGTCGTCGTCGTCGTCGTCGTCGTCGTCGTCGTCGTCGTCGTCGTCTACATTTTTACATTTTACATATTTACATGTTACATTTTAACATTTTTTATGATCAAGTCTTTCCCTTGCAACTGACCTGGTAGCCTCGTCTAGTATGAGGATGGATGGGATTTTCAGTAGAGCGCGGGCGATAGCTATCCTCTGTTTCTGGCCCCCAGACACGGTAACTCCTCTCTCCCCCAGAATGGTACTGTAGCCATCAGGGAACTGTCGGATAAAACTGTCAGCATTGGCCAGCCCAGCAGCCTCGTACACTTGTGACAAAGATTAATTAAATTAGTAATACCAAACTAGTGACAGGTAATACAAACAAAGTAACATAGAATCAAACCAGCTACCTTCTGATTACAGCAGTACTATAATCACTCAACCACCAAGCTGACATAAAAACTTTTACTCATACCAGTACTCATAACGTTTTTAATATGTTACATTTTAACAAGTTACCTTTAAGCATGTTACATTTTAAAAGGTTACAATTGTACATGTTACATTTTTACATGTTACATTTTAATATGTTACATTTTAACACGTTACATTTAAGCATGTTACATTTTTAAATGTTACATTTTAACACGTTACATTTTAACATGTTACATTTTAACTTCTTATATTTCCACATGTTACATTTTTACATGTTACATTTTAACATGTTTTACGATCAAGTCTTTCCCTTGCAACTGACCTGGTAGCCTCTTCTAGTATGAGGATGGATGGGATTTTCAGTAGAGCGCGGGCGATAGCTATCCTCTGTTTCTGGCCCCCAGACACGGTAACTCCTCTCTCCCCCAGAATGGTACTGTAGCCATCAGGGAACTGTCGGATAAAACTGTCAGCATTGGCCAGCCCAGCAGCCTCGTACACCTGTGACAAAGATTAATTAAATTAGTAATACCAAACTAGTGACAGGTAATACAAACAAAGTAACATAGAATCAAACCAGCTACCTTCTGATTACAGCAGTACTATAATCACTCAACCATACAGCAGTACTATAATCACTCAACCACCAAGCTGACATAAAAACTTTTACTCATACCAGTACTCATAACGTTTTTAATATGTTACATTTTAACAAGTTACCTTTAAGCATGTTACATTTTAAAAGGTTACAATTTTACGTGTTACACTTTTACATGTTACATTTTAATATGTTACATTTTAACACGCTACATTTAAGCATGTTACATTTTAAAATGTTACATTTTAACACGTTACATTTTAACATGTTACATTTTAACTTCTTATATTTCCACATGTTACATTTTTACATGTTACATTTTAACATGTTTTACGATCAAGTCATTCCCTTGCAACTGACCTGGTAGCCTCTTCTAGTATGAGGATGGATGGGATTTTCAGTAGAGCGCGGGCGATAGCTATCCTCTGTTTCTGGCCCCCAGACACGGTAACTCCTCTCTCCCCCAGAATGGTACTGTAGCCATCAGGGAACTGTCGGATAAAACTGTCAGCATTGGCCAGCCCAGCAGCCTCGTACACCTGTGACAAAGATTAATTAAATTAGTAATACCAAACTAGTGACAGGTAATACAAACAAAGTAACATAGAATCAAACCAGCTACCTTCTGATTACAAGGCGAGTACAGCAGTACTATAATCACTCAACCACCAAGCTGACATAAAAATCGTCGTCGTCGTCGTCGTCGTCGTCGTCGTCGTCGTCGTCGTCGTCGTCGTCGTCGTCGTCGTCGTCGTCGTCGTCGTCGTCGTCGTCGTCGTCGTCGTCGTCGTCGTCGTCGTCGTCGTCGTCGTCGTCGTCGTCGTCGTCGTCGTCGTCGTCGTCGTCGTCGTCGTCGTCGTCGTCGTCGTCGTCGTCGTCGTCGTCGTCGTCGTCGTCGTCGTCGTCGTCGTCGTCGTCGTCGTCGTCGTCGTCGTCGTCGTCGTCGTCGTCGTCGTCGTCGTCGTCGTCGTCGTCGTCGTCGTCGTCGTCGTCGTCGTCGTCGTCGTTTTCGTCGTCGTCGTCGTCGTCGTCGTCGTCGTCGTCGTCGTCGTCGTCGTCGTCGTCGTCGTCGTCGTCGTCGTCGTCGTCGTCGTCGTCGTCGTCGTCGTCGTCGTCGTCGTCGTCGTCGTCGTCGTCGTCGTCGTCGTCGTCGTCGTCGTCGTCGTCGTCGTCGTCGTCGTCGTCGTCGTCGTCTACATTTTTACATTTTACATATTTACATGTTACATTTTAACATTTTTTATGATCAAGTCTTTCCCTTGCAACTGACCTGGTAGCCTCGTCTAGTATGAGGATGGATGGGATTTTCAGTAGAGCGCGGGCGATAGCTATCCTCTGTTTCTGGCCCCCAGACACGGTAACTCCTCTCTCCCCCAGAATGGTACTGTAGCCATCAGGGAACTGTCGGATAAAACTGTCAGCATTGGCCAGCCCAGCAGCCTCGTACACCTGTGACAAAGATTAATTAAATTAGTAATACCAAACTAGTGACAGGTAATACAAACAAAGTAACATAGAATCAAACCAGCTACCTTCTGATTACAGCAGTACTATAATCACTCAACCACCAAGCTGACATAAAAACTTTTACTCATACCAGTACTCATAACGTTTTTAATATGTTACATTTTAACAAGTTACCTTTAAGCATGTTACATTTTAAAAGGTTACAATTTTACGTGTTACACTTTTACATGTTACATTTTAATATGTTACATTTTAACACGCTACATTTAAGCATGTTACATTTTAAAATGTTACATTTTAACACGTTACATTTTAACATGTTACATTTTAACTTCTTATATTTCCACATGTTACATTTTTACATGTTACATTTTAACATGTTTTACGATCAAGTCATTCCCTTGCAACTGACCTGGTAGCCTCTTCTAGTATGAGGATGGATGGGATTTTCAGTAGAGCGCGGGCGATAGCTATCCTCTGTTTCTGGCCCCCAGACACGGTAACTCCTCTCTCCCCCAGAATGGTACTGTAGCCATCAGGGAACTGTCGGATAAAACTGTCAGCATTGGCCAGCCCAGCAGCCTCGTACACCTGTGACAAAGATTAATTAAATTAGTAATACCAAACTAGTGACAGGTAATACAAACAAAGTAACATAGAATCAAACCAGCTACCTTCTGATTACAAGGCGAGTACAGCAGTACTATAATCACTCAACCACCAAGCTGACATAAAAATCGTCGTCGTCGTCGTCGTCGTCGTCGTCGTCGTCGTCGTCGTCGTCGTCGTCGTCGTCGTCGTCGTCGTCGTCGTCGTCGTCGTCGTCGTCGTCGTCGTCGTCGTCGTCGTCGTCGTCGTCGTCGTCGTCGTCGTCGTCGTCGTCGTCGTCGTCGTCGTCGTCGTCGTCGTCGTCGTCGTCGTCGTCGTCGTCGTCGTCGTCGTCGTCGTCGTCGTCGTCGTCGTCGTCGTCGTCGTCGTCGTCGTCGTCGTCGTCGTCGTCGTCGTCGTCGTCGTCGTCGTCGTCGTCGTCGTCGTCGTCGTCGTCGTCTACATTTTTACATTTTACATATTTACATGTTACATTTTAACATTTTTTATGATCAAGTCTTTCCCTTGCAACTGACCTGGTAGCCTCGTCTAGTATGAGGATGGATGGGATTTTCAGTAGAGCGCGGGCGATAGCTATCCTCTGTTTCTGGCCCCCAGACACGGTAACTCCTCTCTCCCCCAGAATGGTACTGTAGCCATCAGGGAACTGTCGGATAAAACTGTCAGCATTGGCCAGCCCAGCAGCCTCGTACACCTGTGACAAAGATTAATTAAATTAGTAATACCAAACTAGTGACAGGTAATACAAACAAAGTAACATAGAATCAAACCAGCTACCTTCTGATTACAGCAGTACTATAATCACTCAACCACCAAGCTGACATAAAAACTTTTACTCATACCAGTACTCATAACGTTTTTAATATGTTACATTTTAACAAGTTACCTTTAAGCATGTTACATTTTAAAAGGTTACAATTTTACGTGTTACACTTTTACATGTTACATTTTAATATGTTACATTTTAACACGCTACATTTAAGCATGTTACATTTTAAAATGTTACATTTTAACACGTTACATTTTAACATGTTACATTTTAACTTCTTATATTTCCACATGTTACATTTTTACATGTTACATTTTAACATGTTTTACGATCAAGTCATTCCCTTGCAACTGACCTGGTAGCCTCTTCTAGTATGAGGATGGATGGGATTTTCAGTAGAGCGCGGGCGATAGCTATCCTCTGTTTCTGGCCCCCAGACACGGTAACTCCTCTCTCCCCCAGAATGGTACTGTAGCCATCAGGGAACTGTCGGATAAAACTGTCAGCATTGGCCAGCCCAGCAGCCTCGTACACCTGTGACAAAGATTAATTAAATTAGTAATACCAAACTAGTGACAGGTAATACAAACAAAGTAACATAGAATCAAACCAGCTACCTTCTGATTACAAGGCGAGTACAGCAGTACTATAATCACTCAACCACCAAGCTGACATAAAAATCGTCGACGTCGTCGTCGTCGTCGTCGTCGTCGTCGTCGTCGTCGTCGTCGTCGTCGTCGTCGTCGTCGTCGTCGTCGTCGTCGTCGTCGTCGTCGTCGTCGTCGTCGTCGTCGTCGTCGTCGTCGTCGTCGTCGTCGTCGTCGTCGTCGTCGTCGTCGTCGTCGTCGTCGTCGTCGTCGTCGTCGTCGTCGTCGTCGTCGTCGTCGTCGTCGTCGTCGTCGTCGTCGTCGTCGTCGTCGTCGTCGTCGTCGTCGTCGTCGTCGTCGTCGTCGTCGTCGTCGTCGTCGTCGTCGTCGTCGTCGTCGTCGTCGTCGTCGTCGTCGTCGTCGTCGTCGTCGTCGTCGTCGTCGTCGTCGTCGTCGTCGTCGTCGTCGTCGTCGTCGTCGTCGTCGTCGTCGTCGTCGTCGTCGTCGTCGTCGTCGTCGTCGTCGTCGTCGTCGTCGTCGTCGTCGTCGTCGTCGTCGTCGTCGTCGTCGTCGTCGTCGTCGTCGTCGTCGTCGTCGTCGTCGTCGTCGTCTACATTTTTACATTTTACATATTTACATGTTACATTTTAACATTTTTTATGATCAAGTCTTTCCCTTGCAACTGACCTGGTAGCCTCGTCTAGTATGAGGATGGATGGGATTTTCAGTAGAGCGCGGGCGATAGCTATCCTCTGTTTCTGGCCCCCAGACACGGTAACTCCTCTCTCCCCCAGAATGGTACTGTAGCCATCAGGGAACTGTCGGATAAAACTGTCAGCATTGGCCAGCCCAGCAGCCTCGTACACCTGTGACAAAGATTAATTAAATTAGTAATACCAAACTAGTGACAGGTAATACAAACAAAGTAACATAGAATCAAACCAGCTACCTTCTGATTACAGCAGTACTATAATCACTCAACCACCAAGCTGACATAAAAACTTTTACTCATACCAGTACTCATAACGTTTTTAATATGTTACATTTTAACAAGTTACCTTTAAGCATGTTACATTTTAAAAGGTTACAATTTTACATGTTACATTTTTACATGTTACATTTTAATATGTTACATTTTAACACGTTACATTTAAGCATGTTACATTTTAAAATGTTACATTTTAACACGTTACATTTTAACATGTTACATTTTAACTTCTTATATTTCCACATGTTACATTTTTACATGTTACATTTTAACATGTTTTACGATCAAGTCTTTCCCTTGCAACTGACCTGGTAGCCTCTTCTAGTATGAGGATGGATGGGATTTTCAGTAGAGCGCGGGCGATAGCTATCCTCTGTTTCTGGCCCCCAGACACGGTAACTCCTCTCTCCCCCAGAATGGTACTGTAGCCATCAGGGAACTGTCGGATAAAACTGTCAGCAGCGTCGTCGTCGTCGTCGTCGTCGTCGTCGTCGTCGTCGTCGTCGTCGTCGTCGTCGTCGTCGTCGTCGTCGTCGTCGTCGTCGTCGTCGTCGTCGTCGTCGTCGTCGTCGTCGTCGTCGTCGTCGTCGTCGTCGTCGTCGTCGTCGTCGTCGTCGTCGTCGTCGTCGTCGTCGTCGTCGTCGTCGTCGTCGTCGTCGTCGTCGTCGTCGTCGTCGTCGTCGTCGTCGTCGTCGTCGTCGTCGTCGTCGTCGTCGTCGTCGTCGTCGTCGTCGTCGTCGTCGTCGTCGTCGTCGTCGTCGTCGTCGTCGTCGTCGTCGTCGTCGTCGTCGTCGTCGTCGTCGTCGTCGTCGTCGTCGTCGTCGTCGTCGTCGTCGTCGTCGTCGTCGTCGTCGTCGTCGTCGTCGTCGTCGTCGTCGTCGTCGTCGTCGTCGTCGTCGTCGTCGTCGTCGTCGTCGTCGTCGTCGTCGTCGTCGTCGTCGTCGTCGTCGTCGTCGTCGTCGTCGTCGTCGTCGTCGTCGTCGTCGTCGTCGTCGTCGTCGTCGTCGTCGTCGTCGTCGTCGTCGTCGTCGTCGTCGTCGTCGTCGTCGTCGTCGTCGTCGTCGTCGTCGTCGTCGTCGTCGTCGTCGTCGTCGTCGTCGTCGTCGTCGTCGTCGTCTACATTTTTACATTTTACATATTTACATGTTACATTTTAACATTTTTTATGATCAAGTCTTTCCCTTGCAACTGACCTGGTAGCCTCGTCTAGTATGAGGATGGATGGGATTTTCAGTAGAGTGCGGGTGATAGCTATCCTCTGTTTCTGGCCCCCAGACACGGTAACTCCTCTCTCCCCCAGAATGGTACTGTAGCCATCAGGGAACTGTCGGATAAAACTGTCAGCATTGGCCAGCCCAGCAGCCTCGTACACCTGTGACAAAGATTAATTAAATTAGTAATACCAAACTAGTGACAGGTAATACAAACAAAGTAACATAGAATCAAACCAGCTACCTTCTGATTACAGCAGTACTATAATCACTCAACCACCAAGCTGACATAAAAACTTTTACTCATACCAGTACTCATAACGTTTTTAATATGTTACATTTTAACAAGTTACCTTTAAGCATGTTACATTTTAAAAGGTTACAATTTTACATGTTACATTTTTACATGTTACATTTTAATATGTTACATTTTAACACATTACATTTAAGCATGTTACATTTTAAAATGTTACATTTTAACACGTTACATTTTAACATGTTACATTTTAACTTCTTATATTTCCACATGTTACATTTTTACATGTTACATTTTAACATGTTTTACGATCAAGTCTTTCCCTTGCAACTGACCTGGTAGCCTCTTCTAGTATGAGGATGGATGGGATTTTCAGTAGAGCGCGGACGATAGCTATCCTCTGTTTCTGGCCCCCAGACACGGTAACTCCTCTCTCCCCCAGAATGGTACTGTAGCCATCAGGGAACTGTCGGATAAATCTGTCAGCATTGGCCAGCCCAGCAGCCTCGTACACCTGTGACAAAGATTAATTAAATTAGTAATACCAAACTAGTGACAGGTAATACAAACAAAGTAACATAGAATCAAACCAGCTACCTTCTGATTACAAGGCGAGTACAGCAGTACTATAATCACTCAACCAAGCTGACATAAAAACCGTCGTCGTCGTCGTCGTCGTCGTCGTCGTCGTCGTCGTCGTCGTCGTCGTCGTCGTCGTCGTCGTCGTCGTCGTCGTCGTCGTCGTCGTCGTCGTCGTCGTCGTCGTCGTCGTCGTCGTAGTCGTCGTCGTCGTCGTCGTCGTCGTCGTCGTCGTCGTCGTCGTCGTCGTCGTCGTCGTCGTCGTCGTCGTCGTCGTCGTCGTCGTCGTCGTCGTCGTCGTCGTCGTCGTCGTCGTCGTCGTCGTCGTCGTCGTCGTCGTCGTCGTCTACATTTTTACATTTTACATATTTACATGTTACATTTTAACATTTTTTATGATCAAGTCTTTCCCTTGCAACTGACCTGGTAGCCTCGTCTAGTATGAGGATGGATGGGATTTTCAGTAGAGCGCGGGCGATAGCTATCCTCTGTTTCTGGCCCCCAGACACGGTAACTCCTCTCTCCCCCAGAATGGTACTGTAGCCATCAGGGAACTGTCGGATAAAACTGTCAGCATTGGCCAGCCCAGCAGCCTCGTACACCTGTGACAAAGATTAATTAAATTAGTAATACCAAACTAGTGACAGGTAATACAAACAAAGTAACATAGAATCAAACCAGCTACCTTCTGATTACAGCAGTACTATAATCACTCAACCACCAAGCTGACATAAAAACTTTTACTCATACCAGTACTCATAACGTTTTTAATATGTTACATTTTAACAAGTTACCTTTAAGCATGTTACATTTTAAAAGGTTACAATTTTACATGTTACATTTTTACATGTTACATTTTAATATGTTACATTTTAACACATTACATTTAAGCATGTTACATTTTAAAATGTTACATTTTAACACGTTACATTTTAACATGTTACATTTTAACTTCTTATATTTCCACATGTTACATTTTTACATGTTACATTTTAACATGTTTTACGATCAAGTCTTTCCCTTGCAACTGACCTGGTAGCCTCTTCTAGTATGAGGATGGATGGGATTTTCAGTAGAGCGCGGGCGATAGCTATCCTCTGTTTCTGGCCCCCAGACACGGTAACTCCTCTCTCCCCCAGAATGGTACTGTAGCCATCAGGGAACTGTCGGATAAAACTGTCAGCAGCGTCGTCGTCGTCGTCGTCGTCGTCGTCGTCGTCGTCGTCGTCGTCGTCGTCGTCGTCGTCGTCGTCGTCGTCGTCGTCGTCGTCGTCGTCGTCGTCGTCGTCGTCGTCGTCGTCGTCGTCGTCGTCGTCGTCGTCGTCGTCGTCGTCGTCGTCGTCGTCGTCGTCGTCGTCGTCGTCGTCGTCGTCGTCGTCGTCGTCGTCGTCGTCGTCGTCGTCGTCGTCGTCGTCGTCGTCGTCGTCGTCGTCGTCGTCGTCGTCGTCGTCGTCGTCGTCGTCGTCGTCGTCGTCGTCGTCGTCGTCGTCGTCGTCGTCGTCGTCGTCGTCGTCGTCGTCGTCGTCGTCGTCGTCGTCGTCGTCGTCGTCGTCGTCGTCGTCGTCGTCGTCGTCGTCGTCGTCGTCGTCGTCGTCGTCGTCGTCGTCGTCGTCGTCGTCGTCGTCGTCGTCGTCGTCGTCGTCGTCGACTTCGTTGTCTACATTTTTACATTTTACATATTTACATGTTACATTTTAACATTTTTTATGATCAAGTCATTCCCTTGCAACTGACCTGGTAGCCTCTTCTAGTATGAGGATGGATGGGATTTTCAGTAGAGCGCGGGCGATAGCTATCCTCTGTTTCTGGCCCCCAGACACGGTAACTCCTCTCTCCCCCAGAATAGTACTGTAGCCATCAGGGAACTGTCGGATAAAACTGTCAGCATTGGCCAGCCCAGCAGCCTCGTACACCTGTGACAAAGATTAATTAAATTAGTAATACCAAACTAGTGACAGGTAATACAAACAAAGTAACATAGAATCAAACCAGCTACCTTCTGATTACAGCAGTACTATAATCACTCAACCACCAAGCTGACATAAAAACTTTTACTCATACCAGTACTCATAACGTTTTTAATATGTTACATTTTAACAAGTTACCTTTAAGCATGTTACATTTTAAAAGGTTACAATTTTACATGTTACACTTTTACATGTTACATTTTAATATGTTACATTTTAACACGATACATTTAAGCATGTTACATTTTAAATTGTTACATTTTAACACGTTACATTTTAACATGTTACATTTTAACTTCTTATATTTCCACATGTTACATTTTTACATGTTACATTTTAACATGTTTTACGATCAAGTCATTCCCTTGCAACTGACCTGGTAGCCTCTTCTAGTATGAGGATGGATGGGATTTTCAGTAGAGCGCGGGCGATAGCTATCCTCTGTTTCTGGCCCCCAGACACGGTAACTCCTCTCTCCCCCAGAATGGTACTGTAGCCATCAGGGAACTGTCGGATAAAACTGTCAGCATTGGCCAGCCCAGCAGCCTCGTACACCTGTGACAAAGATTAATTAAATTAGTAATACCAAACTAGTGACAGGTAATACAAACAAAGTAACATAGAATCAAACCAGCTACCTTCTGATTACAAGGCGAGTACAGCAGTACTATAATCACTCAACCACCAAGCTGACATAAAAACCGTCGTCGTCGTCGTCGTCGTCGTCGTCGTCGTCGTCGTCGTCGTCGTCGTCTACATTTTTACATTTTACATATTTACATGTTACATTTTAACATTTTTTATGATCAAGTCTTTCCCTTGCAACTGACCTGGTAGCCTCGTCTAGTATGAGGATGGATGGGATTTTCAGTAGAGCGCGGGCGATAGCTATCCTCTTTTTCTGGCCCCCAGACACGGTAACTCCTCTCTCCCCCAGAATGGTACTGTAGCCATCAGGGAACTGTCGGATAAAACTGTCAGCATTGGCCAGCCCAGCAGCCTCGTACACCTGTGACAAAGATTAATAAAATTAGTAATACCAAACTAGTGACAGGTAATACAAACAAAGTAACATAGAATCAAACCAGCTACCTTCTGATTACAGCAGTACTATAATCACTCAACCACCAAGCTGACATAAAAACCGTCGTCGTCGTCGTCGTCGTCGTCTTCGTCGTCGTCGTCGTCGTCGTCGTCGTCGTCGTCGTCGTCGTCGTCGTCGTCGTCGTCGTCGTCGTCGTCGTCGTCTACATTTTTACATTTTACATATTTACATGTTACATTTTAACATTTTTTATGATCAAGTCTTTCCCTTGCAACTGACCTGGTAGCCTCGTCTAGTATGAGGATGGATGGGATTTTCAGTAGAGCGCGGGCGATAGCTATCCTCTGTTTCTGGCCCCCAGACACGGTAACTCCTCTCTCCCCCAGAATGGTACTGTAGCCATCAGGGAACTGTCGGATAAAACTGTCAGCATTGGCCAGCCCAGCAGCCTCGTACACCTGTGACAAAGATTAATTAAATTAGTAATACCAAACTAGTGACAGGTAATACAAACAAAGTAACATAGAATCAAACCAGCTACCTTCTGATTACAGCAGTACTATAATCACTCAACCACCAAGCTGACATAAAAACTTTTACTCATACCAGTACTCATAACGTTTTTAATATGTTACATTTTAACAAGTTACCTTTAAGCATGTTACATTTTAAAAGGTTACAATTTTACATGTTACATTTTTACATGTTACATTTTAATATGTTACATTTTAACACGTTACATTTAAGCATGTTACATTTTAAAATGATACATTTTAACACGTTACATTTTAACATGTTACATTTTAACTTCTTATATTTCCACATGTTACATTTTTACATGTTACATTTTAACATGTTTTACGATCAAGTCATTCCCTTGCAACTGACCTGGTAGCCTCTTCTAGTATGAGGATGGATGGGATTTTCAGTAGAGCGCGGGCGATAGCTATCCTCTGTTTCTGGCCCCCAGACACGGTAACTCCTCTCTCCCCCAGAATGGTACTGTAGCCATCAGGGAACTGTCGGATAAAACTGTCAGCATTGGCCAGCCCAGCAGCCTCGTACACCTGTGACAAAGATTAATTAAATTAGTAATACCAAACTAGTGACAGGTAATACAAACAAAGTAACATAGAATCAAACCAGCTACCTTCTGATTACAGCAGTACTATAATCACTCAACCACCAAGCTGACATAAAAACTTTTACTCATACCAGTACTCATAACGTTTTTAATATGTTACATTTTAACAAGTTACCTTTAAGCATGTTACATTTTAAAAGGTTACAATTTTACATGTTACACTTTTACATGTTACATTTTAATATGTTACATTTTAACACGCTACATTTAAGCATGTTACATTTTAAAATGTTACATTTTAACACGTTACATTTTAACATGTTACATTTTAACTTCTTATATTTCCACATGTTACATTTTTACATGTTACATTTTAACATGTTTTACGATCAAGTCATTCCCTTGCAACTGACCTGGTAGCCTCTTCTAGTATGAGGATGGATGGGATTTTCAGTAGAGCGCGGGCGATAGCTATCCTCTGTTTCTGGCCCCCAGACACGGTAACTCCTCTCTCCCCCAGAATGGTACTGTAGCCATCAGGGAACTGTCGGATAAAACTGTCAGCATTGGCCAGCCCAGCAGCCTCGTACACCTGTGACAAAGATTAATTAAATTAGTAATACCAAACTAGTGACAGGTAATACAAACAAAGTAACATAGAATCAAACCAGCTACCTTCTGATTACAAGGCGAGTACAGCAGTACTATAATCACTCAACCACCAAGCTGACATAAAAACCGTCGTCGTCGTCGTCGTCGTCGTCGTCGTCGTCGTCGTCGTCGTCGTCGTCGTCGTCGTCGTCTACATTTTTACATTTTACATATTTACATGTTACATTTTAACATTTTTTATGATCAAGTCTTTCCCTTGCAACTGACCTGGTAGCCTCGTCTAGTATGAGGATGGATGGGATTTTCAGTAGAGCGCGGGCGATAGCTATCCTCTGTTTCTGGCCCCCAGACACGGTAACTCCTCTCTCCCCCAGAATGGTACTGTAGCCATCAGGGAACTGTCGGATAAAACTGTCAGCATTGGCCAGCCCAGCAGCCTCGTACACCTGTGACAAAGATTAATTAAATTAGTAATACCAAACTAGTGACAGGTAATACAAACAAAGTAACATAGAATCAAACCAGCTACCTTCTGATTACAGCAGTACTATAATCACTCAACCACCAAGCTGACATAAAAACTTTTACTCATACCAGTACTCATAACGTTTTTAATATGTTACATTTTAACAAGTTACCTTTAAGCATGTTACATTTTAAAAGGTTACAATTTTACATGTTACATTTTTACATGTTACATTTTAATATGTTACATTTTAACACGTTACATTTAAGCATGTTACATTTTAAAATGTTACATTTTAACACGTTACATTTTAACATGTTACATTTTAACTTCTTATATTTCCACATGTTACATTTTTACATGTTACATTTTAACATGTTTTACGATCAAGTCATTCCCTTGCAACTGACCTGGTAGCCTCTTCTAGTATGAGGATGGATGGGATTTTCAGTAGAGCGCGGGCGATAGCTATCCTCTGTTTCTGGCCCCCAGACACGGTAACTCCTCTCTCCCCCAGAATGGTACTGTAGCCATCAGGGAACTGTCGGATAAAACTGTCAGCATTGGCCAGCCCAGCAGCCTCGTACACCTGTGACAAAGATTAATTAAATTAGTAATACCAAACTAGTGACAGGTAATACAAACAAAGTAACATAGAATCAAACCAGCTACCTTCTGATTACAGCAGTACTATAATCACTCAACCACCAAGCTGACATAAAAACTTTTACTCATACCAGTACTCATAACGTTTTTAATATGTTACATTTTAACAAGTTACCTTTAAGCATGTTACATTTTAAAAGGTTACAATTTTACATGTTACACTTTTACATGTTACATTTTAATATGTTACATTTTAACACGCTACATTTAAGCATGTTACATTTTAAAATGTTACATTTTAACACGTTACATTTTAACATGTTACATTTTAACTTCTTATATTTCCACATGTTACATTTTTACATGTTACATTTTAACATGTTTTACGATCAAGTCATTCCCTTGCAACTGACCTGGTAGCCTCTTCTAGTATGAGGATGGATGGGATTTTCAGTAGAGCGCGGGCGATAGCTATCCTCTGTTTCTGGCCCCCAGACACGGTAACTCCTCTCTCCCCCAGAATGGTACTGTAGCCATCAGGGAACTGTCGGATAAAACTGTCAGCATTGGCCAGCCCAGCAGCCTCGTACACCTGTGACAAAGATTAATTAAATTAGTAATACCAAACTAGTGACAGGTAATACAAACAAAATAACATAGAATCAAACCAGCTACCTTCTGATTACAAGGCGAGTACAGCAGTACTATAATCACTCAACCACCAAGCTGACATAAAAACCGTCGTCGTCGTCGTCGTCGTCGTCGTCGTCGTCGTCGTCTACATTTTTACATTTTACATATTTACATGTTACATTTTAACATTTTTTATGATCAAGTCTTTCCCTTGCAACTGACCTGGTAGCCTCGTCTAGTATGAGGATGGATGGGATTTTCAGTAGAGCGCGGGCGATAGCTATCCTCTGTTTCTGGCCCCCAGACACGGTAACTCCTCTCTCCCCCAGAATGGTACTGTAGCCATCAGGGAACTGTCGGATAAAACTGTCAGCATTGGCCAGCCCAGCAGCCTCGTACACCTGTGACAAAGATTAATTAAATTAGTAATACCAAACTAGTGACAGGTAATACAAACAAAGTAACATAGAATCAAACCAGCTACCTTCTGATTACAGCAGTACTATAATCACTCAACCACCAAGCTGACATAAAAACTTTTACTCATACCAGTACTCATAACGTTTTTAATATGTTACATTTTAACAAGTTACCTTTAAGCATGTTACATTTTAAAAGGTTACAATTTTACATGTTACACTTTTACATGTTACATTTTAATATGTTACATTTTAACACGCTACATTTAAGCATGTTACATTTTAAAATGTTACATTTTAACACGTTACATTTTAACATGTTACATTTTAACTTCTTATATTTCCACATGTTACATTTTTACATGTTACATTTTAACATGTTTTACGATCAAGTCATTCCCTTGCAACTGACCTGGTAGCCTCTTCTAGTATGAGGATGGATGGGATTTTCAGTAGAGCGCGGGCGATAGCTATCCTCTGTTTCTGGCCCCCAGACACGGTAACTCCTCTCTCCCCCAGAATGGTACTGTAGCCATCAGGGAACTGTCGGATAAAACTGTCAGCATTGGCCAGCCCAGCAGCCTCGTACACCTGTGACAAAGATTAATTAAATTAGTAATACCAAACTAGTGACAGGTAATACAAACAAAGTAACATAGAATCAAACCAGCTACCTTCTGATTACAAGGCGAGTACAGCAGTACTATAATCACTCAACCACCAAGCTGACATAAAAACCGTCGTCGTCGTCGTCGTCGTCGTCGTCGTCGTCGTCGTCGTCGTCGTCGTCGTCGTCGTCGTCGTCGTCGTCGTCGTCTACATTTTTACATTTTACATATTTACATGTTACATTTTAACATTTTTTATGATCAAGTCTTTCCCTTGCAACTGACCTGGTAGCCTCGTCTAGTATGAGGATGGATGGGATTTTCAGTAGAGCGCGGGCGATAGCTATCCTCTGTTTCTGGCCCCCAGACACGGTAACTCCTCTCTCCCCCAGAATGGTACTGTAGCCATCAGGGAACTGTCGGATAAAACTGTCAGCATTGGCCAGCCCAGCAGCCTCGTACACCTGTGACAAAGATTAATTAAATTAGTAATACCAAACTAGTGACAGGTAATACAAACAAAGTAACATAG
This sequence comes from Macrosteles quadrilineatus, assembly GCF_028750875.1. Classification (NCBI taxonomy): domain Eukaryota; kingdom Metazoa; phylum Arthropoda; class Insecta; order Hemiptera; family Cicadellidae; genus Macrosteles; species Macrosteles quadrilineatus. Next base: position 3,325,240 of record NW_026542610.1, read on the forward strand.
AATCAAACCAGCTACCTTCTGATTACAGCAGTACTATAATCACTCAACCACCAAGCTGACATAAAAACTTTTACTCATACCAGTACTCATAACGTTTTTAATATGTTACATTTTAACAAGTTACCTTTAAGCATGTTACATTTTAAAAGGTTACAATTTTACATGTTACACTTTTACATGTTACATTTTAATATGTTACATTTTAACACGCTACATTTAAGCATGTTACATTTTAAAATGTTACATTTTAACACGTTACATTTTAACATGTTACATTTTAACTTCTTATATTTCCACATGTTACATTTTTACATGTTACATTTTAACATGTTTTACGATCAAGTCATTCCCTTGCAACTGACCTGGTAGCCTCTTCTAGTATGAGGATGGATGGGATTTTCAGTAGAGCGCGGGCGATAGCTATCCTCTGTTTCTGGCCCCCAGACACGGTAACTCCTCTCTCCCCCAGAATGGTACTGTAGCCATCAGGGAACTGTCGGATAAAACTGTCAGCATTGGCCAGCCCAGCAGCCTCGTACACCTGTGACAAAGATTAATTAAATTAGTAATACCAAACTAGTGACAGGTAATACAAACAAAATAACATAGAATCAAACCAGCTACCTTCTGATTACAAGGCGAGTACAGCAGTACTATAATCACTCAACCACCAAGCTGACATAAAAACCGTCGTCGTCGTCGTCGTCGTCGTCGTCGTCGTCGTCGTCGTCTACATTTTTACATTTTACATATTTACATGTTACATTTTAACATTTTTTATGATCAAGTCTTTCCCTTGCAACTGACCTGGTAGCCTCGTCTAGTATGAGGATGGATGGGATTTTCAGTAGAGCGCGGGCGATAGCTATCCTCTGTTTCTGGCCCCCAGACACGGTAACTCCTCTCTCCCCCAGAATGGTACTGTAGCCATCAGGGAACTGTCGGATAAAACTGTCAGCATTGGCCAGCCCAGCAGCCTCGTACACCTGTGACAAAGATTAATTAAATTAGTAATACCAAACTAGTGACAGGTAATACAAACAAAGTAACATAGAATCAAACCAGCTACCTTCTGATTACAGCAGTACTATAATCACTCAACCACCAAGCTGACATAAAAACTTTTACTCATACCAGTACTCATAACGTTTTTAATATGTTACATTTTAACAAGTTACCTTTAAGCATGTTACATTTTAAAAGGTTACAATTTTACATGTTACACTTTTACATGTTACATTTTAATATGTTACATTTTAACACGCTACATTTAAGCATGTTACATTTTAAAATGTTACATTTTAACACGTTACATTTTAACATGTTACATTTTAACTTCTTATATTTCCACATGTTACATTTTTACATGTTACATTTTAACATGTTTTACGATCAAGTCATTCCCTTGCAACTGACCTGGTAGCCTCTTCTAGTATGAGGATGGATGGGATTTTCAGTAGAGCGCGGGCGATAGCTATCCTCTGTTTCTGGCCCCCAGACACGGTAACTCCTCTCTCCCCCAGAATGGTACTGTAGCCATCAGGGAACTGTCGGATAAAACTGTCAGCATTGGCCAGCCCAGCAGCCTCGTACACCTGTGACAAAGATTAATTAAATTAGTAATACCAAACTAGTGACAGGTAATACAAACAAAGTAACATAGAATCAAACCAGCTACCTTCTGATTACAAGGCGAGTACAGCAGTACTATAATCACTCAACCACCAAGCTGACATAAAAACCGTCGTCGTCGTCGTCGTCGTCGTCGTCGTCGTCGTCGTCGTCGTCGTCGTCGTCGTCGTCGTCGTCGTCGTCGTCTACATTTTTACATTTTACATATTTACATGTTACATTTTAACATTTTTTATGATCAAGTCTTTCCCTTGCAACTGACCTGGTAGCCTCGTCTAGTATGAGGATGGATGGGATTTTCAGTAGAGCGCGGGCGATAGCTATCCTCTGTTTCTGGCCCCCAGACACGGTAACTCCTCTCTCCCCCAGAATGGTACTGTAGCCATCAGGGAACTGTCGGATAAAACTGTCAGCATTGGCCAGCCCAGCAGCCTCGTACACCTGTGACAAAGATTAATTAAATTAGTAATACCAAACTAGTGACAGGTAATACAAACAAAGTAACATAGAATCAAACCAGCTACCTTCTGATTACAGCAGTACTATAATCACTCAACCACCAAGCTGACATAAAAACTTTCACTCATACCAGTACTCATAACGTTTTTAATATGTTACATTTTAACAAGTTACCTTTAAGCATGTTACATTTTAAAAGGTTACAATTTTACATGTTACATTTTTACATGTTACATTTTAATATGTTACATTTTAACACGTTACATTTAAGCATGTTACATTTTAAAATGATACATTTTAACACGTTACATTTTAACATGTTACATTTTAACTTCTTATATTTCCACATGTTACATTTTTACATGTTACATTTTAACATGTTTTACGATCAAGTCATTCCCTTGCAACTGACCTGGTAGCCTCTTCTAGTATGAGGATGGATGGGATTTTCAGTAGAGCGCGGGCGATAGCTATCCTCTGTTTCTGGCCCCCAGACACGGTAACTCCTCTCTCCCCCAGAATGGTACTGTAGCCATCAGGGAACTGTCGGATAAAACTGTCAGCATTGGCCAGCCCAGCAGCCTCGTACACCTGTGACAAAGATTAATTAAATTAGTAATACCAAACTAGTGACAGGTAATACAAACAAAGTAACATAGAATCAAACCAGCTACCTTCTGATTACAGCAGTACTATAATCACTCAACCACCAAGCTGACATAAAAACTTTTACTCATACCAGTACTCATAACGTTTTTAATATGTTACATTTTAACAAGTTACCTTTAAGCATGTTACATTTTAAAAGGTTACAATTTTACATGTTACACTTTTACATGTTACATTTTAATATGTTACATTTTAACACGCTACATTTAAGCATGTTACATTTTAAAATGTTACATTTTAACACGTTACATTTTAACATGTTACATTTTAACTTCTTATATTTCCACATGTTACATTTTTACATGTTACATTTTAACATGTTTTACGATCAAGTCATTCCCTTGCAACTGACCTGGTAGCCTCTTCTAGTATGAGGATGGATGGGATTTTCAGTAGAGCGCGGGCGATAGCTATCCTCTGTTTCTGGCCCCCAGACACGGTAACTCCTCTCTCCCCCAGAATGGTACTGTAGCCATCAGGGAACTGTCGGATAAAACTGTCAGCATTGGCCAGCCCAGCAGCCTCGTACACCTGTGACAAAGATTAATTAAATTAGTAATACCAAACTAGTGACAGGTAATACAAACAAAGTAACATAGAATCAAACCAGCTACCTTCTGATTACAAGGCGAGTACAGCAGTACTATAATCACTCAACCACCAAGCTGACATAAAAACCGTCGTCGTCGTCGTCGTCGTCGTCGTCGTCGTCGTCGTCGTCGTCGTCGTCGTCGTCGTCGTCTACATTTTTACATTTTACATATTTACATGTTACATTTTAACATTTTTTATGATCAAGTCTTTCCCTTGCAACTGACCTGGTAGCCTCGTCTAGTATGAGGATGGATGGGATTTTCAGTAGAGCGCGGGCGATAGCTATCCTCTGTTTCTGGCCCCCAGACACGGTAACTCCTCTCTCCCCCAGAATGGTACTGTAGCCATCAGGGAACTGTCGGATAAAACTGTCAGCATTGGCCAGCCCAGCAGCCTCGTACACCTGTGACAAAGATTAATTAAATTAGTAATACCAAACTAGTGACAGGTAATACAAACAAAGTAACATAGAATCAAACCAGCTACCTTCTGATTACAGCAGTACTATAATCACTCAACCACCAAGCTGACATAAAAACTTTTACTCATACCAGTACTCATAACGTTTTTAATATGTTACATTTTAACAAGTTACCTTTAAGCATGTTACATTTTAAAAGGTTACAATTTTACATGTTACACTTTTACATGTTACATTTTAATATGTTACATTTTAACACGCTACATTTAAGCATGTTACATTTTAAAATGTTACATTTTAACACGTTACATTTTAACATGTTACATTTTAACTTCTTATATTTCCACATGTTACATTTTTACATGTTACATTTTAACATGTTTTACGATCAAGTCATTCCCTTGCAACTGACCTGGTAGCCTCTTCTAGTATGAGGATGGATGGGATTTTCAGTAGAGCGCGGGCGATAGCTATCCTCTGTTTCTGGCCCCCAGACACGGTAACTCCTCTCTCCCCCAGAATGGTACTGTAGCCATCAGGGAACTGTCGGATAAAACTGTCAGCATTGGCCAGCCCAGCAGCCTCGTACACCTGTGACAAAGATTAATTAAATTAGTAATACCAAACTAGTGACAGGTAATACAAACAAAGTAACATAGAATCAAACCAGCTACCTTCTGATTACAAGGCGAGTACAGCAGTACTATAATCACTCAACCACCAAGCTGACATAAAAACCGTCGTCGTCGTCGTCGTCGTCGTCGTCGTCGTCGTCGTCGTCTACATTTTTACATTTTACATATTTACATGTTACATTTTAACATTTTTTATGATCAAGTCTTTCCCTTGCAACTGACCTGGTAGCCTCGTCTAGTATGAGGATGGATGGGATTTTCAGTAGAGCGCGGGCGATAGCTATCCTCTGTTTCTGGCCCCCAGACACGGTAACTCCTCTCTCCCCCAGAATGGTACTGTAGCCATCAGGGAACTGTCGGATAAAACTGTCAGCATTGGCCAGCCCAGCAGCCTCGTACACCTGTGACAAAGATTAATTAAATTAGTAATACCAAACTAGTGACAGGTAATACAAACAAAGTAACATAGAATCAAACCAGCTACCTTCTGATTACAAGGCGAGTACAGCAGTACTATAATCACTCAACCAAGCTGACATAAAAACCGTCGTCGTCGTCGTCGTCGTCGTCGTCGTCGTCGTCGTCGTCGTCGTCGTCGTCGTCGTCGTCGTCGTCGTCGTCGTCGTCGTCGTCGTCTTCGTCGTCGTCGTCGTCGTCGTCGTCGTCGTCGTCGTCGTCGTCGTCGTCGTCGTCGTCGTCGTCGTCGTCGTCGTCGTCGTCGTCGTCGTCGTCGTCGTCGTCGTCGTCGTCGTCGTCGTCGTCGTCGTCGTCGTCGTCGTCGTCGTCGTCGTCGTCGTCGTCGTCGTCGTCGTCGTCGTCGTCGTCGTCGTCGTCGTCGTCGTCGTCGTCGTCGTCGTCGTCGTCGTCGTCGTCGTCGTCGTCGTCGTCGTCGTCGTCGTCGTCGTCGTCGTCGTCGTCGTCGTCGTCGTCGTCGTCGTCGTCGTCGTCGTCGTCGTCGTCGTCGTCGTCGTCGTCGTCGTCGTCGTCGTCGTCGTCGTCGTCGTCGTCGTCGTCGTCGTCGTCGTCGTCGTCGTCGTCGTCGTCGTCGTCGTCGTCGTCGTCGTCGTCGTCGTCGTCGTCGTCGTCGTCGTCGTCGTCGTCGTCGTCGTCGTCGTCGTCGTTGTCGACTTCGTCGTCTACATTTTTACATTTTACATATTTACATGTTACATTTTAACATTTTTTATGATCAAGTCTTTCCCTTGCAACTGACCTGGTAGCCTCGTCTAGTATGAGGATGGATGGGATTTTCAGTAGAGCGCGGGCGATAGCTATCCTCTGTTTCTGGCCCCCAGACACGGTAACTCCTCTCTCCCCCAGAATGGTACTGTAGCCATCAGGGAACTGTCGGATAAAACTGTCAGCATTGGCCAGCCCAGCAGCCTCGTACACCTGTGACAAAGATTAATTAAATTAGTAATACCAAACTAGTGACAGGTAATACAAACAAAGTAACATAGAATCAAACCAGCTACCTTCTGATTACAGCAGTACTATAATCACTCAACCACCAAGCTGACATAAAAACTTTTACTCATACCAGTACTCATAACGTTTTTAATATGTTACATTTTAACAAGTTACCTTTAAGCATGTTACATTTTAAAAGGTTACAATTTTACATGTTACATTTTTACATGTTACATTTTAATATGTTACATTTTAACACGTTACATTTAAGCATGTTACATTTTAAAATGATACATTTTAACACGTTACATTTTAACATGTTACATTTTAACTTCTTATATTTCCACATGTTACATTTTTACATGTTACATTTTAACATGTTTTACGATCAAGTCATTCCCTTGCAACTGACCTGGTAGCCTCTTCTAGTATGAGGATGGATGGGATTTTCAGTAGAGCGCGGGCGATAGCTATCCTCTGTTTCTGGCCCCCAGACACGGTAACTCCTCTCTCCCCCAGAATGGTACTGTAGCCATCAGGGAACTGTCGGATAAAACTGTCAGCATTGGCCAGCCCAGCAGCCTCGTACACCTGTGACAAAGATTAATTAAATTAGTAATACCAAACTAGTGACAGGTAATACAAACAAAGTAACATAGAATCAAACCAGCTACCTTCTGATTACAGCAGTACTATAATCACTCAACCACCAAGCTGACATAAAAACTTTTACTCATACCAGTACTCATAACGTTTTTAATATGTTACATTTTAACAAGTTACCTTTAAGCATGTTACATTTTAAAAGGTTACAATTTTACATGTTACACTTTTACATGTTACATTTTAATATGTTACATTTTAACACGCTACATTTAAGCATGTTACATTTTAAAATGTTACATTTTAACACGTTACATTTTAACATGTTACATTTTAACTTCTTATATTTCCACATGTTACATTTTTACATGTTACATTTTAACATGTTTTACGATCAAGTCATTCCCTTGCAACTGACCTGGTAGCCTCTTCTAGTATGAGGATGGATGGGATTTTCAGTAGAGCGCGGGCGATAGCTATCCTCTGTTTCTGGCCCCCAGACACGGTAACTCCTCTCTCCCCCAGAATGGTACTGTAGCCATCAGGGAACTGTCGGATAAAACTGTCAGCATTGGCCAGCCCAGCAGCCTCGTACACCTGTGACAAAGATTAATTAAATTAGTAATACCAAACTAGTGACAGGTAATACAAACAAACTAACATAGAATCAAACCAGCTACCTTCTGATTACAAGGCGAGTACAGCAGTACTATAATCACTCAACCACCAAGCTGACATAAAAACCGTCGTCGTCGTCGTCGTCGTCGTCGTCGTCGTCGTCGTCGTCGTCGTCGTCGTCGTCGTCTACATTTTTACATTTTACATATTTACATGTTACATTTTAACATTTTTTATGATCAAGTCTTTCCCTTGCAACTGACCTGGTAGCCTCGTCTAGTATGAGGATGGATGGGATTTTCAGTAGAGCGCGGGCGATAGCTATCCTCTGTTTCTGGCCCCCAGACACGGTAACTCCTCTCTCCCCCAGAATGGTACTGTAGCCATCAGGGAACTGTCGGATAAAACTGTCAGCATTGGCCAGCCCAGCAGCCTCGTACACCTGTGACAAAGATTAATTAAATTAGTAATACCAAACTAGTGACAGGTAATACAAACAAAGTAACATAGAATCAAACCAGCTACCTTCTGATTACAGCAGTACTATAATCACTCAACCACCAAGCTGACATAAAAACTTTTACTCAAACCAGTACTCATAACGTTTTTAATATGTTACATTTTAACAAGTTACCTTTAAGCATGTTACATTTTAAAAGGTTACAATTTTACATGTTACATTTTTACATGTTACATTTTAATATGTTACATTTTAACACGTTACATTTAAGCATGTTACATTTTAAAATGTTACATTTTAACACGTTACATTTTAACATGTTACATTTTAACTTCTTATATTTCCACATGTTACATTTTTACATGTTACATTTTAACATGTTTTACGATCAAGTCTTTCCCTTGCAACTGACCTGGTAGCCTCTTCTAGTATGAGGATGGATGGGATTTTCAGTAGAGCGCGGGCGATAGCTATCCTCTGTTTCTGGCCCCCAGACACGGTAACTCCTCTCTTCCCCAGAATGGTACTGTAGCCATCAGGGAACTGTCGGATAAAACTGTCAGCATTGGCCAGCCCAGCAGCCTCGTACACCTGTGACAAAGATTAATTAAATTAGTAATACCAAACTAGTGACAGGTAATACAAACAAAGTAACATAGAATCAAACCAGCTACCTTCTGATTACAAGGCGAGTACAGCAGTACTATAATCACTCAACCAAGCTGACATAAAAACCGTCGTCGTCGTCGTCGTCGTCGTCGTCGTCGTCGTCGTCGTCGTCGTCGTCGTCGTCGTCGTCGTCGTCGTCGTCGTCGTCGTCGTCGTCGTCTACATTTTTACATTTTACATATTTACATGTTACATTTTAACATTTTTTATGATCAAGTCTTTCCCTTGCAACTGACCTGGTAGCCTCGTCTAGTATGAGGATGGATGGGATTTTCAGTAGAGCGCGGGCGATAGCTATCCTCTGTTTCTGGCCCCCAGACACGGTAACTCCTCTCTCCCCCAGAATGGTACTGTAGCCATCAGGGAACTGTCGGATAAAACTGTCAGCATTGGCCAGCCCAGCAGCCTCGTACACCTGTGACAAAGATTAATTAAATTAGTAATACCAAACTAGTGACAGGTAATACAAACAAAGTAACATAGAATCAAACCAGCTACCTTCTGATTACAAGGCGAGTACAGCAGTACTATAATCACTCAACCAAGCTGACATAAAAACCGTCGTCGTCGTCGTCGTCGTCGTCGTCGTCGTCGTCGTCGTCGTCGTCGTCGTCGTCGTCGTCGTCGTCGTCGTCGTCGTCGTCGTCGTCGTCGTCGTCGTCGTCGTCGTCGTCGTCGTCGTCGTCGTCGTCGTCGTCGTCGTCGTCGTCGTCGTCGTCGTCGTCGTCGTCGTCGTCGTCGTCGTCGTCGTCGTCGTCGTCGTCGTCGTCGTCGTCGTCGTCGTCGTCGTCGTCGTCGTCGTCGTCGTCGTCGTCGTCGTCGTCGTCGTCGTCGTCGTCGTCGTCGTCGTCGTCGTCGTCGTCGTCGTCGTCGTCGTCGTCGTCGTCGTCGTCGTCGTCGTCGTCGTCGTCGTCGTCGTCGTCGTCGTCGTCGTCGTCGTCGTCGTCGTCGTCGTCTACATTTTTACATTTTACATATTTACATGTTACATTTTAACATTTTTTATGATCAAGTCTTTCCCTTGCAACTGACCTGGTAGCCTCGTCTAGTATGAGGATGGATGGGATTTTCAGTAGAGCGCGGGCGATAGCTATCCTCTGTTTCTGGCCCCCAGACACGGTAACTCCTCTCTCCCCCAGAATGGTACTGTAGCCATCAGGGAACTGTCGGATAAAACTGTCAGCATTGGCCAGCCCAGCAGCCTCGTACACCTGTGACAAAGATTAATTAAATTAGTAATACCAAACTAGTGACAGGTAATACAAACAAAGTAACATAGAATCAAACCAGCTACCTTCTGATTACAGCAGTACTATAATCACTCAACCACCAAGCTGACATAAAAACTTTTACTCATACCAGTACTCATAACGTTTTTAATATGTTACATTTTAACAAGTTACCTTTAAGCATGTTACATTTTAAAAGGTTACAATTTTACATGTTACATTTTTACATGTTACATTTTAATATGTTACATTTTAACACGTTACATTTAAGCATGTTACATTTTAAAATGATACATTTTAACACGTTACATTTTAACATGTTACATTTTAACTTCTTATATTTCCACATGTTACATTTTTACATGTTACATTTTAACATGTTTTACGATCAAGTCATTCCCTTGCAACTGACCTGGTAGCCTCTTCTAGTATGAGGATGGATGGGATTTTCAGTAGAGCGCGGGCGATAGCTATCCTCTGTTTCTGGCCCCCAGACACGGTAACTCCTCTCTCCCCCAGAATGGTACTGTAGCCATCAGGGAACTGTCGGATAAAACTGTCAGCATTGGCCAGCCCAGCAGCCTCGTACACCTGTGACAAAGATTAATTAAATTAGTAATACCAAACTAGTGACAGGTAATACAAACAAAGTAACATAGAATCAAACCAGCTACCTTCTGATTACAGCAGTACTATAATCACTCAACCACCAAGCTGACATAAAAACTTTTACTCATACCAGTACTCATAACGTTTTTAATATGTTACATTTTAACAAGTTACCTTTAAGCATGTTACATTTTAAAAGGTTACAATTTTACATGTTACACTTTTACATGTTACATTTTAATATGTTACATTTTAACACGCTACATTTAAGCATGTTACATTTTAAAATGTTACATTTTAACACGTTACATTTTAACATGTTACATTTTAACTTCTTATATTTCCACATGTTACATTTTTACATGTTACATTTTAACATGTTTTACGATCAAGTCATTCCCTTGCAACTGACCTGGTAGCCTCTTTTAGTATGAGGATGGATGGGATTTTCAGTAGAGCGCGGGCGATAGCTATCCTCTGTTTCTGGCCCCCAGACACGGTAACTCCTCTCTCCCCCAGAATGGTACTGTAGCCATCAGGGAACTGTCGGATAAAACTGTCAGCATTGGCCAGCCCAGCAGCCTCGTACACCTGTGACAAAGATTAATTAAATTAGTAATACCAAACTAGTGACAGGTAATACAAACAAACTAACATAGAATCAAACCAGCTACCTTCTGATTACAAGGCGAGTACAGCAGTACTATAATCACTCAACCACCAAGCTGACATAAAAACCGTCGTCGTCGTCGTCGTCGTCGTCGTCGTCGTCGTCGTCGTCGTCGTCGTCGTCGTCTACATTTTTACATTTTACATATTTACATGTTACATTTTAACATTTTTTATGATCAAGTCTTTCCCTTGCAACTGACCTGGTAGCCTCGTCTAGTATGAGGATGGATGGGATTTTCAGTAGAGCGCGGGCGATAGCTATCCTCTGTTTCTGGCCCCCAGACACGGTAACTCCTCTCTCCCCCAGAATGGTACTGTAGCCATCAGGGAACTGTCGGATAAAACTGTCGGCATTGGCCAGCCCAGCAGCCTCGTACACCTGTGACAAAGATTAATTAAATTAGTAATACCAAACTAGTGACAGGTAATACAAACAAAGTAACATAGAATCAAACCAGCTACCTTCTGATTACAGCAGTACTATAATCACTCAACCACCAAGCTGACATAAAAACTTTTACTCAAACCAGTACTCATAACGTTTTTAATATGTTACATTTTAACAAGTTACCTTTAAGCATGTTACATTTTAAAAGGTTACAATTTTACATGTTACATTTTTACATGTTACATTTTAATATGTTACATTTTAACACGTTACATTTAAGCATGTTACATTTTAAAATGTTACATTTTAACACGTTACATTTTAACATGTTACATTTTAACTTCTTATATTTCCACATGTTACATTTTTACATGTTACATTTTAACATGTTTTACGATCAAGTCTTTCCCTTGCAACTGACCTGGTAGCCTCTTCTAGTATGAGGATGGATGGGATTTTCAGTAGAGCGCGGGCGATAGCTATCCTCTGTTTCTGGCCCCCAGACACGGTAACTCCTCTCTTCCCCAGAATGGTACTGTAGCCATCAGGGAACTGTCGGATAAAACTGTCAGCATTGGCCAGCCCAGCAGCCTCGTACACCTGTGACAAAGATTAATTAAATTAGTAATACCAAACTAGTGACAGGTAATACAAACAAAGTAACATAGAATCAAACCAGCTACCTTCTGATTACAAGGCGAGTACAGCAGTACTATAATCACTCAACCAAGCTGACATAAAAACCGTCGTCGTCGTCGTCGTCGTCGTCGTCGTCGTCGTCGTCGTCGTCGTCGTCGTCGTCGTCGTCGTCGTCGTCGTCGTCGTCGTCGTCGTCGTCGTCGTCGTCGTCGTCGTCGTCGTCGTCGTCGTCGTCTACATTTTTACATTTTACATATTTACATGTTACATTTTAACATTTTTTATGATCAAGTCTTTCCCTTGCAACTGACCTGGTAGCCTCGTCTAGTATGAGGATGGATGGGATTTTCAGTAGAGCGCGGGCGATAGCTATCCTCTGTTTCTGGCCCCCAGACACGGTAACTCCTCTCTCCCCCAGAATGGTACTGTAGCCATCAGGGAACTGTCGGATAAAACTGTCAGCATTGGCCAGCCCAGCAGCCTCGTACACCTGTGACAAAGATTAATTAAATTAGTAATACCAAACTAGTGACAGGTAATACAAACAAAGTAACATAGAATCAAACCAGCTACCTTCTGATTACAGCAGTACTATAATCACTCAACCACCAAGCTGACATAAAAACTTTTACTCATACCAGTACTCATAACGTTTTTAATATGTTACATTTTAACAAGTTACCTTTAAGCATGTTACATTTTAAAAGGTTACAATTTTACATGTTACATTTTTACATGTTACATTTTAATATGTTACATTTTAACACGTTACATTTAAGCATGTTACATTTTAAAATGTTACATTTTAACACGTTACATTTTAACATGTTACATTTTAACTTCTTATATTTCCACATGTTACATTTTTACATGTTACATTTTAACATGTTTTACGATCAAGTCTTTCCCTTGCAACTGACCTGGTAGCCTCTTCTAGTATGAGGATGGATGGGATTTTCAGTAGAGCGCGGGCGATAGCTATCCTCTGTTTCTGGCCCCCAGACACAGTAACTCCTCTCTCCCCCAGAATGGTACTGTAGCCATCAGGGAACTGTCGGATAAAACTGTCAGCATTGGCCAGCCCAGCAGCCTCGTACACCTGTGACAAAGATTAATTAAATTAGTAATACCAAACTAGTGACAGGTAATACAAACAAAGTAACATAGAATCAAACCAGCTACCTTCTGATTACAAGGCGAGTACAGCAGTACTATAATCACTCAACCAAGCTGACATAAAAACCGTCGTCGTCGTCGTCGTCGTCGTCGTCGTCGTCGTCGTCGTCGTCGTCGTCGTCGTCGTCGTCGTCGTCGTCGACTTCGTCGTCTACATTTTTACATTTTACATATTTACATGTTACATTTTAACATGTTTTACGATCAAGTCATTCCCTTGCAACTGACCTGGTAGCCTCTTCTAGTATGAGGATGGATGGGATTTTCAGTAGAGCGCGGGCGATAGCTATCCTCTGTTTCTGGCCCCCAGACACGGTAACTCCTCTCTCCCCCAGAATGGTACTGTAGCCATCAGGGAACTGTCGGATAAAACTGTCAGCATTGGCCAGCCCAGCAGCCTCGTACACCTGTGACAAAGATTAATTAAATTAGTAATACCAAACTAGTGACAGGTAATACAAACAAAGTAACATAGAATCAAACCAGCTACCTTCTGATTACAGCAGTACTATAATCACTCAACCACCAAGCTGACATAAAAACTTTTACTCATACCAGTACTCATAACGTTTTTAATATGTTACATTTTAACAAGTTACCTTTAAGCATGTTACATTTTAAAAGGTTACAATTTTACATGTTACACTTTTACATGTTACATTTTAATATGTTACATTTTAACACGCTACATTTAAGCATGTTACATTTTAAAATGTTACATTTTAACACGTTACATTTTAACATGTTACATTTTAACTTCTTATATTTCCACATGTTACATTTTTACATGTTACATTTTAACATGTTTTACGATCAAGTCATTCCCTTGCAACTGACCTGGTAGCCTCTTCTAGTATGAGGATGGATGGGATTTTCAGTAGAGCGCGGGCGATAGCTATCCTCTGTTTCTGGCCCCCAGACACGGTAACTCCTCTCTCCCCCAGAATGGTACTGTAGCCATCAGGGAACTGTCGGATAAAACTGTCAGCATTGGCCAGCCCAGCAGCCTCGTACACCTGTGACAAAGATTAATTAAATTAGTAATACCAAACTAGTGACAGGTAATACAAACAAACTAACATAGAATCAAACCAGCTACCTTCTGATTACAAGGCGAGTACAGCAGTACTATAATCACTCAACCACCAAGCTGACATAAAAACCGTCGTCGTCGTCGTCGTCGTCGTCGTCGTCGTCGTCGTCGTCGTCGTCGTCTACATTTTTACATTTTACATATTTACATGTTACATTTTAACATTTTTTATGATCAAGTCTTTCCCTTGCAACTGACCTGGTAGCCTCGTCTAGTATGAGGATGGATGGGATTTTCAGTAGAGCGCGGGCGATAGCTATCCTCTGTTTCTGGCCCCCAGACACGGTAACTCCTCTCTCCCCCAGAATGGTACTGTAGCCATCAGGGAACTGTCGGATAAAACTGTCAGCATTGGCCAGCCCAGCAGCCTCGTACACCTGTGACAAAGATTAATTAAATTAGTAATACCAAACTAGTGACAGGTAATACAAACAAAGTAACATAGAATCAAACCAGCTACCTTCTGATTACAGCAGTACTATAATCACTCAACCACCAAGCTGACATAAAAACTTTTACTCAAACCAGTACTCATAACGTTTTTAATATGTTACATTTTAACAAGTTACCTTTAAGCATGTTACATTTTAAAAGGTTACAATTTTACATGTTACATTTTTACATGTTACATTTTAATATGTTACATTTTAACACGTTACATTTAAGCATGTTACATTTTAAAATGTTACATTTTAACACGTTACATTTTAACATGTTACATTTTAACTTCTTATATTTCCACATGTTACATTTTTACATGTTACATTTTAACATGTTTTACGATCAAGTCTTTCCCTTGCAACTGACCTGGTAGCCTCTTCTAGTATGAGGATGGATGGGATTTTCAGTAGAGCGCGGGCGATAGCTATCCTCTGTTTCTGGCCCCCAGACACGGTAACTCCTCTCTTCCCCAGAATGGTACTGTAGCCATCAGGGAACTGTCGGATAAAACTGTCAGCATTGGCCAGCCCAGCAGCCTCGTACACCTGTGACAAAGATTAATTAAATTAGTAATACCAAACTAGTGACAGGTAATACAAACAAAGTAACATAGAATCAAACCAGCTACCTTCTGATTACAAGGCGAGTACAGCAGTACTATAATCACTCAACCAAGCTGACATAAAAACCGTCGTCGTCGTCGTCGTCGTCGTCGTCGTCGTCGTCGTCGTCGTCGTCGTCGTCGTCGTCGTCGTCGTCGTCGTCGTCGTCGTCGTCGTCGTCGTCTACATTTTTACATTTTACATATTTACATGTTACATTTTAACATTTTTTATGATCAAGTCTTTCCCTTGCAACTGACCTGGTAGCCTCGTCTAGTATGAGGATGGATGGGATTTTCAGTAGAGCGCGGGCGATAGCTATCCTCTGTTTCTGGCCCCCAGACACGGTAACTCCTCTCTCCCCCAGAATGGTACTGTAGCCATCAGGGAACTGTCGGATAAAACTGTCGGCATTGGCCAGCCCAGCAGCCTCGTACACCTGTGACAAAGATTAATTAAATTAGTAATACCAAACTAGTGACAGGTAATACAAACAAAGTAACATAGAATCAAACCAGCTACCTTCTGATTACAGCAGTACTATAATCACTCAACCACCAAGCTGACATAAAAACTTTTACTCAAACCAGTACTCATAACGTTTTTAATATGTTACATTTTAACAAGTTACCTTTAAGCATGTTACATTTTAAAAGGTTACAATTTTACATGTTACATTTTTACATGTTACATTTTAATATGTTACATTTTAACACGTTACATTTAAGCATGTTACATTTTAAAATGTTACATTTTAACACGTTACATTTTAACATGTTACATTTTAACTTCTTATATTTCCACATGTTACATTTTTACATGTTACATTTTAACATGTTTTACGATCAAGTCTTTCCCTTGCAACTGACCTGGTAGCCTCTTCTAGTATGAGGATGGATGGGATTTTCAGTAGAGCGCGGGCGATAGCTATCCTCTGTTTCTGGCCCCCAGACACGGTAACTCCTCTCTTCCCCAGAATGGTACTGTAGCCATCAGGGAACTGTCGGATAAAACTGTCAGCATTGGCCAGCCCAGCAGCCTCGTACACCTGTGACAAAGATTAATTAAATTAGTAATACCAAACTAGTGACAGGTAATACAAACAAAGTAACATAGAATCAAACCAGCTACCTTCTGATTACAGCAGTACTATAATCACTCAACCACCAAGCTGACATAAAAACTTTTACTCATACCAGTACTCATAACGTTTTTAATATGTTACATTTTAACAAGTTACCTTTAAGCATGTTACATTTTAAAAGGTTACAATTTTACATGTTACATTTTTACATGTTACATTTTAATATGTTACATTTTAACACGTTACATTTAAGCATGTTACATTTTAAAATGATACATTTTAACACGTTACATTTTAACATGTTACATTTTAACTTCTTATATTTCCACATGTTACATTTTTACATGTTACATTTTAACATGTTTTACGATCAAGTCATTCCCTTGCAACTGACCTGGTAGCCTCTTCTAGTATGAGGATGGATGGGATTTTCAGTAGAGCGCGGGCGATAGCTATCCTCTGTTTCTGGCCCCCAGACACGGTAACTCCTCTCTCCCCCAGAATGGTACTGTAGCCATCAGGGAACTGTCGGATAAAACTGTCAGCATTGGCCAGCCCAGCAGCCTCGTACACCTGTGACAAAGATTAATTAAATTAGTAATACCAAACTAGTGACAGGTAATACAAACAAAGTAACATAGAATCAAACCAGCTACCTTCTGATTACAGCAGTACTATAATCACTCAACCACCAAGCTGACATAAAAACTTTTACTCATACCAGTACTCATAACGTTTTTAATATGTTACATTTTAACAAGTTACCTTTAAGCATGTTACATTTTAAAAGGTTACAATTTTACATGTTACACTTTTACATGTTACATTTTAATATGTTACATTTTAACACGCTACATTTAAGCATGTTACATTTTAAAATGTTACATTTTAACACGTTACATTTTAACATGTTACATTTTAACTTCTTATATTTCCACATGTTACATTTTTACATGTTACATTTTAACATGTTTTACGATCAAGTCATTCCCTTGCAACTGACCTGGTAGCCTCTTCTAGTATGAGGATGGATGGGATTTTCAGTAGAGCGCGGGCGATAGCTATCCTCTGTTTCTGGCCCCCAGACACGGTAACTCCTCTCTCCCCCAGAATGGTACTGTAGCCATCAGGGAACTGTCGGATAAAACTGTCAGCATTGGCCAGCCCAGCAGCCTCGTACACCTGTGACAAAGATTAATTAAATTAGTAATACCAAACTAGTGACAGGTAATACAAACAAACTAACATAGAATCAAACCAGCTACCTTCTGATTACAAGGCGAGTACAGCAGTACTATAATCACTCAACCACCAAGCTGACATAAAAACCGTCGTCGTCGTCGTCGTCGTCGTCGTCGTCGTCGTCGTCGTCGTCGTCGTCGTCGTCTACATTTTTACATTTTACATATTTACATGTTACATTTTAACATTTTTTATGATCAAGTCTTTCCCTTGCAACTGACCTGGTAGCCTCGTCTAGTATGAGGATGGATGGGATTTTCAGTAGAGCGCGGGCGATAGCTATCCTCTGTTTCTGGCCCCCAGACACGGTAACTCCTCTCTCCCCCAGAATGGTACTGTAGCCATCAGGGAACTGTCGGATAAAACTGTCGGCATTGGCCAGCCCAGCAGCCTCGTACACCTGTGACAAAGATTAATTAAATTAGTAATACCAAACTAGTGACAGGTAATACAAACAAAGTAACATAGAATCAAACCAGCTACCTTCTGATTACAGCAGTACTATAATCACTCAACCACCAAGCTGACATAAAAACTTTTACTCAAACCAGTACTCATAACGTTTTTAATATGTTACATTTTAACAAGTTACCTTTAAGCATGTTACATTTTAAAAGGTTACAATTTTACATGTTACATTTTTACATGTTACATTTTAATATGTTACATTTTAACACGTTACATTTAAGCATGTTACATTTTAAAATGTTACATTTTAACACGTTACATTTTAACATGTTACATTTTAACTTCTTATATTTCCACATGTTACATTTTTACATGTTACATTTTAACATGTTTTACGATCAAGTCTTTCCCTTGCAACTGACCTGGTAGCCTCTTCTAGTATGAGGATGGATGGGATTTTCAGTAGAGCGCGGGCGATAGCTATCCTCTGTTTCTGGCCCCCAGACACGGTAACTCCTCTCTTCCCCAGAATGGTACTGTAGCCATCAGGGAACTGTCGGATAAAACTGTCAGCATTGGCCAGCCCAGCAGCCTCGTACACCTGTGACAAAGATTAATTAAATTAGTAATACCAAACTAGTGACAGGTAATACAAACAAAGTAACATAGAATCAAACCAGCTACCTTCTGATTACAAGGCGAGTACAGCAGTACTATAATCACTCAACCAAGCTGACATAAAAACCGTCGTCGTCGTCGTCGTCGTCGTCGTCGTCGTCGTCGTCGTCGTCGTCGTCGTCGTCGTCGTCGTCGTCGTCGTCGTCGTCGTCGTCGTCGTCGTCGTCGTCGTCGTCGTCGTCGTCGTCGTCTACATTTTTACATTTTACATATTTACATGTTACATTTTAACATTTTTTATGATCAAGTCTTTCCCTTGCAACTGACCTGGTAGCCTCGTCTAGTATGAGGATGGATGGGATTTTCAGTAGAGCGCGGGCGATAGCTATCCTCTGTTTCTGGCCCCCAGACACGGTAACTCCTCTCTCCCCCAGAATGGTACTGTAGCCATCAGGGAACTGTCGGATAAAACTGTCAGCATTGGCCAGCCCAGCAGCCTCGTACACCTGTGACAAAGATTAATTAAATTAGTAATACCAAACTAGTGACAGGTAATACAAACAAAGTAACATAGAATCAAACCAGCTACCTTCTGATTACAGCAGTACTATAATCACTCAACCACCAAGCTGACATAAAAACTTTTACTCATACCAGTACTCATAACGTTTTTAATATGTTACATTTTAACAAGTTACCTTTAAGCATGTTACATTTTAAAAGGTTACAATTTTACATGTTACATTTTTACATGTTACATTTTAATATGTTACATTTTAACACGTTACATTTAAGCATGTTACATTTTAAAATGTTACATTTTAACACGTTACATTTTAACATGTTACATTTTAACTTCTTATATTTCCACATGTTACATTTTTACATGTTACATTTTAACATGTTTTACGATCAAGTCTTTCCCTTGCAACTGACCTGGTAGCCTCTTCTAGTATGAGGATGGATGGGATTTTCAGTAGAGCGCGGGCGATAGCTATCCTCTGTTTCTGGCCCCCAGACACAGTAACTCCTCTCTCCCCCAGAATGGTACTGTAGCCATCAGGGAACTGTCGGATAAAACTGTCAGCATTGGCCAGCCCAGCAGCCTCGTACACCTGTGACAAAGATTAATTAAATTAGTAATACCAAACTAGTGACAGGTAATACAAACAAAGTAACATAGAATCAAACCAGCTACCTTCTGATTACAAGGCGAGTACAGCAGTACTATAATCACTCAACCAAGCTGACATAAAAACCGTCGTCGTCGTCGTCGTCGTCGTCGTCGTCGTCGTCGTCGTCGTCGTCGTCGTCGTCGTCGTCGTCGTCGTCGACTTCGTCGTCTACATTTTTACATTTTACATATTTACATGTTACATTTTAACATGTTTTACGATCAAGTCATTCCCTTGCAACTGACCTGGTAGCCTCTTCTAGTATGAGGATGGATGGGATTTTCAGTAGAGCTATCCTCTGTTTCTGGCCCCCAGACACGGTAACTCCTCTCTCCCCCAGAATGGTACTGTAGCCATCAGGGAACTGTCGGATAAAACTGTCAGCATTGGCCAGCCCAGCAGCCTCGTACACCTGTGACAAAGATTAATTAAATTAGTAATACCAAACTAGTGACAGGTAATACAAACAAAGTAACATAGAATCAAACCAGCTACCTTCTGATTACAGCAGTACTATAATCACTCAACCACCAAGCTGACATAAAAACTTTTACTCATACCAGTACTCATAACGTTTTTAATATGTTACATTTTAACAAGTTACCTTTAAGCATGTTACATTTTAAAAGGTTACAATTTTACATGTTACACTTTTACATGTTACATTTTAATATGTTACATTTTAACACGCTACATTTAAGCATGTTACATTTTAAAATGTTACATTTTAACACGTTACATTTTAACATGTTACATTTTAACTTCTTATATTTCTACATGTTACATTTTTACATGTTACATTTTAACATGTTTTACGATCAAGTCATTCCCTTGCAACTGACCTGGTAGCCTCTTCTAGTATGAGGATGGATGGGATTTTCAGTAGAGCGCGGGCGATAGCTATCCTCTGTTTCTGGCCCCCAGACACGGTAACTCCTCTCTCCCCCAGAATGGTACTGTAGCCATCAGGGAACTGTCGGATAAAACTGTCAGCATTGGCCAGCCCAGCAGCCTCGTACACCTGTGACAAAGATTAATTAAATTAGTAATACCAAACTAGTGACAGGTAATACAAACAAACTAACATAGAATCAAACCAGCTACCTTCTGATTACAAGGCGAGTACAGCAGTACTATAATCACTCAACCACCAAGCTGACATAAAAACCGTCGTCGTCGTCGTCGTCGTCGTCGTCGTCGTCGTCGTCGTCGTCGTCGTCTACATTTTTACATTTTACATATTTACATGTTACATTTTAACATTTTTTATGATCAAGTCTTTCCCTTGCAACTGACCTGGTAGCCTCGTCTAGTATGAGGATGGATGGGATTTTCAGTAGAGCGCGGGCGATAGCTATCCTCTGTTTCTGGCCCCCAGACACGGTAACTCCTCTCTCCCCCAGAATGGTACTGTAGCCATCAGGGAACTGTCGGATAAAACTGTCAGCATTGGCCAGCCCAGCAGCCTCGTACACCTGTGACAAAGATTAATTAAATTAGTAATACCAAACTAGTGACAGGTAATACAAACAAAGTAACATAGAATCAAACCAGCTACCTTCTGATTACAGCAGTACTATAATCACTCAACCACCAAGCTGACATAAAAACTTTTACTCAAACCAGTACTCATAACGTTTTTAATATGTTACATTTTAACAAGTTACCTTTAAGCATGTTACATTTTAAAAGGTTACAATTTTACATGTTACATTTTTACATGTTACATTTTAATATGTTACATTTTAACACGTTACATTTAAGCATGTTACATTTTAAAATGTTACATTTTAACACGTTACATTTTAACATGTTACATTTTAACTTCTTATATTTCCACATGTTACATTTTTACATGTTACATTTTAACATGTTTTACGATCAAGTCTTTCCCTTGCAACTGACCTGGTAGCCTCTTCTAGTATGAGGATGGATGGGATTTTCAGTAGAGCGCGGGCGATAGCTATCCTCTGTTTCTGGCCCCCAGACACGGTAACTCCTCTCTTCCCCAGAATGGTACTGTAGCCATCAGGGAACTGTCGGATAAAACTGTCAGCATTGGCCAGCCCAGCAGCCTCGTACACCTGTGACAAAGATTAATTAAATTAGTAATACCAAACTAGTGACAGGTAATACAAACAAAGTAACATAGAATCAAACCAGCTACCTTCTGATTACAAGGCGAGTACAGCAGTACTATAATCACTCAACCAAGCTGACATAAAAACCGTCGTCGTCGTCGTCGTCGTCGTCGTCGTCGTCGTCGTCGTCGTCGTCGTCGTCGTCGTCGTCTACATTTTTACATTTTACATATTTACATGTTACATTTTAACATTTTTTATGATCAAGTCTTTCCCTTGCAACTGACCTGGTAGCCTCGTCTAGTATGAGGATGGATGGGATTTTCAGTAGAGCGCGGGCGATAGCTATCCTCTGTTTCTGGCCCCCAGACACGGTAACTCCTCTCTCCCCCAGAATGGTACTGTAGCCATCAGGGAACTGTCGGATAAAACTGTCGGCATTGGCCAGCCCAGCAGCCTCGTACACCTGTGACAAAGATTAATTAAATTAGTAATACCAAACTAGTGACAGGTAATACAAACAAAGTAACATAGAATCAAACCAGCTACCTTCTGATTACAGCAGTACTATAATCACTCAACCACCAAGCTGACATAAAAACTTTTACTCAAACCAGTACTCATAACGTTTTTAATATGTTACATTTTAACAAGTTACCTTTAAGCATGTTACATTTTAAAAGGTTACAATTTTACATGTTACATTTTTACATGTTACATTTTAATATGTTACATTTTAACACGTTACATTTAAGCATGTTACATTTTAAAATGTTACATTTTAACACGTTACATTTTAACATGTTACATTTTAACTTCTTATATTTCCACATGTTACATTTTTACATGTTACATTTTAACATGTTTTACGATCAAGTCTTTCCCTTGCAACTGACCTGGTAGCCTCTTCTAGTATGAGGATGGATGGGATTTTCAGTAGAGCGCGGGCGATAGCTATCCTCTGTTTCTGGCCCCCAGACACGGTAACTCCTCTCTTCCCCAGAATGGTACTGTAGCCATCAGGGAACTGTCGGATAAAACTGTCAGCAGTGGCCAGCCCAGCAGCCTCGTACACCTGTGACAAAGATTAATTAAATTAGTAATACCAAACTAGTGACAGGTAATACAAACAAAGTAACATAGAATCAAACCAGCTACCTTCTGATTACAAGGCGAGTACAGCAGTACTATAATCACTCAACCAAGCTGACATAAAAACCGTCGTCGTCGTCGTCGTCGTCGTCGTCGTCGTCGTCGTCGTCGTCGTCGTCGTCGTCGTCGTCGTCGTCGTCGTCGTCGTCGTCGTCGTCGTCGTCGTCTACATTTTTACATTTTACATATTTACATGTTACATTTTAACATTTTTTATGATCAAGTCTTTCCCTTGCAACTGACCTGGTAGCCTCGTCTAGTATGAGGATGGATGGGATTTTCAGTAGAGCGCGGGCGATAGCTATCCTCTGTTTCTGGCCCCCAGACACGGTAACTCCTCTCTCCCCCAGAATGGTACTGTAGCCATCAGGGAACTGTCGGATAAAACTGTCAGCATTGGCCAGCCCAGCAGCCTCGTACACCTGTGACAAAGATTAATTAAATTAGTAATACCAAACTAGTGACAGGTAATACAAACAAAGTAACATAGAATCAAACCAGCTACCTTCTGATTACAGCAGTACTATAATCACTCAACCACCAAGCTGACATAAAAACTTTTACTCATACCAGTACTCATAACGTTTTTAATATGTTACATTTTAACAAGTTACCTTTAAGCATGTTACATTTTAAAAGGTTACAATTTTACATGTTACATTTTTACATGTTACATTTTAATATGTTACATTTTAACACGTTACATTTAAGCATGTTACATTTTAAAATGTTACATTTTAACACGTTACATTTTAACATGTTACATTTTAACTTCTTATATTTCCACATGTTACATTTTTACATGTTACATTTTAACATGTTTTACGATCAAGTCTTTCCCTTGCAACTGACCTGGTAGCCTCTTCTAGTATGAGGATGGATGGGATTTTCAGTAGAGCGCGGGCGATAGCTATCCTCTGTTTCTGGCCCCCAGACACAGTAACTCCTCTCTCCCCCAGAATGGTACTGTAGCCATCAGGGAACTGTCGGATAAAACTGTCAGCATTGGCCAGCCCAGCAGCCTCGTACACCTGTGACAAAGATTAATTAAATTAGTAATACCAAACTAGTGACAGGTAATACAAACAAAGTAACATAGAATCAAACCAGCTACCTTCTGATTACAAGGCGAGTACAGCAGTACTATAATCACTCAACCAAGCTGACATAAAAACCGTCGTCGTCGTCGTCGTCGTCGTCGTCGTCGTCGTCGTCGTCGTCGTCGTCGTCGTCGTCGTCGTCGTCGTCGTCGTCGTCGTCGTCGTCGTCGTCGTCGTCGTCGTCGTCGTCGTCGTCGTCGTCGTCGTCGTCGTCGTCGTCGTCGTCGTCGTCGTCGTCGTCGTCGTCGTCGTCGTCGTCGTCGACTTCGTCGTCTACATTTTTACATTTTACATATTTACATGTTACATTTTAACATGTTTTACGATCAAGTCATTCCCTTGCAACTGACCTGGTAGCCTCTTCTAGTATGAGGATGGATGGGATTTTCAGTAGAGCGCGGGCGATAGCTATCCTCTGTTTCTGGCCCCCAGACACGGTAACTCCTCTCTCCCCCAGAATGGTACTGTAGCCATCAGGGAACTGTCGGATAAAACTGTCAGCATTGGCCAGCCCAGCAGCCTCGTACACCTGTGACAAAGATTAATTAAATTAGTAATACCAAACTAGTGACAGGTAATACAAACAAAGTAACATAGAATCAAACCAGCTACCTTCTGATTACAGCAGTACTATAATCACTCAACCACCAAGCTGACATAAAAACTTTTACTCATACCAGTACTCATAACGTTTTTAATATGTTACATTTTAACAAGTTACCTTTAAGCATGTTACATTTTAAAAGGTTACAATTTTACATGTTACACTTTTACATGTTACATTTTAATATGTTACATTTTAACACGCTACATTTAAGCATGTTACATTTTAAAATGTTACATTTTAACACGTTACATTTTAACATGTTACATTTTAACTTCTTATATTTCCACATGTTACATTTTTACATGTTACATTTTAACATGTTTTACGATCAAGTCATTCCCTTGCAACTGACCTGGTAGCCTCTTCTAGTATGAGGATGGATGGGATTTTCAGTAGAGCGCGGGCGATAGCTATCCTCTGTTTCTGGCCCCCAGACACGGTAACTCCTCTCTCCCCCAGAATGGTACTGTAGCCATCAGGGAACTGTCGGATAAAACTGTCAGCATTGGCCAGCCCAGCAGCCTCGTACACCTGTGACAAAGATTAATTAAATTAGTAATACCAAACTAGTGACAGGTAATACAAACAAACTAACATAGAATCAAACCAGCTACCTTCTGATTACAAGGCGAGTACAGCAGTACTATAATCACTCAACCACCAAGCTGACATAAAAACCGTCGTCGTCGTCGTCGTCGTCGTCGTCGTCGTCGTCGTCGTCGTCGTCGTCTACATTTTTACATTTTACATATTTACATGTTACATTTTAACATTTTTTATGATCAAGTCTTTCCCTTGCAACTGACCTGGTAGCCTCGTCTAGTATGAGGATGGATGGGATTTTCAGTAGAGCGCGGGCGATAGCTATCCTCTGTTTCTGGCCCCCAGACACGGTAACTCCTCTCTCCCCCAGAATGGTACTGTAGCCATCAGGGAACTGTCGGATAAAACTGTCAGCATTGGCCAGCCCAGCAGCCTCGTACACCTGTGACAAAGATTAATTAAATTAGTAATACCAAACTAGTGACAGGTAATACAAACAAAGTAACATAGAATCAAACCAGCTACCTTCTGATTACAGCAGTACTATAATCACTCAACCACCAAGCTGACATAAAAACTTTTACTCAAACCAGTACTCATAACGTTTTTAATATGTTACATTTTAACAAGTTACCTTTAAGCATGTTACATTTTAAAAGGTTACAATTTTACATGTTACATTTTTACATGTTACATTTTAATATGTTACATTTTAACACGTTACATTTAAGCATGTTACATTTTAAAATGTTACATTTTAACACGTTACATTTTAACATGTTACATTTTAACTTCTTATATTTCCACATGTTACATTTTTACATGTTACATTTTAACATGTTTTACGATCAAGTCTTTCCCTTGCAACTGACCTGGTAGCCTCTTCTAGTATGAGGATGGATGGGATTTTCAGTAGAGCGCGGGCGATAGCTATCCTCTGTTTCTGGCCCCCAGACACGGTAACTCCTCTCTTCCCCAGAATGGTACTGTAGCCATCAGGGAACTGTCGGATAAAACTGTCAGCATTGGCCAGCCCAGCAGCCTCGTACACCTGTGACAAAGATTAATTAAATTAGTAATACCAAACTAGTGACAGGTAATACAAACAAAGTAACATAGAATCAAACCAGCTACCTTCTGATTACAAGGCGAGTACAGCAGTACTATAATCACTCAACCAAGCTGACATAAAAACCGTCGTCGTCGTCGTCGTCGTCGTCGTCGTCGTCGTCGTCGTCGTCGTCGTCGTCGTCGTCGTCGTCGTCGTCGTCGTCGTCGTCGTCGTCGTCGTCGTCGTCGTCGTCGTCGTCGTCGTCGTCGTCGTCGTCGTCGTCGTCGTCGTCGTCGTCGTCGTCGTCGTCGTCTACATTTTTACATTTTACATATTTACATGTTACATTTTAACATTTTTTATGATCAAGTCTTTCCCTTGCAACTGACCTGGTAGCCTCGTCTAGTATGAGGATGGATGGGATTTTCAGTAGAGCGCGGGCGATAGCTATCCTCTGTTTCTGGCCCCCAGACACGGTAACTCCTCTCTCCCCCAGAATGGTACTGTAGCCATCAGGGAACTGTCGGATAAAACTGTCAGCATTGGCCAGCCCAGCAGCCTCGTACACCTGTGACAAAGATTAATTAAATTAGTAATACCAAACTAGTGACAGGTAATACAAACAAAGTAACATAGAATCAAACCAGCTACCTTCTGATTACAGCAGTACTATAATCACTCAACCACCAAGCTGACATAAAAACTTTTACTCATACCAGTACTCATAACGTTTTTAATATGTTACATTTTAACAAGTTACCTTTAAGCATGTTACATTTTAAAAGGTTACAATTTTACATGTTACATTTTTACATGTTACATTTTAATATGTTACATTTTAACACGTTACATTTAAGCATGTTACATTTTAAAATGTTACATTTTAACACGTTACATTTTAACATGTTACATTTTAACTTCTTATATTTCCACATGTTACATTTTTACATGTTACATTTTAACATGTTTTACGATCAAGTCTTTCCCTTGCAACTGACCTGGTAGCCTCTTCTAGTATGAGGATGGATGGGATTTTCAGTAGAGCGCGGGCGATAGCTATCCTCTGTTTCTGGCCCCCAGACACAGTAACTCCTCTCTCCCCCAGAATGGTACTGTAGCCATCAGGGAACTGTCGGATAAAACTGTCAGCATTGGCCAGCCCAGCAGCCTCGTACACCTGTGACAAAGATTAATTAAATTAGTAATACCAAACTAGTGACAGGTAATACAAACAAAGTAACATAGAATCAAACCAGCTACCTTCTGATTACAAGGCGAGTACAGCAGTACTATAATCACTCAACCAAGCTGACATAAAAACCGTCGTCGTCGTCGTCGTCGTCGTCGTCGTCGTCGTCGTCGTCGTCGTCGTCGTCGTCGTCGTCGTCGTCGTCGTCGTCGTCGTCGTCGTCGTCGTCGACTTCGTCGTCTACATTTTTACATTTTACATATTTACATGTTACATTTTAACATGTTTTACGATCAAGTCATTCCCTTGCAACTGACCTGGTAGCCTCTTCTAGTATGAGGATGGATGGGATTTTCAGTAGAGCGCGGGCGATAGCTATCCTCTGTTTCTGGCCCCCAGACACGGTAACTCCTCTCTCCCCCAGAATGGTACTGTAGCCATCAGGGAACTGTCGGATAAAACTGTCAGCATTGGCCAGCCCAGCAGCCTCGTACACCTGTGACAAAGATTAATTAAATTAGTAATACCAAACTAGTGACAGGTAATACAAACAAAGTAACATAGAATCAAACCAGCTACCTTCTGATTACAGCAGTACTATAATCACTCAACCACCAAGCTGACATAAAAACTTTTACTCATACCAGTACTCATAACGTTTTTAATATGTTACATTTTAACAAGTTACCTTTAAGCATGTTACATTTTAAAAGGTTACAATTTTACATGTTACACTTTTACATGTTACATTTTAATATGTTACATTTTAACACGCTACATTTAAGCATGTTACATTTTAAAATGTTACATTTTAACACGTTACATTTTAACATGTTACATTTTAACTTCTTATATTTCCACATGTTACATTTTTACATGTTACATTTTAACATGTTTTACGATCAAGTCATTCCCTTGCAACTGACCTGGTAGCCTCTTCTAGTATGAGGATGGATGGGATTTTCAGTAGAGCGCGGGCGATAGCTATCCTCTGTTTCTGGCCCCCAGACACGGTAACTCCTCTCTCCCCCAGAATGGTACTGTAGCCATCAGGGAACTGTCGGATAAAACTGTCAGCATTGGCCAGCCCAGCAGCCTCGTACACCTGTGACAAAGATTAATTAAATTAGTAATACCAAACTAGTGACAGGTAATACAAACAAACTAACATAGAATCAAACCAGCTACCTTCTGATTACAAGGCGAGTACAGCAGTACTATAATCACTCAACCACCAAGCTGACATAAAAACCGTCGTCGTCGTCGTCGTCGTCGTCGTCGTCGTCGTCGTCGTCGTCGTCGTCTACATTTTTACATTTTACATATTTACATGTTACATTTTAACATTTTTTATGATCAAGTCTTTCCCTTGCAACTGACCTGGTAGCCTCGTCTAGTATGAGGATGGATGGGATTTTCAGTAGAGCGCGGGCGATAGCTATCCTCTGTTTCTGGCCCCCAGACACGGTAACTCCTCTCTCCCCCAGAATGGTACTGTAGCCATCAGGGAACTGTCGGATAAAACTGTCAGCATTGGCCAGCCCAGCAGCCTCGTACACCTGTGACAAAGATTAATTAAATTAGTAATACCAAACTAGTGACAGGTAATACAAACAAAGTAACATAGAATCAAACCAGCTACCTTCTGATTACAGCAGTACTATAATCACTCAACCACCAAGCTGACATAAAAACTTTTACTCAAACCAGTACTCATAACGTTTTTAATATGTTACATTTTAACAAGTTACCTTTAAGCATGTTACATTTTAAAAGGTTACAATTTTACATGTTACATTTTTACATGTTACATTTTAATATGTTACATTTTAACACGTTACATTTAAGCATGTTACATTTTAAAATGTTACATTTTAACACGTTACATTTTAACATGTTACATTTTAACTTCTTATATTTCCACATGTTACATTTTTACATGTTACATTTTAACATGTTTTACGATCAAGTCTTTCCCTTGCAACTGACCTGGTAGCCTCTTCTAGTATGAGGATGGATGGGATTTTCAGTAGAGCGCGGGCGATAGCTATCCTCTGTTTCTGGCCCCCAGACACAGTAACTCCTCTCTCCCCCAGAATGGTACTGTAGCCATCAGGGAACTGTCGGATAAAACTGTCAGCATTGGCCAGCCCAGCAGCCTCGTACACCTGTGACAAAGATTAATTAAATTAGTAATACCAAACTAGTGACAGGTAATACAAACAAAGTAACATAGAATCAAACCAGCTACCTTCTGATTACAAGGCGAGTACAGCAGTACTATAATCACTCAACCAAGCTGACATAAAAACCGTCGTCGTCGTCGTCGTCGTCGTCGTCGTCGTCGTCGTCGTCGTCGTCGTCGTCGTCGTCGTCGTCGTCGTCGTCGTCGTCGTCGTCGTCGTCGTCGTCGTCGTCGTCGTCGTCGTCGTCGTCGTCGTCGTCGTCGTCGTCGTCGTCGTCGTCGTCGTCGTCGTCGTCGTCGTCGTCGTCGTCGTCGTCGTCGTCGTCGTCGTCGTCGTCGTCGTCGTCGTCGTCGTCGTCGTCGTCGTCGTCGTCGTCGTCGTCGTCGTCGTCGTCGTCGTCGTCGTCGTCGTCGTCGTCGTCGTCGTCGTCGTCGTCGTCGTCGTCGTCGTCGTCGTCGTCGTCGTCGTCGTCGTCGTCGTCGTCGTCGTCGTCGTCGTCGTCGTCGTCGTCGTCGTCGTCGTCGTCGTCGTCGTCGTCGTCGTCGTCGTCGTCGTCGTCGTCGTCGTCGTCGTCGTCGTCGTCGTCGTCGTCGTCGTCGTCGTCGTCGTCGTCGTCGTCGTCGTCGTCGTCGTCGTCGTCGTCGTCGTCGTCGTCGTCGTCGTCGTCGTCGTCGTCGTCGTCGTCGTCGTCGTCGTCGTCGTCGTCGTCGTCGTCGTCGTCGTCGTCGTCGTCGTCGTCGTCGTCGTCGTCGTCGTCGTCGTCGTCGTCGTCGTCGTCGTCGTCGTCGTCGTCGTCGTCGTCGTCGTCGTCGTCGTCGTCGTCGTCGTCGTCGTCGTCGTCGTCGTCGTCGTCGTCGTCGTCGTCGTCGTCGTCGTCGTCGTCGTCGTCGTCGTCGTCGTCGTCGTCGTCGTCGTCGTCGTCGTCGTCGTCGTCGTCGTCGTCGTCGTCGTCGTCGTCGTCGTCGTCGTCGTCGTCGTCGTCGTCGTCGTCGTCGTCGTCGTCGTCGTCGTCGTTGTTGTCGACTTCGTCGTCTACATTTTTACATTTTACATATTTACATGTTACATTTTAACATTTTTTATGATCAAGTCTTTCCCTTGCAACTGACCTGGTAGCCTCGTCTAGTATGAGGATGGATGGGATTTTCAGTAGAGCGCGGGCGATAGCTATCCTCTGTTTCTGGCCCCCAGACACGGTAACTCCTCTCTCCCCCAGAATAGTACTGTAGCCATCAGGGAACTGTCGGATAAAACTGTCAGCATTGGCCAGCCCAGCAGCCTCGTACACCTGTGACAAAGATTAATTAAATTAGTAATACCAAACTAGTGACAGGTAATACAAACAAAGTAACATAGAATCAAACCAGCTACCTTCTGATTACAGCAGTACTATAATCACTCAACCACCAAGCTGACATAAAAACTTTTACTCATACCAGTACTCATAACGTTTTTAATATGTTACATTTTAACAAGTTACCTTTAAGCATGTTACATTTTTAAAGGTTACAATTTTACATGTTACATTTTTACATGTTACATTTTAATATGTTACATTTTAACACGTTACATTTAAGCATGTTACATTTTAAAATGATACATTTTAACACGTTACATTTTAACATGTTACATTTTAACTTCTTATATTTCAACATGTTACATTTTTACATGTTACATTTTAACATGTTTTACGATCAAGTCATTCCCTTGCAACTGACCTGGTAGCCTCTTCTAGTATGAGGATGGATGGGATTTTCAGTAGAGCGCGGGCGATAGCTATCCTCTGTTTCTGGCCCCCAGACACGGTAACTCCTCTCTCCCCCAGAATGGTACTGTAGCCATCAGGGAACTGTCGGATAAAACTGTCAGCATTGGCCAGCCCAGCAGCCTCGTACACCTGTGACAAAGATTAATTAAATTAGTAATACCAAACTAGTGACAGGTAATACAAACAAAGTAACATAGAATCAAACCAGCTACCTTCTGATTACAGCAGTACTATAATCACTCAACCACCAAGCTGACATAAAAACTTTTACTCATACCAGTACTCATAACGTTTTTAATATGTTACATTTTAACAAGTTACCTTTAAGCATGTTACATTTTAAAAGGTTACAATTTTACATGTTACACTTTTACATGTTACATTTTAATATGTTACATTTTAACACGCTACATTTAAGCATGTTACATTTTAAAATGTTACATTTTAACACGTTACATTTTAACATGTTACATTTTAACTTCTTATATTTCCACATGTTACATTTTTACATGTTACATTTTAACATGTTTTACGATCAAGTCATTCCCTTGCAACTGACCTGGTAGCCTCTTCTAGTATGAGGATGGATGGGATTTTCAGTAGAGCGCGGGCGATAGCTATCCTCTGTTTCTGGCCCCCAGACACGGTAACTCCTCTCTTCCCCAGAATGGTACTGTAGCCATCAGGGAACTGTCGGATAAAACTGTCAGCATTGGCCAGCCCAGCAGCCTCGTACACCTGTGACAAAGATTAATTAAATTAGTAATACCAAACTAGTGACAGGTAATACAAACAAAGTAACATAGAATCAAACCAGCTACCTTCTGATTACAAGGCGAGTACAGCAGTACTATAATCACTCAACCAAGCTGACATAAAAACCGTCGTCGTCGTCGTCGTCGTCGTCGTCGTCGTCGTCGTCGTCGTCGTCGTCGTCGTCGTCGTCGTCGTCGTCGTCGTCGTCGTCGTCGTCGTCGTCGTCGTCGTCGTCGTCGTCGTCGTCGTCGTCGTCGTCGTCGTCGTCGTCGTCGTCGTCTACATTTTTACATTTTACATATTTACATGTTACATTTTAACATTTTTTATGATCAAGTCTTTCCCTTGCAACTGACCTGGTAGCCTCGTCTAGTATGAGGATGGATGGGATTTTCAGTAGAGCGCGGGCGATAGCTATCCTCTGTTTCTGGCCCCCAGACAAGGTAACTCCTCTCTCCCCCAGAATGGTACTGTAGCCATCAGGGAACTGTCGGATAAAACTGTCAGCATTGGCCAGCCCAGCAGCCTCGTACACCTGTGACAAAGATTAATTAAATTAGTAATACCAAACTAGTGACAGGTAATACAAACAAAGTAACATAGAATCAAACCAGCTACCTTCTGATTACAGCAGTACTATAATCACTCAACCACCAAGCTGACATAAAAACTTTTACTCATACCAGTACTCATAACGTTTTTAATATGTTACATTTTAACAAGTTACCTTTAAGCATGTTACATTTTAAAAGGTTACAATTTTACATGTTACATTTTTACATGTTACATTTTAATATGTTACATTTTAACACGTTACATTTAAGCATGTTACATTTTAAAATGTTACATTTTAACACGTTAAATTTTAACATGTTACATTTTAACTTCTTATATTTCCACATGTTACATTTTTACATGTTACATTTTAACATGTTTTACGATCAAGTCTTTCCCTTGCAACTGACCTGGTAGCCTCTTCTAGTATGAGGATGGATGGGATTTTCAGTAGAGCGCGGGCGATAGCTATCCTCTGTTTCTGGCCCCCAGACACGGTAACTCCTCTCTCCCCCAGAATGGTACTGTAGCCATCAGGGAACTGTCGGATAAAACTGTCAGCATTGGCCAGCCCAGCAGCCTCGTACACCTGTGACAAAGATTAATTAAATTAGTAATACCAAACTAGTGACAGGTAATACAAACAAAGTAACATAGAATCAAACCAGCTACCTTCTGATTACAAGGCGAGTACAGCAGTACTATAATCACTCAACCAAGCTGACATAAAAACCGTCGTCGTCGTCGTCGTCGTCGTCGTCGTCGTCGTCGTCGTCGTCGTCGTCGTCGTCGTCGTCGTCGTCGTCGTCGTCGTCGTCGTCGTCGTCGTCGTCGTCGTCGTCGTCGTCGTCGTCGTCGTCGTCGTCGTCGTCGTCGTCGTCGTCGTCGTCGTCGTCGTCGTCGTCGTCGTCGTCGTCGTCGTCGTCGTCGTCGTCGTCGTCGTCGTCGTCGTCGTCGTCGTCGTCGACTTCGTCGTCTACATTTTTACATTTTACATATTTACATGTTACATTTTAACATTTTTTATGATCAAGTCTTTCCCTTGCAACTGACCTGGTAGCCTCGTCTAGTATGAGGATGGATGGGATTTTCAGTAGAGCGCGTGCGATAGCTATCCTCTGTTTCTGGCCCCCAGACACGGTAACTCCTCTCTCCCCCAGAATGGTACTGTAGCCATCAGGGAACTGTCGGATAAAACTGTCAGCATTGGCCAGCCCAGCAGCCTCGTACACCTGTGACAAAGATTAATTAAATTAGTAATACCAAACTAGTGACAGGTAATACAAACAAAGTAACATAGAATCAAACCAGCTACCTTCTGATTACAGCAGTACTATAATCACTCAACCACCAAGCTGACATAAAAACTTTTACTCATACCAGTACTCATAACGTTTTTAATATGTTACATTTTAACAAGTTACCTTTAAGCATGTTACATTTTAAAAGGTTACAATTTTACATGTTACATTTTTACATGTTACATTTTAATATGTTACATTTTAACACGTAACATTTAAGCATGTTACATTTTAAAATGTTACATTTTAACACTTTACATTTTAACATGTTACATTTTAACTTCTTATATTTCCACATGTTACATTTTTACATGTTACATTTTAACATGTTTTACGATCAAGTCTTTCCCTTGCAACTGACCTGGTAGCCTCTTCTAGTATGAGGATGGATGGTTACATTTTAAAAGGTTACAATTTTACATGTTACATTTTTACATGTTACATTTTAATATGTTACATTTTAACACATTACATTTAAGCATGTTACATTTTAAAATGTTACATTTTAACACGTTACATTTTAACATGTTACATTTTAACTTCTTATATTTCCACATGTTACATTTTTACATGTTACATTTTAACATGTTTTACGATCAAGTCTTTCCCTTGCAACTGACCTGGTAGCCTCTTCTAGTATGAGGATGGATGGGATTTTCAGTAGAGCGCGGGCGATAGCTATCCTCTGTTTCTGGCCCCCAGACACGGTAACTCTTCTCTCCCCCAGAATGGTACTGTAGCCATCAGGGAACTGTCGGATAAAACTGTCAGCAGCGTCGTCGTCGTCGTCGTCGTCGTCGTCGTCGTCGTCGTCGTCGTCGTCGTCGTCGTCGTCGTCGTTGTCGTTGTCGTCGTCGTCGTCGTCGTCGTCGTCGTCGTCGTCGTCGTCGTCGTCGTCGTCGTCGTCGTCGTCGACTTCGTCGTCTACATTTTTACATTTTACATATTTACATGTTACATTTTAACATTTTTTATGATCAAGTCTTTCCCTTGCAACTGACCTGGTAGCCTCGTCTAGTATGAGGATGGATGGGATTTTCAGTAGAGCGCGGGCGATAGCTATCCTCTGTTTCTGGCCCCCAGACACGGTAACTCCTCTCTCCCCCAGAATGGTACTGTAGCCATCAGGGAACTGTCGGATAAAACTGTCAGCATTGGCCAGCCCAGCAGCCTCGTACACCTGTGACAAAGATTAATTAAATTAGTAATACCAAACTAGTGACAGGTAATACAAACAAAGTAACATAGAATCAAACCAGCTACCTTCTGATTACAGCAGTACTATAATCACTCAACCACCAAGCTGACATAAAAACTTTTACTCATACCAGTACTCATAACGTTTTTAATATGTTACATTTTAACAAGTTACCTTTAAGCATGTTACATTTTAAAAGGTTACAATTTTACATGTTACATTTTTTATGTTACATTTTAATATGTTACATTTTAACACGTTACATTTAAGCATGTTACATTTTAAAATGTTACATTTTAACACGTTACATTTTAACATGTTACATTTTAACTTCTTATATTTCCACATGTTACATTTTTACATGTTACATTTTAACATGTTTTACGATCAAGTCTTTCCCTTGCAACTGACCTGGTAGCCTCTTCTAGTATGAGGATGGATGGGATTTTCAGTAGAGCGCGGGCGATAGCTATCCTCTGTTTCTGGCCCCCAGACACGGTAACTCCTCTCTCCCCCAGAATGGTACTGTAGCCATCAGGGAACTGTCGGATAAAACTGTCAGCATTGGCCAGCCCAGCAGCCTCGTACACCTGTGACAAAGATTAATTAAATTAGTAATACCAAACTAGTGACAGGTAATACAAACAAAGTAACATAGAATCAAACCAGCTACCTTCTGATTACAAGGCGAGTACAGCAGTACTATAATCACTCAACCAAGCTGACATAAAAACCGTCGTCGTCGTCGTCGTCGTCGTCGTCGTCGTCGTCGACTTCGTTGTCTACATTTTTACATTTTACATATTTACATGTTACATTTTAACATTTTTTATGATCAAGTCTTTCCCTTGCAACTGACCTGGTAGCCTCGTCTAGTATGAGGATGGATGGGATTTTCAGTAGAGCGCGGGCGATAGCTATCCTCTGTTTCTGGCCCCCAGACACGGTAACTCTTCTCTCCCCCAGAATGGTACTGTAGCCATCAGGGAACTGTCGGATAAAACTGTCAGCAGCGTCGTCGTCGTCGTCGTCGTCGTCGTCGTCGTCGTCGTCGTCGTCGTCGTCGTCGTCGTCGTCGTCGTCGTCGTTGTCGTCGTCGTCGTCGTCGTCGTCGTCGTCGTCGTCGTCGTCGTCGTCGTCGTCGTCGTCGTCGTCGTCGTCGACTTCGTCGTCTACATTTTTACATTTTACATATTTACATGTTACATTTTAACATTTTTTATGATCAAGTCTTTCCCTTGCAACTGACCTGGTAGCCTCGTCTAGTATGAGGATGGATGGGATTTTCAGTAGAGCGCGGGCGATAGCTATCCTCTGTTTCTGGCCCCCAGACACGGTAACTCCTCTCTCCCCCAGAATGGTACTGTAGCCATCAGGGAACTGTCGGATAAAACTGTCAGCATTGGCCAGCCCAGCAGCCTCGTACACCTGTGACAAAGATTAATTAAATTAGTAATACCAAACTAGTGACAGGTAATACAAACAAAGTAACATAGAATCAAACCAGCTACCTTCTGATTACAGCAGTACTATAATCACTCAACCACCAAGCTGACATAAAAACTTTTACTCATACCAGTACTCATAACGTTTTTAATATGTTACATTTTAACAAGTTACCTTTAAGCATGTTACATTTTAAAAGGTTACAATTTTACATGTTACATTTTTACATGTTACATTTTAATATGTTACATTTTAACACGTTACATTTAAGCATGTTACATTTTAAAATGTTACATTTTAACACGTTACATTTTAACATGTTACATTTTAACTTCTTATATTTCCACATGTTACATTTTTACATGTTACATTTTAACATGTTTTACGATCAAGTCTTTCCCTTGCAACTGACCTGGTAGCCTCTTCTAGTATGAGGATGGATGGGATTTTCAGTAGAGCGCGGGCGATAGCTATCCTCTGTTTCTGGCCCCCAGACACGGTAACTCCTCTCTCCCCCAGAATGGTACTGTAGCCATCAGGGAACTGTCGGATAAAACTGTCAGCATTGGCCAGCCCAGCAGCCTCGTACACCTGTGACAAAGATTAATTAAATTAGTAATACCAAACTAGTGACAGGTAATACAAACAAAGTAACATAGAATCAAACCAGCTACCTTCTGATTACAAGGCGAGTACAGCAGTACTATAATCACTCAACCAAGCTGACATAAAAACCGTCGTCGTCGTCGTCGTCGTCGTCGTCGTCGTCGTCGTCGTCGTCGTCGTCGTCGTCGTCGTCGTCGTCGTCGTCGTCGTCGTCGTCGTCGTCGTCGTCGTCGTCGTCGTCGTCGTCGTCGTCGTCGTCGTCGTCGTCGTCGTCGTCGTCGTCGTCGTCGTCGTCGTCGTCGTCGTCGTCGTCGTCGTCGTCGTCGTCGTCGTCGTCGTCGTCGTCGTCGTCGTCTACATTTTTACATTTTACATATTTACATGTTACATTTTAACATTTTTTATGATCAAGTCTTTCCCTTGCAACTGACCTGGTAGCCTCGTCTAGTATGAGGATGGATGGGATTTTCAGTAGAGCGCGGGCGATAGCTATCCTCTGTTTCTGGCCCCCAGACACGGTAACTCCTCTCTCCCCCAGAATGGTACTGTAGCCATCAGGGAACTGTCGGATAAAACTGTCAGCATTGGCCAGCCCAGCAGCCTCGTACACCTGTGACAAAGATTAATTAAATTAGTAATACCAAACTAGTGACAGGTAATACAAACAAAGTAACATAGAATCAAACCAGCTACCTTCTGATTACAGCAGTACTATAATCACTCAACCACCAAGCTGACATAAAAACTTTTACTCATACCAGTACTCATAACGTTTTTAATATGTTACATTTTAACAAGTTACCTTTAAGCATGTTACATTTTAAAAGGTTACAATTTTACATGTTACATTTTTACATGTTACATTTTAATATGTTACATTTTAACACGTTACATTTAAGCATGTTACATTTTAAAATGATACATTTTAACACGTTACATTTTAACATGTTACATTTTAACTTCTTATATTTCCACATGTTACATTTTTACATGTTACATTTTAACATGTTTTACGATCAAGTCATTCCCTTGCAACTGACCTGGTAGCCTCTTCTAGTATGAGGATGGATGGGATTTTCAGTAGAGCGCGGGCGATAGCTATCCTCTGTTTCTGGCCCCCAGACACGGTAACTCCTCTCTCCCCCAGAATGGTACTGTAGCCATCAGGGAACTGTCGGATAAAACTGTCAGCATTGGCCAGCCCAGCAGCCTCGTACACCTGTGACAAAGATTAATTAAATTAGTAATACCAAACTAGTGACAGGTAATACAAACAAAGTAACATAGAATCAAACCAGCTACCTTCTGATTACAGCAGTACTATAATCACTCAACCACCAAGCTGACATAAAAACTTTTACTCATACCAGTACTCATAACGTTTTTAATATGTTACATTTTAACAAGTTACCTTTAAGCATGTTACATTTTAAAAGGTTACAATTTTACATGTTACACTTTTACATGTTACATTTTAATATGTTACATTTTAACACGCTACATTTAAGCATGTTACATTTTAAAATGTTACATTTTAACACGTTACATTTTAACATGTTACATTTTAACTTCTTATATTTCCACATGTTACATTTTTACATGTTACATTTTAACATGTTTTACGATCAAGTCATTCCCTTGTAACTGACCTGGTAGCCTCTTCTAGTATGAGGATGGATGGGATTTTCAGTAGAGCGCGGGCGATAGCTATCCTCTGTTTCTGGCCCCCAGACACGGTAACTCCTCTCTCCCCCAGAATGGTACTGTAGCCATCAGGGAACTGTCAGATAAAACTGTCAGCATTGGCCAGCCCAGCAGCCTCGTACACCTGTGACAAAGATTAATTAAATTAGTAATACCAAACTAGTGACAGGTAATACAAACAAACTAACATAGAATCAAACCAGCTACCTTCTGATTACAAGGCGAGTACAGCAGTACTATAATCACTCAACCACCAAGCTGACATAAAAACCGTCGTCGTCGTCGTCGTCGTCGTCGTCGTCGTCGTCGTCGTCGTCGTCGTCGTCGTCGTCGTCTACATTTTTACATTTTACATATTTACATGTTACATTTTAACATTTTTTATGATCAAGTCTTTCCCTTGCAACTGACCTGGTAGCCTCGTCTAGTATGAGGATGGATGGGATTTTCAGTAGAGCGCGGGCGATAGCTATCCTCTGTTTCTGGCCCCCAGACACGGTAACTCCTCTCTCCCCCAGAATGGTACTGTAGCCATCAGGGAACTGTCGGATAAAACTGTCAGCATTGGCCAGCCCAGCAGCCTCGTACACCTGTGACAAAGATTAATTAAATTAGTAATACCAAACTAGTGACAGGTAATACAAACAAAGTAACATAGAATCAAACCAGCTACCTTCTGATTACAGCAGTACTATAATCACTCAACCACCAAGCTGACATAAAAACTTTTACTCATACCAGTACTCATAACGTTTTTAATATGTTACATTTTAACAAGTTACCTTTAAGCATGTTACATTTTAAAAGGTTACAATTTTACATGTTACATTTTTACATGTTACATTTTAATATGTTACATTTTAACACGTTACATTTAAGCATGTTACATTTTAAAATGTTACATTTTAACACGTTAAATTTTAACATGTTACATTTTAACTTCTTATATTTCCACATGTTACATTTTTACATGTTACATTTTAACATGTTTTACGATCAAGTCTTTCCCTTGCAACTGACCTGGTAGCCTCTTCTAGTATGAGGATGGATGGGATTTTCAGTAGAGCGCGGGCGATAGCTATCCTCTGTTTCTGGCCCCCAGACACGGTAACTCCTCTCTTCCCCAGAATGGTACTGTAGCCATCAGGGAACTGTCGGATAAAACTGTCAGCATTGGCCAGCCCAGCAGCCTCGTACACCTGTGACAAAGATTAATTAAATTAGTAATACCAAACTAGTGACAGGTAATACAAACAAAGTAACATAGAATCAAACCAGCTACCTTCTGATTACAGCAGTACTATAATCACTCAACCACCAAGCTGACATAAAAACTTTTACTCATACCAGTACTCATAACGTTTTTAATATGTTACATTTTAACAAGTTACCTTTAAGCATGTTACATTTTAAAAGGTTACAATTTTACATGTTACATTTTTACATGTTACATTTTAATATGTTACATTTTAACACGTTACATTTAAGCATGTTACATTTTAAAATGTTACATTTTAACACGTTACATTTTAACATGTTACATTTTAACTTCTTATATTTCCACATGTTACATTTTTACATGTTACATTTTAACATGTTTTACGATCAAGTCTTTCCCTTGCAACTGACCTGGTAGCCTCTTCTAGTATGAGGATGGATGGGATTTTCAGTAGAGCGCGGGTGATAGCTATCCTCTGTTTCTGGCCCCCAGACACGGTAACTCCTCTCTTCCCCAGAATGGTACTGTAGCCATCAGGGAACTGTCGGATAAAACTGTCAGCATTGGCCAGCCCAGCAGCCTCGTACACCTGTGACAAAGATTAATTAAATTAGTAATACCAAACTAGTGACAGGTAATACAAACAAAGTAACATAGAATCAAACCAGCTACCTTCTGATTACAGCAGTACTATAATCACTCAACCACCAAGCTGACATAAAAACTTTTACTCATACCAGTACTCATAACGTTTTTAATATGTTACATTTTAACAAGTTACCTTTAAGCATGTTACATTTTAAAAGGTTACAATTTTACATGTTACATTTTTACATGTTACATTTAAATATGTTACATTTTAACACGTTACATTTAAGCATGTTACATTTTAAAATGATACATTTTAACACGTTACATTTTAACATGTTACATTTTAACTTCTTATATTTCCACATGTTACATTTTTACATGTTACATTTTAACATGTTTTACGATCAAGTCATTCCCTTGCAACTGACCTGGTAGCCTCTTCTAGTATGAGGATGGATGGGATTTTCAGTAGAGCGCGGGCGATAGCTATCCTCTGTTTCTGGCCCCCAGACACGGTAACTCCTCTCTCCCCCAGAATGGTACTGTAGCCATCAGGGAACTGTCGGATAAAACTGTCAGCATTGGCCAGCCCAGCAGCCTCGTACACCTGTGACAAAGATTAATTAAATTAGTAATACCAAACTAGTGACAGGTAATACAAACAAAGTAACATAGAATCAAACCAGCTACCTTCTGATTACAGCAGTACTATAATCACTCAACCACCAAGCTGACATAAAAACTTTTACTCATACCAGTACTCATAACGTTTTTAATATGTTACATTTTAACAAGTTACCTTTAAGCATGTTACATTTTAAAAGGTTACAATTTTACATGTTACACTTTTACATGTTACATTTTAATATGTTACATTTTAACACGCTACATTTAAGCATGTTACATTTTAAAATGTTACATTTTAACACGTTACATTTTAACATGTTACATTTTAACTTCTTATATTTCCACATGTTACATTTTTACATGTTACATTTTAACATGTTTTACGATCAAGTCTTTCCCTTGCAACTGACCTGGTAGCCTCTTCTAGTATGAGGATGGATGGGATTTTCAGTAGAGCGCGGGCGATAGCTATCCTCTGTTTCTGGCCCCCAGACACGGTAACTCCTCTCTCCCCCAGAATGGTACTGTAGCCATCAGGGAACTGTCGGATAAAACTGTCAGCATTGGCCAGCCCAGCAGCCTCGTACACCTGTGACAAAGATTAATTAAATTAGTAATACCAAACTAGTGACAGGTAATACAAACAAACTAACATAGAATCAAACCAGCTACCTTCTGATTACAAGGCGAGTACAGCAGTACTATAATCACTCA
Organism: Macrosteles quadrilineatus; assembly: GCF_028750875.1. Classification (NCBI taxonomy): domain Eukaryota; kingdom Metazoa; phylum Arthropoda; class Insecta; order Hemiptera; family Cicadellidae; genus Macrosteles; species Macrosteles quadrilineatus. Next base: position 3,367,180 of record NW_026542610.1, read on the forward strand.
ACCACCAAGCTGACATAAAAACCGTCGTCGTCGTCGTCGTCGTCGTCGTCGTCGTCGTCGTCGTCTACATTTTTACATTTTACATATTTACATGTTACATTTTAACATTTTTTATGATCAAGTCTTTCCCTTGCAACTGACCTGGTAGCCTCGTCTAGTATGAGGATGGATGGGATTTTCAGTAGAGCGCGGGCGATAGCTATCCTCTGTTTCTGGCCCCCAGACACGGTAACTCCTCTCTCCCCCAGAATGGTACTGTAGCCATCAGGGAACTGTCGGATAAAACTGTCAGCATTGGCCAGCCCAGCAGCCTCGTACACCTGTGACAAAGATTAATTAAATTAGTAATACCAAACTAGTGACAGGTAATACAAACAAAGTAACATAGAATCAAACCAGCTACCTTCTGATTACAGCAGTACTATAATCACTCAACCACCAAGCTGACATAAAAACTTTTACTCATACCAGTACTCATAACGTTTTTAATATGTTACATTTTAACAAGTTACCTTTAAGCATGTTACATTTTAAAAGGTTACAATTTTACATGTTACATTTTTACATGTTACATTTTAATATGTTACATTTTAACACGTTACATTTAAGCATGTTACATTTTAAAATGTTACATTTTAACACGTTAAATTTTAACATGTTACATTTTAACTTCTTATATTTCCACATGTTACATTTTTACATGTTACATTTTAACATGTTTTACGATCAAGTCTTTCCCTTGCAACTGACCTGGTAGCCTCTTCTAGTATGAGGATGGATGGGATTTTCAGTAGAGCGCGGGCGATAGCTATCCTCTGTTTCTGGCCCCCAGACACGGTAACTCCTCTCTTCCCCAGAATGGTACTGTAGCCATCAGGGAACTGTCGGATAAAACTGTCAGCATTGGCCAGCCCAGCAGCCTCGTACACCTGTGACAAAGATTAATTAAATTAGTAATACCAAACTAGTGACAGGTAATACAAACAAAGTAACATAGAATCAAACCAGCTACCTTCTGATTACAGCAGTACTATAATCACTCAACCACCAAGCTGACATAAAAACTTTTACTCATACCAGTACTCATAACGTTTTTAATATGTTACATTTTAACAAGTTACCTTTAAGCATGTTACATTTTAAAAGGTTACAATTTTACATGTTACATTTTTACATGTTACATTTTAATATGTTACATTTTAACACGTTACATTTAAGCATGTTACATTTTAAAATGTTACATTTTAACACGTTACATTTTAACATGTTACATTTTAACTTCTTATATTTCCACATGTTACATTTTTACATGTTACATTTTAACATGTTTTACGATCAAGTCTTTCCCTTGCAACTGACCTGGTAGCCTCTTCTAGTATGAGGATGGATGGGATTTTCAGTAGAGCGCGGGCGATAGCTATCCTCTGTTTCTGGCCCCCAGACACAGTAACTCCTCTCTCCCCCAGAATGGTACTGTAGCCATCAGGGAACTGTCGGATAAAACTGTCAGCATTGGCCAGCCCAGCAGCCTCGTACACCTGTGACAAAGATTAATTAAATTAGTAATACCAAACTAGTGACAGGTAATACAAACAAAGTAACATAGAATCAAACCAGCTACCTTCTGATTACAAGGCGAGTACAGCAGTACTATAATCACTCAACCAAGCTGACATAAAAACCGTCGTCGTCGTCGTCGTCGTCGTCGTCGTCGTCGCCGCCGCCGCCGCCGTCGCCGCCGCCGCCGCCGCCGCCGCCGCCGCCGCCGCCGCCGCCGCCGCCGCCGCCGCCGCCGTCGTCGTCGTCGTCGTCGTCGTCGTCGTCGTCGTCGTCGTCGTCGTCGTCGTCGTCGTCGTCGTCGTCGTCGTCGTCGTCGTCGTCGTCGTCGTCGTCGTCGTCGTCGTCGTCGTCGTCGTCGTCGTCGTCGTCGTCGTCGACTTCGTCGTCTACATTTTTACATTTTACATATTTACATGTTACATTTTAACATTTTTTATGATCAAGTCTTTCCCTTGCAACTGACCTGGTAGCCTCGTCTAGTATGAGGATGGATGGGATTTTCAGTAGAGCGCGGGCGATAGCTATCCTCTGTTTCTGGCCCCCAGACACGGTAACTCCTCTCTCCCCCAGAATGGTACTGTAGCCATCAGGGAACTGTCGGATAAAACTGTCAGCATTGGCCAGCCCAGCAGCCTCGTACACCTGTGACAAAGATTAATTAAATTAGTAATACCAAACTAGTGACAGGTAATACAAACAAAGTAACATAGAATCAAACCAGCTACCTTCTGATTACAGCAGTACTATAATCACTCAACCACCAAGCTGACATAAAAACTTTTACTCATACCAGTACTCATAACGTTTTTAATATGTTACATTTTAACAAGTTACCTTTAAGCATGTTACATTTTTAAAGGTTACAATTTTACATGTTACATTTTTACATGTTACATTTTAATATGTTACATTTTAACACGTTACATTTAAGCATGTTACATTTTAAAATGATACATTTTAACACGTTACATTTTAACATGTTACATTTTAACTTCTTATATTTCCACATGTTACATTTTTACATGTTACATTTTAACATGTTTTACGATCAAGTCATTCCCTTGCAACTGACCTGGTAGCCTCTTCTAGTATGAGGATGGATGGGATTTTCAGTAGAGCGCGGGCGATAGCTATCCTCTGTTTCTGGCCCCCAGACACGGTAACTCCTCTCTCCCCCAGAATGGTACTGTAGCCATCAGGGAACTGTCGGATAAAACTGTCAGCATTGGCCAGCCCAGCAGCCTCGTACACCTGTGACAAAGATTAATTAAATTAGTAATACCAAACTAGTGACAGGTAATACAAACAAAGTAACATAGAATCAAACCAGCTACCTTCTGATTACAGCAGTACTATAATCACTCAACCACCAAGCTGACATAAAAACTTTTACTCATACCAGTACTCATAACGTTTTTAATATGTTACATTTTAACAAGTTACCTTTAAGCATGTTACATTTTAAAAGGTTACAATTTTACATGTTACACTTTTACATGTTACATTTTAATATGTTACATTTTAACACGCTACATTTAAGCATGTTACATTTTAAAATGTTACATTTTAACACGTTACATTTTAACATGTTACATTTTAACTTCTTATATTTCCACATGTTACATTTTTACATGTTACATTTTAACATGTTTTACGATCAAGTCATTCCCTTGCAACTGACCTGGTAGCCTCTTCTAGTATGAGGATGGATGGGATTTTCAGTAGAGCGCGGGCGATAGCTATCCTCTGTTTCTGGCCCCCAGACACGGTAACTCCTCTCTTCCCCAGAATGGTACTGTAGCCATCAGGGAACTGTCGGATAAAACTGTCAGCATTGGCCAGCCCAGCAGCCTCGTACACCTGTGACAAAGATTAATTAAATTAGTAATACCAAACTAGTGACAGGTAATACAAACAAAGTAACATAGAATCAAACCAGCTACCTTCTGATTACAAGGCGAGTACAGCAGTACTATAATCACTCAACCAAGCTGACATAAAAACCGTCGTCGTCGTCGTCGTCGTCGTCGTCGTCGTCGTCGTCGTCGTCGTCGTCGTCGTCGTCGTCGTCGTCGTCGTCGTCGTCGTCGTCGTCGTCGTCGTCGTCTACATTTTTACATTTTACATATTTACATGTTACATTTTAACATTTTTTATGATCAAGTCTTTCCCTTGCAACTGACCTGGTAGCCTCGTCTAGTATGAGGATGGATGGGATTTTCAGTAGAGCGCGGGCGATAGCTATCCTCTGTTTCTGGCCCCCAGACACGGTAACTCCTCTCTCCCCCAGAATGGTACTGTAGCCATCAGGGAACTGTCGGATAAAACTGTCAGCATTGGCCAGCCCAGCAGCCTCGTACACCTGTGACAAAGATTAATTAAATTAGTAATACCAAACTAGTGACAGGTAATACAAACAAAGTAACATAGAATCAAACCAGCTACCTTCTGATTACAGCAGTACTATAATCACTCAACCACCAAGCTGACATAAAATCTTTTACTCATACCAGTACTCATAACGTTTTTAATATGTTACATTTTAACAAGTTACCTTTAAGCATGTTACATTTTAAAAGGTTACAATTTTACATGTTACATTTTTACATGTTACATTTTAATATGTTACATTTTAACACGTTACATTTAAGCATGTTACATTTTAAAATGTTACATTTTAACACGTTAAATTTTAACATGTTACATTTTAACTTCTTATATTTCCACATGTTACATTTTTACATGTTACATTTTAACATGTTTTACGATCAAGTCTTTCCCTTGCAACTGACCTGGTAGCCTCTTCTAGTATGAGGATGGATGGGATTTTCAGTAGAGCGCGGGCGATAGCTATCCTCTGTTTCTGGCCCCCAGACACGGTAACTCCTCTCTCCCCCAGAATGGTACTGTAGCCATCAGGGAACTGTCGGATAAAACTGTCAGCATTGGCCAGCCCAGCAGCCTCGTACACCTGTGACAAAGATTAATTAAATTAGTAATACCAAACTAGTGACAGGTAATACAAACAAAGTAACATAGAATCAAACCAGCTACCTTCTGATTACAGCAGTACTATAATCACTCAACCACCAAGCTGACAAAAAAACTTTTACTCATACCAGTACTCATAACGTTTTTAATATGTTACATTTTAACAAGTTACCTTTAAGCATGTTACATTTTAAAAGGTTACAATTTTACATGTTACACTTTTACATGTTACATTTTAATATGTTACATTTTAACACGCTACATTTAAGCATGTTACATTTTAAAATGTTACATTTTAACACGTTACATTTTAACATGTTACATTTTAACTTCTTATATTTCCACATGTTACATTTTTACATGTTACATTTTAACATGTTTTACGATCAAGTCATTCCCTTGCAACTGACCTGGTAGCCTCTTCTAGTATGAGGATGGATGGGATTTTCAGTAGAGCGCGGGCGATAGCTATCCTCTGTTTCTGGCCCCCAGACACGGTAACTCCTCTCTCCCCCAGAATGGTACTGTAGCCATCAGGGAACTGTCGGATAAAACTGTCAGCATTGGCCAGCCCAGCAGCCTCGTACACCTGTGACAAAGATTAATTAAATTAGTAATACCAAACTAGTGACAGGTAATACAAACAAAGTAACATAGAATCAAACCAGCTACCTTCTGATTACAAGGCGAGTACAGCAGTACTATAATCACTCAACCACCAAGCTGACATAAAAACCGTCGTCGTCGTCGTCGTCGTCGTCGTCGTCGTCGTCGTCGTCGTCGTCGTCGTCGTCGTCGTCTACATTTTTACATTTTACATATTTACATGTTACATTTTAACATTTTTTATGATCAAGTCTTTCCCTTGCAACTGACCTGGTAGCCTCGTCTAGTATGAGGATGGATGGGATTTTCAGTAGAGCGCGGGCGATAGCTATCCTCTGTTTCTGGCCCCCAGACACGGTAACTCCTCTCTCCCCCAGAATGGTACTGTAGCCATCAGGGAACTGTCGGATAAAACTGTCAGCATTGGCCAGCCCAGCAGCCTCGTACACCTGTGACAAAGATTAATTAAATTAGTAATACCAAACTAGTGACAGGTAATACAAACAAAGTAACATAGAATCAAACCAGCTACCTTCTGATTACAGCAGTACTATAATCACTCAACCACCAAGCTGACATAAAAACTTTTACTCATACCAGTACTCATAACGTTTTTAATATGTTACATTTTAACAAGTTACCTTTAAGCATGTTACATTTTAAAAGGTTACAATTTTACATGTTACATTTTTACATGTTACATTTTAATATGTTACATTTTAACACGTTACATTTAAGCATGTTACATTTTAAAATGTTACATTTTAACACGTTAAATTTTAACATGTTACATTTTAACTTCTTATATTTCCACATGTTACATTTTTACATGTTACATTTTAACATGTTTTACGATCAAGTCTTTCCCTTGCAACTGACCTGGTAGCCTCTTCTAGTATGAGGATGGATGGGATTTTCAGTAGAGTGCGGGCGATAGCTATCCTCTGTTTCTGGCCCCCAGACACGGTAACTCCTCTCTTCCCCAGAATGGTACTGTAGCCATCAGGGAACTGTCGGATAAAACTGTCAGCATTGGCCAGCCCAGCAGCCTCGTACACCTGTGACAAAGATTAATTAAATTAGTAATACCAAACTAGTGACAGGTAATACAAACAAAGTAACATAGAATCAAACCAGCTACCTTCTGATTACAAGGCGAGTACAGCAGTACTATAATCACTCAACCAAGCTGACATAAAAACCGTCGTCGTCGTCGTCGTCGTCGTCGTCGTCGTCGTCGTCGTCGTCGTCGTCGTCGTCGTCGTCGTCGTCGTCGTCGTCGTCGTCGTCGTCGTCGTCGTCGTCGTCGTCGTCTACATTTTTACATTTTACATATTTACATGTTACATTTTAACATTTTTTATGATCAAGTCTTTCCCTTGCAACTGACCTGGTAGCCTCGTCTAGTATGAGGATGGATGGGATTTTCAGTAGAGCGCGGGCGATAGCTATCCTCTGTTTCTGGCCCCCAGACACGGTAACTCCTCTCTCCCCCAGAATGGTACTGTAGCCATCAGGGAACTGTCGGATAAAACTGTCAGCATTGGCCAGCCCAGCAGCCTCGTACACCTGTGACAAAGATTAATTAAATTAGTAATACCAAACTAGTGACAGGTAATACAAACAAAGTAACATAGAATCAAACCAGCTACCTTCTGATTACAGCAGTACTATAATCACTCAACCACCAAGCTGACATAAAAACTTTTACTCATACCAGTACTCATAACGTTTTTAATATGTTACATTTTAACAAGTTACCTTTAAGCATGTTACATTTTAAAAGGTTACAATTTTACATGTTACATTTTTACATGTTACATTTTAATATGTTACATTTATACACGTTACATTTAAGCATGTTACATTTTAAAATGTTACATTTTAACACGTTACATTTTAACATGTTACATTTTAACTTCTTATATTTCCACATGTTACATTTTTACATGTTACATTTTAACATGTTTTACGATCAAGTCTTTCCCTTGCAACTGACCTGGTAGCCTCTTCTAGTATGAGGATGGATGGGATTTTCAGTAGAGCGCGGGCGATAGCTATCCTCTGTTTCTGGCCCCCAGACACAGTAACTCCTCTCTCCCCCAGAATGGTACTGTAGCCATCAGGGAACTGTCGGATAAAACTGTCAGCATTGGCCAGCCCAGCAGCCTCGTACACCTGTGACAAAGATTAATTAAATTAGTAATACCAAACTAGTGACAGGTAATACAAACAAAGTAACATAGAATCAAACCAGCTACCTTCTGATTACAAGGCGAGTACAGCAGTACTATAATCACTCAACCAAGCTGACATAAAAACCGTCGTCGTCGTCGTCGTCGTCGTCGTCGTCGTCGTCGTCGTCGTCGTCGTCGTCGTCGTCGTCGTCGTCGTCGTCGTCGTCGTCGTCGTCGTCGTCGTCGTCGTCGTCGTCGTCGTCGTCGTCGTCGTCGTCGTCGTCGTCGTCGTCGTCGTCGTCGTCGTCGTCGTCGTCGTCGTCGTCGTCGTCGTCGTCGTCGTCGTCGTCGTCGTCGTCGTCGTCGTCGTCGTCGTCGTCGTCGTCGTCGTCGTCGTCGTCGCCGCCGCCGCCGCCGCCGCCGCCGCCGCCGCCGCCGCCGCCGCCGCCGCCGCCGCCGCCGCCGCCGCCGCCGCCGCGGCGTCGACTTCGTCGTCTACATTTTTACATTTTACATATTTACATGTTACATTTTAACATTTTTTATGATCAAGTCTTTCCCTTGCAACTGACCTGGTAGCCTCGTCTAGTATGAGGATGGATGGGATTTTCAGTAGAGCGCGGGCGATAGCTATCCTCTGTTTCTGGCCCCCAGACACGGTAACTCCTCTCTCCCCCAGAATGGTACTGTAGCCATCAGGGAACTGTCGGATAAAACTGTCAGCATTGGCCAGCCCAGCAGCCTCGTACACCTGTGACAAAGATTAATTAAATTAGTAATACCAAACTAGTGACAGGTAATACAAACAAAGTAACATAGAATCAAACCAGCTACCTTCTGATTACAGCAGTACTATAATCACTCAACCACCAAGCTGACATAAAAACTTTTACTCATACCAGTACTCATAACGTTTTTAATATGTTACATTTTAACAAGTTACCTTTAAGCATGTTACATTTTTAAAGGTTACAATTTTACATGTTACATTTTTACATGTTACATTTTAATATGTTACATTTTAACACGTTACATTTAAGCATGTTACATTTTAAAATGATACATTTTAACACGTTACATTTTAACATGTTACATTTTAACTTCTTATATTTCCACATGTTACATTTTTACATGTTACATTTTAACATGTTTTACGATCAAGTCATTCCCTTGCAACTGACCTGGTAGCCTCTTCTAGTATGAGGATGGATGGGATTTTCAGTAGAGCGCGGGCGATAGCTATCCTCTGTTTCTGGCCCCCAGACACGGTAACTCCTCTCTCCCCCAGAATGGTACTGTAGCCATCAGGGAACTGTCGGATAAAACTGTCAGCATTGGCCAGCCCAGCAGCCTCGTACACCTGTGACAAAGATTAATTAAATTAGTAATACCAAACTAGTGACAGGTAATACAAACAAAGTAACATAGAATCAAACCAGCTACCTTCTGATTACAGCAGTACTATAATCACTCAACCACCAAGCTGACATAAAAACTTTTACTCATACCAGTACTCATAACGTTTTTAATATGTTACATTTTAACAAGTTACCTTTAAGCATGTTACATTTTAAAAGGTTACAATTTTACATGTTACACTTTTACATGTTACATTTTAATATGTTACATTTTAACACGCTACATTTAAGCATGTTACATTTTAAAATGTTACATTTTAACACGTTACATTTTAACATGTTACATTTTAACTTCTTATATTTCCACATGTTACATTTTTACATGTTACATTTTAACATGTTTTACGATCAAGTCATTCCCTTGCAACTGACCTGGTAGCCTCTTCTAGTATGAGGATGGATGGGATTTTCAGTAGAGCGCGGGCGATAGCTATCCTCTGTTTCTGGCCCCCAGACACGGTAACTCCTCTCTTCCCCAGAATGGTACTGTAGCCATCAGGGAACTGTCGGATAAAACTGTCAGCATTGGCCAGCCCAGCAGCCTCGTACACCTGTGACAAAGATTAATTAAATTAGTAATACCAAACTAGTGACAGGTAATACAAACAAAGTAACATAGAATCAAACCAGCTACCTTCTGATTACAAGGCGAGTACAGCAGTACTATAATCACTCAACCAAGCTGACATAAAAACCGTCGTCGTCGTCGTCGTCGTCGTCGTCGTCGTCGTCGTCGTCGTCGTCGTCGTCGTCGTCGTCGTCGTCGTCGTCGTCGTCGTCGTCGTCTACATTTTTACATTTTACATATTTACATGTTACATTTTAACATTTTTTATGATCAAGTCTTTCCCTTGCAACTGACCTGGTAGCCTCGTCTAGTATGAGGATGGATGGGATTTTCAGTAGAGCGCGGGCGATAGCTATCCTCTGTTTCTGGCCCCCAGACACGGTAACTCCTCTCTCCCCCAGAATGGTACTGTAGCCATCAGGGAACTGTCGGATAAAACTGTCAGCATTGGCCAGCCCAGCAGCCTCGTACACCTGTGACAAAGATTAATTAAATTAGTAATACCAAACTAGTGACAGGTAATACAAACAAAGTAACATAGAATCAAACCAGCTACCTTCTGATTACAGCAGTACTATAATCACTCAACCACCAAGCTGACATAAAAACTTTTACTCATACCAGTACTCATAACGTTTTTAATATGTTACATTTTAACAAGTTACCTTTAAGCATGTTACATTTTAAAAGGTTACAATTTTACATGTTACATTTTTACATGTTACATTTTAATATGTTACATTTATACACGTTACATTTAAGCATGTTACATTTTAAAATGTTACATTTTAACACGTTACATTTTAACATGTTACATTTTAACTTCTTATATTTCCACATGTTACATTTTTACATGTTACATTTTAACATGTTTTACGATCAAGTCTTTCCCTTGCAACTGACCTGGTAGCCTCTTCTAGTATGAGGATGGATGGGATTTTCAGTAGAGCGCGGGCGATAGCTATCCTCTGTTTCTGGCCCCCAGACACAGTAACTCCTCTCTCCCCCAGAATGGTACTGTAGCCATCAGGGAACTGTCGGATAAAACTGTCAGCATTGGCCAGCCCAGCAGCCTCGTACACCTGTGACAAAGATTAATTAAATTAGTAATACCAAACTAGTGACAGGTAATACAAACAAAGTAACATAGAATCAAACCAGCTACCTTCTGATTACAAGGCGAGTACAGCAGTACTATAATCACTCAACCAAGCTGACATAAAAACCGTCGTCGTCGTCGTCGTCGTCGTCGTCGTCGTCGTCGTCGTCGTCGTCGTCGTCGTCGTCGTCGTCGTCGTCGTCGTCGTCGTCGTCGTCGTCGTCGTCGTCGTCGTCGTCGTCGTCGTCGTCGTCGTCGTCGTCGTCGTCGTCGTCGTCGTCGTCGTCGTCGTCGTCGTCGTCGTCGTCGTCGTCGTCGTCGTCGTCGTCGTCGTCGTCGTCGTCGTCGTCGTCGTCGTCGTCGTCGTCGTCGTCGTCGCCGCCGCCGCCGCCGCCGCCGCCGCCGCCGCCGCCGCCGCCGCCGCCGCCGCCGCCGCCGCCGCCGCCGCGGCGTCGACTTCGTCGTCTACATTTTTACATTTTACATATTTACATGTTACATTTTAACATTTTTTATGATCAAGTCTTTCCCTTGCAACTGACCTGGTAGCCTCGTCTAGTATGAGGATGGATGGGATTTTCAGTAGAGCGCGGGCGATAGCTATCCTCTGTTTCTGGCCCCCAGACACGGTAACTCCTCTCTCCCCCAGAATGGTACTGTAGCCATCAGGGAACTGTCGGATAAAACTGTCAGCATTGGCCAGCCCAGCAGCCTCGTACACCTGTGACAAAGATTAATTAAATTAGTAATACCAAACTAGTGACAGGTAATACAAACAAAGTAACATAGAATCAAACCAGCTACCTTCTGATTACAGCAGTACTATAATCACTCAACCACCAAGCTGACATAAAAACTTTTACTCATACCAGTACTCATAACGTTTTTAATATGTTACATTTTAACAAGTTACCTTTAAGCATGTTACATTTTTAAAGGTTACAATTTTACATGTTACATTTTTACATGTTACATTTTAATATGTTACATTTTAACACGTTACATTTAAGCATGTTACATTTTAAAATGATACATTTTAACACGTTACATTTTAACATGTTACATTTTAACTTCTTATATTTCCACATGTTACATTTTTACATGTTACATTTTAACATGTTTTACGATCAAGTCATTCCCTTGCAACTGACCTGGTAGCCTCTTCTAGTATGAGGATGGATGGGATTTTCAGTAGAGCGCGGGCGATAGCTATCCTCTGTTTCTGGCCCCCAGACACGGTAACTCCTCTCTCCCCCAGAATGGTACTGTAGCCATCAGGGAACTGTCGGATAAAACTGTCAGCATTGGCCAGCCCAGCAGCCTCGTACACCTGTGACAAAGATTAATTAAATTAGTAATACCAAACTAGTGACAGGTAATACAAACAAAGTAACATAGAATCAAACCAGCTACCTTCTGATTACAGCAGTACTATAATCACTCAACCACCAAGCTGACATAAAAACTTTTACTCATACCAGTACTCATAACGTTTTTAATATGTTACATTTTAACAAGTTACCTTTAAGCATGTTACATTTTAAAAGGTTACAATTTTACATGTTACACTTTTACATGTTACATTTTAATATGTTACATTTTAACACGCTACATTTAAGCATGTTACATTTTAAAATGTTACATTTTAACACGTTACATTTTAACATGTTACATTTTAACTTCTTATATTTCCACATGTTACATTTTTACATGTTACATTTTAACATGTTTTACGATCAAGTCATTCCCTTGCAACTGACCTGGTAGCCTCTTCTAGTATGAGGATGGATGGGATTTTCAGTAGAGCGCGGGCGATAGCTATCCTCTGTTTCTGGCCCCCAGACACGGTAACTCCTCTCTTCCCCAGAATGGTACTGTAGCCATCAGGGAACTGTCGGATAAAACTGTCAGCATTGGCCAGCCCAGCAGCCTCGTACACCTGTGACAAAGATTAATTAAATTAGTAATACCAAACTAGTGACAGGTAATACAAACAAAGTAACATAGAATCAAACCAGCTACCTTCTGATTACAAGGCGAGTACAGCAGTACTATAATCACTCAACCAAGCTGACATAAAAACCGTCGTCGTCGTCGTCGTCGTCGTCGTCGTCGTCGTCGTCGTCGTCGTCGTCGTCGTCGTCGTCGTCGTCGTCGTCGTCGTCGTCGTCGTCGTCGTCGTCGTCGTCGTCGTCTACATTTTTACATTTTACATATTTACATGTTACATTTTAACATTTTTTATGATCAAGTCTTTCCCTTGCAACTGACCTGGTAGCCTCGTCTAGTATGAGGATGGATGGGATTTTCAGTAGAGCGCGGGCGATAGCTATCCTCTGTTTCTGGCCCCCAGACACGGTAACTCCTCTCTCCCCCAGAATGGTACTGTAGCCATCAGGGAACTGTCGGATAAAACTGTCAGCATTGGCCAGCCCAGCAGCCTCGTACACCTGTGACAAAGATTAATTAAATTAGTAATACCAAACTAGTGACAGGTAATACAAACAAAGTAACATAGAATCAAACCAGCTACCTTCTGATTACAGCAGTACTATAATCACTCAACCACCAAGCTGACATAAAAACTTTTACTCATACCAGTACTCATAACGTTTTTAATATGTTACATTTTAACAAGTTACCTTTAAGCATGTTACATTTTAAAAGGTTACAATTTTACATGTTACATTTTTGCATGTTACATTTTAATATGTTACATTTTAACACGTTACATTTAAGCATGTTACATTTTAAAATGTTACATTTTAACACGTTAAATTTTAACATGTTACATTTTAACTTCTTATATTTCCACATGTTACATTTTTACATGTTACATTTTAACATGTTTTACGATCAAGTCTTTCCCTTGCAACTGACCTGGTAGCCTCTTCTAGTATGAGGATGGATGGGATTTTCAGTAGAGCGCGGGCGATAGCTATCCTCTGTTTCTGGCCCCCAGACACGGTAACTCCTCTCTCCCCCAGAATGGTACTGTAGCCATCAGGGAACTGTCGGATAAAACTGTCAGCATTGGCCAGCCCAGCAGCCTCGTACACCTGTGACAAAGATTAATTAAATTAGTAATACCAAACTAGTGACAGGTAATACAAACAAAGTAACATAGAATCAAACCAGCTACCTTCTGATTACAAGGCGAGTACAGCAGTACTATAATCACTCAACCAAGCTGACATAAAAACCGTCGTCGTCGTCGTCGTCGTCGTCGTCGTCGTCGTCGTCGTCGTCGTCGTCGTCGTCGTCGTCGTCGTCGTCGTCGTCGTCGTCGTCGTCGTCGTCGTCGTCGTCGTCGTCGTCGTCGTCGTCGTCGTCGTCGTCGTCGTCGTCGTCGTCGTCGTCGTCGTCGTCGTCGTCGTCGTCGTCGTCGTCGTCGTCGTCGTCGTCGTCGTCGTCGTCGTCGTCGTCGTCGTCGTCGTCGTCGTCGTCGTCGTCGTCGTCGTCGTCGTCGTCGTCGTCGTCGACTTCGTCGTCTACATTTTTACATTTTACATATTTACATGTTACATTTTAACATTTTTTATGATCAAGTCTTTCCCTTGCAACTGACCTGGTAGCCTCGTCTAGTATGAGGATGGATGGGATTTTCAGTAGAGCGCGGGCGATAGCTATCCTCTGTTTCTGGCCCCCAGACACGGTAACTCCTCTCTCCCCCAGAATGGTACTGTAGCCATCAGGGAACTGTCGGATAAAACTGTCAGCATTGGCCAGCCCAGCAGCCTCGTACACCTGTGACAAAGATTAATTAAATTAGTAATACCAAACTAGTGACAGGTAATACAAACAAAGTAACATAGAATCAAACCAGCTACCTTCTGATTACAGCAGTACTATAATCACTCAACCACCAAGCTGACATAAAAACTTTTACTCATACCAGTACTCATAACGTTTTTAATATGTTACATTTTAACAAGTTACCTTTAAGCATGTTACATTTTAAAAGGTTACAATTTTACATGTTACATTTTTACATGTTACATTTTAATATGTTACATTTTAACACGTAACATTTAAGCATGTTACATTTTAAAATGTTACATTTTAACACGTTACATTTTAACATGTTACATTTTAACTTCTTATATTTCCACATGTTACATTTTTACATGTTACATTTTAACATGTTTTACGATCAAGTCTTTCCCTTGCAACTGACCTGGTAGCCTCTTCTAGTATGAGGATGGATGGTTACATTTTAAAAGGTTACAATTTTACATGTTACATTTTTACATGTTACATTTTAATATGTTACATTTTAACACATTACATTTAAGCATGTTACATTTTAAAATGTTACATTTTAACACGTTACATTTTAACATGTTACATTTTAACTTCTTATATTTCCACATGTTACATTTTTACATGTTACATTTTAACATGTTTTACGATCAAGTCTTTCCCTTGCAACTGACCTGGAAGCCTCTTCTAGTATGAGGATGGATGGGATTTTCAGTAGAGCGCGGGCGATAGCTATCCTCTGTTTCTGGCCCCCAGACACGGTAACTCTTCTCTCCCCCAGAATGGTACTGTAGCCATCAGGGAACTGTCGGATAAAACTGTCAGCAGCGTCGTCGTCGTCGTCGTCGTCGTCGTCGTCGTCGTCGTCGTCGTCGTCGTCGTCGTCGTCGTCGTCGTCGTTGTCGTCGTCGTCGTCGTCGTCGTCGTCGTCGTCGTCGTCGTCGTCGTCGTCGTCGTCGTCGTCGTCGTCGTCGACTTCGTCGTCTACATTTTTACATTTTACATATTTACATGTTACATTTTAACATTTTTTATGATCAAGTCTTTCCCTTGCAACTGACCTGGTAGCCTCGTCTAGTATGAGGATGGATGGGATTTTCAGTAGAGCGCGGGCGATAGCTATCCTCTGTTTCTGGCCCCCAGACACGGTAACTCCTCTCTCCCCCAGAATGGTACTGTAGCCATCAGGGAACTGTCGGATAAAACTGTCAGCATTGGCCAGCCCAGCAGCCTCGTACACCTGTGACAAAGATTAATTAAATTAGTAATACCAAACTAGTGACAGGTAATACAAACAAAGTAACATAGAATCAAACCAGCTACCTTCTGATTACAGCAGTACTATAATCACTCAACCACCAAGCTGACATAAAAACTTTTACTCATACCAGTACTCATAACGTTTTTAATATGTTACATTTTAACAAGTTACCTTTAAGCATGTTACATTTTAAAAGGTTACAATTTTACATGTTACATTTTTACATGTTACATTTTAATATGTTACATTTTAACACGTTACATTTAAGCATGTTACATTTTAAAATGTTACATTTTAACACGTTACATTTTAACATGTTACATTTTAACTTCTTATATTTCCACATGTTACATTTTTACATGTTACATTTTAACATGTTTTACGATCAAGTCTTTCCCTTGCAACTGACCTGGTAGCCTCTTCTAGTATGAGGATGGATGTGGATGGTTACATTTTAAAAGGTTACAATTTTACATGTTACATTTTTACATGTTACATTTTAATATGTTACATTTTAACACATTACATTTAAGCATGTTACATTTTAAAATGTTACATTTTAACACGTTACATTTTAACATGTTACATTTTAACTTCTTATATTTCCACATGTTACATTTTTACATGTTACATTTTAACATGTTTTACGATCAAGTCTTTCCCTTGCAACTGACCTGGTAGCCTCTTCTAGTATGAGGATGGATGGGATTTTCAGTAGAGCGCGGGCGATAGCTATCCTCTGTTTCTGGCCCCCAGACACGGTAACTCTTCTCTCCCCCAGAATGGTACTGTAGCCATCAGGGAACTGTCGGATAAAACTGTCAGCAGCGTCGTCGTCGTCGTCGTCGTCGTCGTCGTCGTCGTCGTCGTCGTCGTCGTCGTCGTCGTCGTCGTCGTTGTCGTCGTCGTTGTCGTCGTCGTCGTCGTCGTCGTCGTCGTCGTCGTCGTCGTCGTCGTCGTCGTCGTCGACTTCGTCGTCTACATTTTTACATTTTACATATTTACATGTTACATTTTAACATTTTTTATGATCAAGTCTTTCCCTTGCAACTGACCTGGTAGCCTCGTCTAGTATGAGGATGGATGGGATTTTCAGTAGAGCGCGGGCGATAGCTATCCTCTGTTTCTGGCCCCCAGACACGGTAACTCCTCTCTCCCCCAGAATGGTACTGTAGCCATCAGGGAACTGTCGGATAAAACTGTCAGCATTGGCCAGCCCAGCAGCCTCGTACACCTGTGACAAAGATTAATTAAATTAGTAATACCAAACTAGTGACAGGTAATACAAACAAAGTAACATAGAATCAAACCAGCTACCTTCTGATTACAGCAGTACTATAATCACTCAACCACCAAGCTGACATAAAAACTTTTACTCATACCAGTACTCATAACGTTTTTAATATGTTACATTTTAACAAGTTACCTTTAAGCATGTTACATTTTAAAAGGTTACAATTTTACATGTTACATTTTTACATGTTACATTTTAATATGTTACATTTTAACACGTTACATTTAAGCATGTTACATTTTAAAATGTTACATTTTAACACGTTACATTTTAACATGTTACATTTTAACTTCTTATATTTCCACATGTTACATTTTTACATGTTACATTTTAACATGTTTTACGATCAAGTCTTTCCCTTGCAACTGACCTGGTAGCCTCTTCTAGTATGAGGATGGATGGGATTTTCAGTAGAGCGCGGGCGATAGCTATCCTCTGTTTCTGGCCCCCAGACACGGTAACTCCTCTCTCCCCCAGAATGGTACTGTAGCCATCAGGGAACTGGCGGATAAAACTGTCAGCATTGGCCAGCCCAGCAGCCTCGTACACCTGTGACAAAGATTAATTAAATTAGTAATACCAAACTAGTGACAGGTAATACAAACAAAGTAACATAGAATCAAACCAGCTACCTTCTGATTACAAGGCGAGTACAGCAGTACTATAATCACTCAACCAAGCTGACATAAAAACCGTCGTCGTCGTCGTCGTCGTCGTCGTCGTCGTCGTCGTCGTCGTCGTCGTCGTCGTCGTCGTCGTCGTCGTCGTCGTCGTCGTCGTCGTCGTCGTCGTCGTCGTCGTCGTCGTCGTCGTCGTCGTCGTCGTCGTCGTCGTCGTCGTCGTCGTCGTCGTCGTCGTCGTCGTCGTCGTCGTCGTCGTCGTCGTCGTCGTCGTCGTCGTCGTCGTCGTCGCAGTCGTCGTCGTCGTCGTCGTCGTCGTCGTCGTCGTCGTCGTCGTCGTCGTCGTCGTCGTCGTCGTCGTCGTCGTCGTCGTCGTCGTCGTCGTCGTCGTCGTCGTCGTCGTCGTCGTCGTCGTCGTCGTCGTCGTCGTCGTCGTCGTCGTCGACTTCGTCGTCTACATTTTTACATTTTACATATTTACATGTTACATTTTAACATTTTTTATGATCAAGTCTTTCCCTTGCAACTGACCTGGTAGCCTCGTCTAGTATGAGGATGGATGGGATTTTCAGTAGAGCGCGGGCGATAGCTATCCTCTGTTTCTGGCCCCCAGACACGGTAACTCCTCTCTCCCCCAGAATGGTACTGTAGCCATCAGGGAACTGTCGGATAAAACTGTCAGCATTGGCCAGCCCAGCAGCCTCGTACACCTGTGACAAAGATTAATTAAATTAGTAATACCAAACTAGTGACAGGTAATACAAACAAAGTAACATAGAATCAAACCAGCTACCTTCTGATTACAGCAGTACTATAATCACTCAACCACCAAGCTGACATAAAAACTTTTACTCATACCAGTACTCATAACGTTTTTAATATGTTACATTTTAACAAGTTACCTTTAAGCATGTTACATTTTAAAAGGTTACAATTTTACATGTTACATTTTTACATGTTACATTTTAATATGTTACATTTTAACACGTTACATTTAAGCATGTTACATTTTAAAATGATACATTTTAACACGTTACATTTTAACATGTTACATTTTAACTTCTTATATTTCCACATGTTACATTTTTACATGTTACATTTTAACATGTTTTACGATCAAGTCATTCCCTTGCAACTGACCTGGTAGCCTCTTCTAGTATGAGGATGGATGGGATTTTCAGTAGAGCGCGGGCGATAGCTATCCTCTGTTTCTGGCCCCCAGACACGGTAACTCCTCTCTCCCCCAGAATGGTACTGTAGCCATCAGGGAACTGTCGGATAAAACTGTCAGCATTGGCCAGCCCAGCAGCCTCGTACACCTGTGACAAAGATTAATTAAATTAGTAATACCAAACTAGTGACAGGTAATACAAACAAAGTAACATAGAATCAAACCAGCTACCTTCTGATTACAGCAGTACTATAATCACTCAACCACCAAGCTGACATAAAAACTTTTACTCATACCAGTACTCATAACGTTTTTAATATGTTACATTTTAACAAGTTACCTTTAAGCATGTTACATTTTAAAAGGTTACAATTTTACATGTTACACTTTTACATGTTACATTTTAATATGTTACATTTTAACACGCTACATTTAAGCATGTTACATTTTAAAATGTTACATTTTAACACGTTACATTTTAACATGTTACATTTTAACTTCTTATATTTCCACATGTTACATTTTTACATGTTACATTTTAACATGTTTTACGATCAAGTTATTCCCTTGCAACTGACCTGGTAGCCTCTTCTAGTATGAGGATGGATGGGATTTTCAGTAGAGCGCGGGCGATAGCTATCCTCTGTTTCTGGCCCCCAGACACGGTAACTCCTCTCTCCCCCAGAATGGTACTGTAGCCATCAGGGAACTGTCGGATAAAACTGTCAGCATTGGCCAGCCCAGCAGCCTCGTACACCTGTGACAAAGATTAATTAAATTAGTAATACCAAACTAGTGACAGGTAATACAAACAAAGTAACATAGAATCAAACCAGCTACCTTCTGATTACAAGGCGAGTACAGCAGTACTATAATCACTCAACCACCAAGCTGACATAAAAACCGTCGTCGTCGTCGTCGTCGTCGTCGTCTACATTTTTACATTTTACATATTTACATGTTACATTTTAACATTTTTTATGATCAAGTCTTTCCCTTGCAACTGACCTGGTAGCCTCGTCTAGTATGAGGATGGATGGGATTTTCAGTAGAGCGCGGGCGATAGCTATCCTCTGTTTCTGGCCCCCAGACACGGTAACTCCTCTCTCCCCCAGAATGGTACTGTAGCCATCAGGGAACTGTCGGATAAAACTGTCAGCATTGGCCAGCCCAGCAGCCTCGTACACCTGTGACAAAGATTAATTAAATTAGTAATACCAAACTAGTGACAGGTAATACAAACAAAGTAACATAGAATCAAACCAGCTACCTTCTGATTACAAGGCGAGTACAGCAGTACTATAATCACTCAACCACCAAGCTGACATAAAAATCGTCGTCGTCGTCGTCGTCGTCGTCGTCGTCGTCGTCGTCGTCGTCGTCGTCGTCGTCGTCGTCGTCGTCGTCGTCGTCGTCGTCGTCGTCGTCGTCGTCGTCGTCGTCGTCGTCGTCGTCGTCGTCGTCGTCGTCGTCGTCGTCGTCGTCGTCGTCGTCGTCGTCGTCGTCGTCGTCGTCGTCGTCGTCGTCGTCGTCGTCGTCGTCGTCGTCGTCGTCGTCGTCGTCGTCGTCGTCGTCGTCGTCGTCGTCGTCGTCGTCGTCGTCGTCGTCTACATTTTTACATTTTACATATTTACATGTTACATTTTAACATTTTTTATGATCAAGTCTTTCCCTTGCAACTGACCTGGTAGCCTCGTCTAGTATGAGGATGGATGGGATTTTCAGTAGAGCGCGGGCGATAGCTATCCTCTGTTTCTGGCCCCCAGACACGGTAACTCCTCTCTCCCCCAGAATGGTACTGTAGCCATCAGGGAACTGTCGGATAAAACTGTCAGCATTGGCCAGCCCAGCAGCCTCGTACACCTGTGACAAAGATTAATTAAATTAGTAATACCAAACTAGTGACAGGTAATACAAACAAAGTAACATAGAATCAAACCAGCTACCTTCTGATTACAAGGCGAGTACAGCAGTACTATAATCACTCAACCACCAAGCTGACATAAAAACTTTTACTCATACCAGTACTCATAACGTTTTTAATATGTTACATTTTAAGCAGTTACCTTTAAGCATGTTACATTTTAAAAGGTTACAATTTTACATGTTACACTTTTACATGTTACATTTTAATATGTTACATTTTAACACGCTACATTTAAGCATGTTACATTTTAAAATGTTACATTTTAACACGTTACATTTTAACATGTTACATTTTAACTTCTTATATTTCCACATGTTACATTTTTACATGTTACATTTTAACATGTTTTACGATCAAGTCATTCCCTTGCAACTGACCTGGTAGCCTCTTCTAGTATGAGGATGGATGGGATTTTCAGTAGAGCGCGGGCGATAGCTATCCTCTGTTTCTGGCCCCCAGACACGGTAACTCCTCTCTCCCCCAGAATGGTACTGTAGCCATCAGGGAACTGTCGGATAAAACTGTCAGCATTGGCCAGCCCAGCAGCCTCGTACACCTGTGACAAAGATTAATTAAATTAGTAATACCAAACTAGTGACAGGTAATACAAACAAAGTAACATAGAATCAAACCAGCTACCTTCTGATTACAAGGCGAGTACAGCAGTACTATAATCACTCAACCACCAAGCTGACATAAAAATTTTCGTCGTCGTCGTCGTCGTCGTCGTCGTCGTCGTCGTCGTCGTCGTCGTCGTCGTCGTCGTCGTCGTCGTCGTCGTCGTCGTCGTCGTCGTCGTCGTCGTCGTCGTCGTCGTCGTCGTCGTCGTCGTCGTCGTCGTCGTCGTCGTCGTCGTCGTCGTCGTCGTCGTCGTCGTCGTCGTCGTCGTCGTCGTCGTCGTCGTCGTCGTCGTCGTCGTCGTCGTCGTCGTCGTCGTCGTCGTCGTCGTCGTCGTCGTCGTCGTCGTCGTCGTCGTCGTCGTCGTCGTCGTCGTCGTCGTCGTCGTCGTCGTCGTCGTCGTCGTCGTCGTCGTCGTCGTCGTCGTCGTCGTCGTCGTCGTCGTCGTCGTCGTCGTCGTCGTCGTCGTCGTCGTCGTCGTCGTCGTCGTCGTCGTCGTCGTCGTCGTCGTCGTCGTCGTCGTCGTCGTCGTCGTCGTCGTCGTCGTCGTCGTCGTCGTCGTCGTCGTCGTCGTCGTCGTCGTCGTCGTCGTCGTCGTCGTCGTCGTCGTCGTCGTCGTCGTCGTCGTCGTCGTCGTCGTCGTCGTCGTCGTCGTCGTCGTCGTCGTCGTCGTCGTCGTCGTCGTCGTCGTCGTCGTCGTCGTCTACATTTTTACATTTTACATATTTACATGTTACATTTTAACATTTTTTATGATCAAGTCTTTCCCTTGCAACTGACCTGGTAGACTCGTCTAGTATGAGGATGGATGGGATTTTCAGTAGAGCGCGGGCGATAGCTATCCTCTGTTTCTGGCCCCCAGACACGGTAACTCCTCTCTCCCCCAGAATGGTACTGTAGCCATCAGGGAACTGTCGGATAAAACTGTCAGCATTGGCCAGCCCAGCAGCCTCGTACACCTGTGACAAAGATTAATTAAATTAGTAATACCAAACTAGTGACAGGTAATACAAACAAAGTAACATAGAATCAAACCAGCTACCTTCTGATTACAGCAGTACTATAATCACTATAATCACTCAACCACCAAGCTGACATAAAAACTTTTACTCATACCAGTACTCATAACGTTTTTAATATGTTACATTTTAACAAGTTACCTTTAAGCATGTTACATTTTAAAAGGTTACAATTTTACATGTTACACTTTTACATGTTACATTTTAATATGTTACATTTTAACACGCTACATTTAAGCATGTTACATTTTAAAATGTTACATTTTAACACGTTACATTTTAACATGTTACATTTTAACTTCTTATATTTCCACATGTTACATTTTTACATGTTACATTTTAACATGTTTTACGATCAAGTCTTTCCCTTGCAACTGACCTGGTAGCCTCTTCTAGTATGAGGATGGATGGGATTTTCAGTAGAGCGCGGGCGATAGCTATCCTCTGTTTCTGGCCCCCAGACACGGTAACTCTTCTCTCCCCCAGAATGGTACTGTAGCCATCAGGGAACTGGCGGATAAAACTGTCAGCATTGGCCAGCCCAGCAGCCTCGTACACCTGTGACAAAGATTAATTAAATTAGTAATACCAAACTAGTGACAGGTAATACAAACAAAGTAACATAGAATCAAACCAGCTACCTTCTGATTACAAGGCGAGTACAGCAGTACTATAATCACTCAACCAAGCTGACATAAAAACCGTCGTCGTCGTCGTCGTCGTCGTCGTCGTCGTCGTCGTCGTCGTCGTCGTCGTCGTCGTCGTCGTCGTCGTCGTCGTCGTCGTCGTCGTCGTCGTCGTCGTCGTCGTCGTCGTCGTCGTCGTCGTCGTCGTCGTCGTCGTCGTCGTCGTCGTCGTCGTCGTCGTCGTCGTCGTCGTCGTCGTCGTCGCAGTCGTCGTCGTCGTCGTCGTCGTCGTCGTCGTCGTCGTCGTCGTCGTCGTCGTCGTCGTCGTCGTCGTCGTCGTCGTCGTCGTCGTCGTCGTCGTCGTCGTCGTCGTCGTCGTCGTCGTCGTCGTCGTCGTCGTCGTCGTCGTCGTCGTCGACTTCGTCGTCTACATTTTTACATTTTACATATTTACATGTTACATTTTAACATTTTTTATGATCAAGTCTTTCCCTTGCAACTGACCTGGTAGCCTCGTCTAGTATGAGGATGGATGGGATTTTCAGTAGAGCGCGGGCGATAGCTATCCTCTGTTTCTGGCCCCCAGACACGGTAACTCCTCTCTCCCCCAGAATGGTACTGTAGCCATCAGGGAACTGTCGGATAAAACTGTCAGCATTGGCCAGCCCAGCAGCCTCGTACACCTGTGACAAAGATTAATTAAATTATTAATACCAAACTAGTGACAGGTAATACAAACAAAGTAACATAGAATCAAACCAGCTACCTTCTGATTACAGCAGTACTATAATCACTCAACCACCAAGCTGACATAAAAACTTTTACTCATACCAGTACTCATAACGTTTTTAATATGTTACATTTTAACAAGTTACCTTTAAGCATGTTACATTTTAAAAGGTTACAATTTTACATGTTACATTTTTACATGTTACATTTTAATATGTTACATTTTAACACGTTACATTTAAGCATGTTACATTTTAAAATGATACATTTTAACACGTTACATTTTAACATGTTACATTTTAACTTCTTATATTTCCACATGTTACATTTTTACATGTTACATTTTAACATGTTTTACGATCAAGTCATTCCCTTGCAACTGACCTGGTAGCCTCTTCTAGTATGAGGATGGATGGGATTTTCAGTAGAGCGCGGGCGATAGCTATCCTCTGTTTCTGGCCCCCAGACACGGTAACTCCTCTCTCCCCCAGAATGGTACTGTAGCCATCAGGGAACTGTCGGATAAAACTGTCAGCATTGGCCAGCCCAGCAGCCTCGTACACCTGTGACAAAGATTAATTAAATTAGTAATACCAAACTAGTGACAGGTAATACAAACAAAGTAACATAGAATCAAACCAGCTACCTTCTGATTACAGCAGTACTATAATCACTCAACCACCAAGCTGACATAAAAACTTTTACTCATACCAGTACTCATAACGTTTTTAATATGTTACATTTTAACAAGTTACCTTTAAGCATGTTACATTTTAAAAGGTTACAATTTTACATGTTACACTTTTACATGTTACATTTTAATATGTTACATTTTAACACGCTACATTTAAGCATGTTACATTTTAAAATGTTACATTTTAACACGTTACATTTTAACATGTTACATTTTAACTTCTTATATTTCCACATGTTACATTTTTACATGTTACATTTTAACATGTTTTACGATCAAGTTATTCCCTTGCAACTGACCTGGTAGCCTCTTCTAGTATGAGGATGGATGGGATTTTCAGTAGAGCGCGGGCGATAGCTATCCTCTGTTTCTGGCCCCCAGACACGGTAACTCCTCTCTCCCCCAGAATGGTACTGTAGCCATCAGGGAACTGTCGGATAAAACTGTCAGCATTGGCCAGCCCAGCAGCCTCGTACACCTGTGACAAAGATTAATTAAATTAGTAATACCAAACTAGTGACAGGTAATACAAACAAAGTAACATAGAATCAAACCAGCTACCTTCTGATTACAAGGCGAGTACAGCAGTACTATAATCACTCAACCACCAAGCTGACATAAAAACCGTCGTCGTCGTCGTCGTCGTCGTCGTCGTCGTCGTCGTCGTCGTCGTCGTCGTCGTCGTCGTCGTCGTCGTCGTCTACATTTTTACATTTTACATATTTACATGTTACATTTTAACATTTTTTATGATCAAGTCTTTCCCTTGCAACTGACCTGGTAGCCTCGTCTAGTATGAGGATGGATGGGATTTTCAGTAGAGCGCGGGCGATAGCTATCCTCTGTTTCTGGCCCCCAGACACGGTAACTCCTCTCTCCCCCAGAATGGTACTGTAGCCATCAGGGAACTGTCGGATAAAACTGTCAGCATTGGCCAGCCCAGCAGCCTCGTACACCTGTGACAAAGATTAATTAAATTAGTAATACCAAACTAGTGACAGGTAATACAAACAAAGTAACATAGAATCAAACCAGCTACCTTCTGATTACAAGGCGAGTACAGCAGTACTATAATCACTCAACCACCAAGCTGACATAAAAATCGTCGTCGTCGTCGTCGTCGTCGTCGTCGTCGTCGTCGTCGTCGTCGTCGTCGTCGTCGTCGTCGTCGTCGTCGTCGTCGTCGTCGTCGTCGTCGTCGTCGTCGTCGTCGTCGTCGTCGTCGTCGTCGTCGTCGTCGTCGTCGTCGTCGTCGTCGTCGTCGTCGTCGTCGTCGTCGTCGTCGTCGTCGTCGTCGTCGTCGTCGTCGTCGTCGTCGTCGTCGTCGTCGTCGTCGTCGTCGTCGTCGTCGTCGTCGTCGTCGTCGTCGTCGTCGTCGTCGTCGTCGTCGTCGTCGTCGTCGTCGTCGTCGTCGTCGTCGTCGTCGTCGTCGTCGTCGTCGTCGTCGTCGTCGTCGTCGTCGTCGTCGTCGTCGTCGTCGTCGTCGTCGTCGTCGTCGTCGTCGTCGTCGTCGTCTACATTTTTACATTTTACATATTTACATGTTACATTTTAACATTTTTTATGATCAAGTCTTTCCCTTGCAACTGACCTGGTAGCCTCGTCTAGTATGAGGATGGATGGGATTTTCAGTAGAGCGCGGGCGATAGCTATCCTCTGTTTCTGGCCCCCAGACACGGTAACTCCTCTCTCCCCCAGAATGGTACTGTAGCCATCAGGGAACTGTCGGATAAAACTGTCAGCATTGGCCAGCCCAGCAGCCTCGTACACCTGTGACAAAGATTAATTAAATTAGTAATACCAAACTAGTGACAGGTAATACAAACAAAGTAACATAGAATCAAACCAGCTACCTTCTGATTACAGCAGTACTATAATCACTCAACCACCAAGCTGACATAAAAACTTTTACTCATACCAGTACTCATAACGTTTTTAATATGTTACATTTTAAGCAGTTACCTTTAAGCATGTTACATTTTAAAAGGTTACAATTTTACATGTTACACTTTTACATGTTACATTTTAATATGTTACATTTTAACACGCTACATTTAAGCATGTTACATTTTAAAATGTTACATTTTAACACGTTACATTTTAACATGTTACATTTTAACTTCTTATATTTCCACATGTTACATTTTTACATGTTACATTTTAACATGTTTTACGATCAAGTCATTCCCTTGCAACTGACCTGGTAGCCTCTTCTAGTATGAGGATGGATGGGATTTTCAGTAGAGCGCGGGCGATAGCTATCCTCTGTTTCTGGCCCCCAGACACGGTAACTCCTCTCTCCCCCAGAATGGTACTGTAGCCATCAGGGAACTGTCGGATAAAACTGTCAGCATTGGCCAGCCCAGCAGCCTCGTACACCTGTGACAAAGATTAATTAAATTAGTAATACCAAACTAGTGACAGGTAATACAAACAAAGTAACATAGAATCAAACCAGCTACCTTCTGATTACAAGGCGAGTACAGCAGTACTATAATCACTCAACCACCAAGCTGACATAAAAATCGTCGTCGTCGTCGTCGTCGTCGTCGTCGTCGTCGTCGTCGTCGTCGTCGTCGTCGTCGTCGTCGTCGTCGTCGTCGTCGTCGTCGTCGTCGTCGTCGTCGTCGTCGTCGTCGTCGTCGTCGTCGTCGTCGTCGTCGTCGTCGTCGTCGTCGTCGTCGTCGTCGTCGTCGTCGTCGTCGTCGTCGTCGTCGTCGTCGTCGTCGTCGTCGTCGTCGTCGTCGTCGTCGTCGTCGTCGTCGTCGTCGTCGTCGTCGTCGTCGTCGTCGTCGTCGTCGTCGTCGTCGTCGTCGTCGTCGTCGTCGTCGTCGTCGTCGTCGTCGTCGTCGTCGTCGTCGTCGTCGTCGTCGTCGTCGTCGTCGTCGTCGTCGTCGTCGTCTACATTTTTACATTTTACATATTTACATGTTACATTTTAACATTTTTTATGATCAAGTCTTTCCCTTGCAACTGACCTGGTAGACTCGTCTAGTATGAGGATGGATGGGATTTTCAGTAGAGCGCGGGCGATAGCTATCCTCTGTTTCTGGCCCCCAGACACGGTAACTCCTCTCTCCCCCAGAATGGTACTGTAGCCATCAGGGAACTGTCGGATAAAACTGTCAGCATTGGCCAGCCCAGCAGCCTCGTACACCTGTGACAAAGATTAATTAAATTAGTAATACCAAACTAGTGACAGGTAATACAAACAAAGTAACATAGAATCAAACCAGCTACCTTCTGATTACAGCAGTACTATAATCACTCAACAACCACCAAGCTGACATAAAAACTTTTACTCATACCAGTACTCATAACGTTTTTAATATGTTACATTTTAACAAGTTACCTTTAAGCATGTTACATTTTAAAAGGTTACAATTTTACATGTTACACTTTTACATGTTACATTTTAATATGTTACATTTTAACACGCTACATTTAAGCATGTTACATTTTAAAATGTTACATTTTAACACGTTACATTTTAACATGTTACATTTTAACTTCTTATATTTCCACATGTTACATTTTTACATGTACATGTTACATTTTTACATGTTACATTTTAACATGTTTTACGATCAAGTCATTCCCTTGCAACTGACCTGGTAGCCTCTTCTAGTATGAGGATGGATGGGATTTTCAGTAGAGCGCGGGCGATAGCTATCCTCTGTTTCTGGCCCCCAGACACGGTAACTCCTCTCTCCCCCAGAATGGTACTGTAGCCATCAGGGAACTGTCGGATAAAACTGTCAGCATTGGCCAGCCCAGCAGCCTCGTACACCTGTGACAAAGATTAATTAAATTAGTAATACCAAACTAGTGACAGGTAATACAAACAAAGTAACATAGAATCAAACCAGCTACCTTCTGATTACAAGGCGAGTACAGCAGTACTATAATCACTCAACCACCAAGCTGACATAAAAATCGTCGTCGTCGTCGTCGTCGTCGTCGTCGTCGTCGTCGTCGTCGTCGTCGTCGTCGTCGTCGTCGTCGTCGTCGTCGTCGTCGTCGTCGTCGTCGTCGTCGTCGTCGTCGTCGTCGTCGTCGTCGTCGTCGTCGTCGTCGTCGTCGTCGTCGTCGTCGTCGTCGTCGTCGTCGTCGTCGTCGTCGTCGTCGTCGTCGTCGTCGTCGTCGTCGTCGTCGTCGTCGTCGTCGTCGTCGTCGTCGTCGTCGTCGTCGTCGTCGTCGTCGTCGTCGTCGTCGTCGTCGTCGTCGTCGTCGTCGTCGTCGTCGTCGTCGTCGTCGTCGTCGTCGTCGTCGTCGTCGTCGTCGTCGTCGTCGTCGTCGTCGTCGTCGTCGTCGTCGTCGTCGTCGTCGTCGTCGTCGTCGTCGTCGTCGTCGTCGTCGTCGTCGTCGTCGTCGTCGTCGTCGTCGTCGTCGTCGTCGTCGTCGTCGTCGTCGTCGTCGTCGTCGTCGTCGTCGTCGTCGTCGTCGTCGTCGTCGTCGTCGTCGTCGTCGTCGTCGTCTACATTTTTACATTTTACATATTTACATGTTACATTTTAACATTTTTTATGATCAAGTCTTTCCCTTGCAACTGACCTGGTAGCCTCGTCTAGTATGAGGATGGATGGGATTTTCAGTAGAGCGCGGGCGATAGCTATCCTCTGTTTCTGGCCCCCAGACACGGTAACTCCTCTCTCCCCCAGAATGGTACTGTAGCCATCAGGGAACTGTCGGATAAAACTGTCAGCATTGGCCAGCCCAGCAGCCTCGTACACCTGTGACAAAGATTAATTAAATTAGTAATACCAAACTAGTGACAGGTAATACAAACAAAGTAACATAGAATCAAACCAGCTACCTTCTGATTACAAGGCGAGTACAGCAGTACTATAATCACTCAACCACCAAGCTGACATAAAAATCGTCGTCGTCGTCGTCGTCGTCGTCGTCGTCGTCGTCGTCGTCGTCGTCGTCGTCGTCGTCGTCGTCGTCGTCGTCGTCGTCGTCGTCGTCGTCGTCGTCGTCGTCGTCGTCGTCGTCGTCGTCGTCGTCGTCGTCGTCGTCGTCGTCGTCGTCGTCGCCGTCGTCGTCGTCGTCGTCGTCGTCGTCGTCGTCGTCGTCGTCGTCGTCGTCGTCGTCGTCGTCTACATTTTTACATTTTACATATTTACATGTTACATTTTAACATTTTTTATGATCAAGTCTTTCCCTTGCAACTGACCTGGTAGCCTCGTCTAGTATGAGGATGGATGGGATTTTCAGTAGAGCGCGGGCGATAGCTATCCTCTGTTTCTGGCCCCCAGACACGGTAACTCCTCTCTCCCCCAGAATGGTACTGTAGCCATCAGGGAACTGTCGGATAAAACTGTCAGCATTGGCCAGCCCAGCAGCCTCGTACACCTGTGACAAAGATTAATTAAATTAGTAATACCAAACTAGTGACAGGTAATACAAACAAAGTAACATAGAATCAAACCAGCTACCTTCTGATTACAGCAGTACTATAATCACTCAACCACCAAGCTGACATAAAAACTTTTACTCATACCAGTACTCATAACGTTTTTAATATGTTACATTTTAACAAGTTACCTTTAAGCATGTTACATTTTAAAAGGTTACAATTTTACATGTTACACTTTTACATGTTACATTTTAATATGTTACATTTTAACACGCTACATTTAAGCATGTTACATTTTAAAATGTTACATTTTAACACGTTACATTTTAACATGTTACATTTTAACTTCTTATATTTCCACATGTTACATTTTTACATGATACATTTTAACATGTTTTACGATCAAGTCATTCCCTTGCAACTGACCTGGTAGCCTCTTCTAGTATGAGGATGGATGGGATTTTCAGTAGAGCGCGGGCGATAGCTATCCTCTGTTTCTGGCCCCCAGACACGGTAACTCCTCTCTCCCCCAGAATGGTACTGTAGCCATCAGGGAACTGTCGGATAAAACTGTCAGCATTGGCCAGCCCAGCAGCCTCGTACACCTGTGACAAAGATTAATTAAATTAGTAATACCAAACTAGTGACAGGTAATACAAAAAAAGTAACATAGAATCAAACCAGCTACCTTCTGATTACAAGGCGAGTACAGCAGTACTATAATCACTCAACCACCAAGCTGACATAAAAATCGTCGTCGTCGTCGTCGTCGTCGTCGTCGTCGTCGTCGTCGTCGTCGTCGTCGTCGTCGTCGTCGTCGTCGTCGTCGTCGTCGTCGTCGTCGTCGTCGTCGTCGTCGTCGTCGTCGTCGTCGTCGTCGTCGTCGTCGTCGTCGTCGTCGTCGTCGTCGTCGTCGTCGTCGTCGTCGTCGTCGTCGTCGTCGTCGTCGTCGTCGTCGTCGTCGTCGTCGTCGTCGTCGTCGTCGTCGTCGTCGTCGTCGTCGTCGTCGTCGTCGTCGTCGTCGTCGTCGTCGTCGTCGACGTCGTCGTCGTCGTCGTCGTCGTCGTCGTCGTCGTCGTCGTCGTCGTCGTCGTCTACATTTACATTTACATTTTACATATTTACATGTTACATTTTAACATTTTTTATGATCAAGTCTTTCCCTTGCAACTGACCTGGTAGCCTCTTCTAGTATGAGGATGGATGGGATTTTCAGTAGAGCGCGGGCGATAGCTATCCTCTGTTTCTGGCCCCCAGACACGGTAACTCCTCTCTCCCCCAGAATGGTACTGTAGCCATCATGGAACTGTCGGATAAAACTGTCAGCATTGGCCAGCCCAGCAGCCTCGTACACCTGTGACAAAGATTAATTAAATTAGTAATACCAAACTAGTGACAGGTAATACAAACAAAGTAACATAGAATCAAACCAGCTACCTTCTGATTACAGCAGTACTATAATCACTCAACCACCAAGCTGACAAAAAAACTTTTACTCATACCAGTACTCATAACGTTTTTAATATGTTACATTTTAACAAGTTACCTTTAAGCATGTTACATTTTAAAAGGTTACAATTTTACATGTTACACTTTTACATGTTACATTTTAATATGTTACATTTTAACACGCTACATTTAAGCATGTTACATTTTAAAATGTTACATTTTAACACGTTACATTTTAACATGTTACATTTTAACTTCTTATATTTCCACATGTTACATTTTTACATGTTACATTTTAACATGTTTTACGATCAAGTCATTCCCTTGCAACTGACCTGGTAGCCTCTTCTAGTATGAGGATGGATGGGATTTTCAGTAGAGTGCGGGCGATAGCTATCCTCTGTTTCTGGCCCCCAGACACGGTAACTCCTCTCTCCCCCAGAATGGTACTGTAGCCATCAGGGAACTGTCGGATAAAACTGTCAGCATTGGCCAGCCCAGCAGCCTCGTACACCTGTGACAAAGATTAATTAAATTAGTAATACCAAACTAGTGACAGGTAATACAAACAAAGTAACATAGAATCAAACCAGCTACCTTCTGATTACAAGGCGAGTACAGCAGTACTATAATCACTCAACCACCAAGCTGACATAAAAATCGTCGTCGTCGTCGTCGTCGTCGTCGTCGTCGTCGTCGTCGTCGTCGTCGTCGTCGTCGTCGTCGTCGTCGTCGTCGTCGTCGTCGTCGTCGTCGTCGTCGTCGTCGTCGTCGTCGTCGTCGTCGTCGTCGTCGTCGTCGTCGTCGTCGTCGTCGTCGTCGTCGTCGTCGTCGTCGTCGTCGTCGTCGTCGTCGTCGTCGTCGTCGTCGTCGTCGTCGTCGTCGTCGTCGTCGTCGTCGTCGTCGTCGTCGTCGTCGTCGTCGTCGTCGTCGTCGTCGTCGTCGTCGTCGTCGTCGTCGTCGTCGTCGTCGTCGTCGTCGTCGTCGTCGTCGTCGTCGTCGTCGTCGTCGTCGTCGTCGTCGTCGTCGTCGTCGTCGTCGTCGTCGTCGTCGTCGTCGTCGTCGTCGTCGTCGTCGTCGTCGTCGTCGTCGTCGTCGTCGTCGTCGTCGTCGTCGTCGTCGTCGTCGTCGTCGTCGTCGTCGTCGTCGTCGTCGTCGTCGTCGTCGTCGTCGTCGTCGTCGTCGTCGTCGTCGTCGTCGTCGTCGTCGTCGTCGTCGTCGTCGTCTACATTTTTACATTTTACATATTTACATGTTACATTTTAACATTTTTTATGATCAAGTCTTTCCCTTGCAACTGACCTGGTAGCCTCGTCTAGTATGAGGATGGATGGGATTTTCAGTAGAGCGCGGGCGATAGCTATCCTCTGTTTCTGGCCCCCAGACACGGTAACTCCTCTCTCCCCCAGAATGGTACTGTAGCCATCAGGGAACTGTCGGATAAAACTGTCAGCATTGGCCAGCCCAGCAGCCTCGTACACCTGTGACAAAGATTAATTAAATTAGTAATACCAAACTAGTGACAGGTAATACAAACAAAGTAACATAGAATCAAACCAGCTACCTTCTGATTACAAGGCGAGTACAGCAGTACTATAATCACTCAACCACCAAGCTGACATAAAAATCGTCGTCGTCGTCGTCGTCGTCGTCGTCGTCGTCGTCGTCGTCGTCGTCGTCGTCGTCGTCGTCGTCGTCGTCGTCGTCGTCGTCGTCGTCGTCGTCGTCGTCGTCGTCGTCGTCGTCGTCGCCGTCGTCGTCGTCGTCGTCGTCGTCGTCGTCGTCGTCGTCGTCGTCGTCGTCGTCGTCGTCTACATTTTTACATTTTACATATTTACATGTTACATTTTAACATTTTTTATGATCAAGTCTTTCCCTTGCAACTGACCTGGTAGCCTCGTCTAGTATGAGGATGGATGGGATTTTCAGTAGAGCGCGGGCGATAGCTATCCTCTGTTTCTGGCCCCCAGACACGGTAACTCCTCTCTCCCCCAGAATGGTACTGTAGCCATCAGGGAACTGTCGGATAAAACTGTCAGCATTGGCCAGCCCAGCAGCCTCGTACACCTGTGACAAAGATTAATTAAATTAGTAATACCAAACTAGTGACAGGTAATACAAACAAAGTAACATAGAATCAAACCAGCTACCTTCTGATTACAGCAGTACTATAATCACTCAACCACCAAGCTGACATAAAAACTTTTACTCATACCAGTACTCATAACGTTTTTAATATGTTACATTTTAACAAGTTACCTTTAAGCATGTTACATTTTAAAAGGTTACAATTTTACATGTTACACTTTTACATGTTACATTTTAATATGTTACATTTTAACACGCTACATTTAAGCATGTTACATTTTAAAATGTTACATTTTAACACGTTACATTTTAACATGTTACATTTTAACTTCTTATATTTCCACATGTTACATTTTTACATGATACATTTTAACATGTTTTACGATCAAGTCATTCCCTTGCAACTGACCTGGTAGCCTCTTCTAGTATGAGGATGGATGGGATTTTCAGTAGAGCGCGGGCGATAGCTATCCTCTGTTTCTGGCCCCCAGACACGGTAACTCCTCTCTCCCCCAGAATGGTACTGTAGCCATCAGGGAACTGTCGGATAAAACTGTCAGCATTGGCCAGCCCAGCAGCCTCGTACACCTGTGACAAAGATTAATTAAATTAGTAATACCAAACTAGTGACAGGTAATACAAACAAAGTAACATAGAATCAAACCAGCTACCTTCTGATTACAAGGCGAGTACAGCAGTACTATAATCACTCAACCACCAAGCTGACATAAAAATCGTCGTCGTCGTCGTCGTCGTCGTCGTCGTCGTCGTCGTCGTCGTCGTCGTCGTCGTCGTCGTCGTCGTCGTCGTCGTCGTCGTCGTCGTCGTCGTCGTCGTCGTCGTCGTCGTCGTCGTCGTCGTCGTCGTCGTCGTCGTCGTCGTCGTCGTCGTCGTCGTCGTCGTCGTCGTCGTCGTCGTCGTCGTCGTCGTCGTCGTCGTCGTCGTCGTCGTCGTCGTCGTCGTCGTCGTCGTCGTCGTCGTCGTCGTCTACATTTTTACATTTTACATATTTACATGTTACATTTTAACATTTTTTATGATCAAGTCTTTCCCTTGCAACTGACCTGGTAGCCTCGTCTAGTATGAGGATGGATGGGATTTTCAGTAGAGCGCGGGCGATAGCTATCCTCTGTTTCTGGCCCCCAGACACGGTAACTCCTCTCTCCCCCAGAATGGTACTGTAGCCATCAGGGAACTGTCGGATAAAACTGTCAGCATTGGCCAGCCCAGCAGCCTCGTACACCTGTGACAAAGATTAATTAAATTAGTAATACCAAACTAGTGACAGGTAATACAAACAAAGTAACATAGAATCAAACCAGCTACCTTCTGATTACAGCAGTACTATAATCACTCAACCACCAAGCTGACATAAAAACTTTTACTCATACCAGTACTCATAACGTTTTTAATATGTTACATTTTAACAAGTTACCTTTAAGCATGTTACATTTTAAAAGGTTACAATTTTACATGTTACACTTTTACATGTTACATTTTAATATGTTACATTTTAACACGCTACATTTAAGCATGTTACATTTTAAAATGTTACATTTTAACACGTTACATTTTAACATGTTACATTTTAACTTCTTATATTTCCACATGTTACATTTTTACATGATACATTTTAACATGTTTTACGATCAAGTCATTCCCTTGCAACTGACCTGGTAGCCTCTTCTAGTATGAGGATGGATGGGATTTTCAGTAGAGCGCGGGCGATAGCTATCCTCTGTTTCTGGCCCCCAGACACGGTAACTTCTCTCTCCCCCAGAATGGTACTGTAGCCATCAGGGAACTGTCGGATAAAACTGTCAGCATTGGCCAGCCCAGCAGCCTCGTACACCTGTGACAAAGATTAATTAAATTAGTAATACCAAACTAGTGACAGGTAATACAAACAAAGTAACATAGAATCAAACCAGCTACCTTCTGATTACAAGGCGAGTACAGCAGTACTATAATCACTCAACCACCAAGCTGACATAAAAGTCGTCGTCGTCGTCGTCGTCGTCGTCGTCGTCGTCGTCGTCGTCGTCGTCGTCGTCGTCGTCGTCGTCGTCGTCGTCGTCGTCGTCGTCGTCGTCGTCGTCGTCGTCGTCGTCGTCGTCGTCGTCGTCGTCGTCGTCGTCGTCGTCGTCGTCGTCGTCGTCGTCGTCGTCGTCGTCGTCGTCGTCGTCGTCGTCGTCGTCGTCGTCGTCGTCGTCGTCGTCGTCGTCGTCGTCGTCGTCGTCGTCGTCGTCGTCGTCGTCGTCGTCGTCGTCGTCGTCGTCGTCGTCGTCGTCGTCGTCGTCGTCGTCGTCGTCGTCGTCGTCGTCGTCGTCGTCGTCGTCGTCGTCGTCGTCGTCGTCGTCGTCGTCGTCGTCGTCGTCGTCGTCGTCGTCGTCGTCGTCGTCGTCGTCGTCGTCGTCGTCGTCGTCGTCGTCGTCGTCGTCGTCGTCGTCGTCGTCGTCGTCGTCGTCGTCGTCGTCGTCGTCGTCGTCGTCGTCGTCGTCGTCGTCGTCGTCGTCGTCGTCGTCGTCGTCGTCGTCGTCGTCGTCGTCGTCGTCGTCGTCGTCGTCGTCGTCGTCGTCGTCGTCGTCGTCGTCGTCGTCGTCGTCGTCGTCGTCGTCGTCGTCGTCGTCGTCGTCGTCGTCGTCGTCGTCGTCGTCGTCGTCGTCGTCGTCGTCGTCGTCGTCGTCGTCGTCGTCGTCGTCGTCGTCGTCGTCGTCGTCGTCGTCGTCGTCGTCGTCGTCGTCGTCGTCGTCGTCGTCGTCGTCGACGTCGTCGTCGTCGTCGTCGTCGTCGTCGTCGTCGTCGTCGTCTACATTTACATTTACATTTTACATATTTACATGTTACATTTTAACATTTTTTATGATCAAGTCTTTCCCTTGCAACTGACCTGGTAGCCTCTTCTAGTATGAGGATGGATGGGATTTTCAGTAGAGCGCGGGCGATAGCTATCCTCTGTTTCTGGCCCCCAGACACGGTAACTCCTCTCTCCCCCAGAATGGTACTGTAGCCATCAGGGAACTGTCGGATAAAACTGTCAGCATTGGCCAGCCCAGCAGCCTCGTACACCTGTGACAAAGATTAATTAAATTAGTAATACCAAACTAGTGACAGGTAATACAAACAAAGTAACATACTCTTTGTTTGAAGTTCATTGTTGGTGATGGTGAGTTAATGTTGTTCAAAGGTTTATTGCGGACATTTTCCATCACGAATGTAAAAAAAAAAAAAGTTTTTTTTTTTTTTTTTTTTTTTTTTTACATTCGTGATGGAAAATGTCCGCAATAAACCTTTGAACAACAAAGTAACATAGAATCAAACCAGCTACCTTCTGATTACAGCAGTACTATAATCACTCAACCACCAAGCTGACAAAAAAACTTTTACTCATACCAGTACTCATAACGTTTTTAATATGTTACATTTTAACAAGTTACCTTTAAGCATGTTACATTTTAAAAGGTTACAATTTTACATGTTACACTTTTACATGTTACATTTTAATATGTTACATTTTAACACGCTACATTTAAGCATGTTACATTTTAAAATGTTACATTTTAACACGTTACATTTTAACATGTTACATTTTAACTTCTTATATTTCCACATGTTACATTTTTACATGTTACATTTTAACATGTTTTACGATCAAGTCATTCCCTTGCAACTGACCTGGTAGCCTCTTCTAGTATGAGGATGGATGGGATTTTCAGTAGAGCGCGGGCGATAGCTATCCTCTGTTTCTGGCCCCTCTGTTTCTGGCCCCCAGACACGGTAACTCCTCTCTCCCCCAGAATGGTACTGTAGCCATCAGGGAACTGTCGGATAAAACTGTCAGCATTGGCCCCAGCAGCCTCGTACACCTGTGACAAAGATTAATTAAATTAGTAATACCAAACTAGTGACAGGTAATACAAACAAAGTAACATAGAATCAAACCAGCTACCTTCTGATTACAGCAGTACTATAATCACTCAACCACCAAGCTGACATAAAAACTTTTACTCATACCAGTACTCATAACGTTTTTAATATGTTACATTTTAACAAGTTACCTTTAAGCATGTTACATTTTAAAAGGTTACAATTTTACATGTTACACTTTTACATGTTACATTTTAATATGTTACATTTTAACACGCTACATTTAAGCATGTTACATTTTAAAATGTTACATTTTAACACGTTACATTTTAACATGTTACATTTTAACTTCTTATATTTCCACATGTTACATTTTTACATGTTACATTTTAACATGTTTCCCTTGCAACTGACCTGGTAGCCTCTTCTAGTATGAGGATGGATGGGATTTTCAGTAGAGCGCGGGCGATAGCTATCCTCTGTTTCTGGCCCCCAGACACGGTAACTCCTCTCTCCCCCAGAATGGTACTGTAGCCATCAGGGAACTGTCGGATAAAACTGTCAGCATTGGCCAGCCCAGCAGCCTCGTACACCTGTGACAAAGATTAATTAAATTAGTAATACCAAACTAGTGACAGGTAATACAAACAAAGTAACATAGAATCAAACCAGCTACCTTCTGATTACAAGGCGAGTACAGCAGTACTATAATCACTCAACCACCAAGCTGACATAAAAATCGTCGTCGTCGTCGTCGTCGTCGTCGTCGTCGTCGTCGTCGTCGTCGTCGTCGTCGTCGTCGTCGTCGTCGTCGTCGTCGTCGTCGTCGTCGTCGTCGTCGTCGTCGTCGTCGTCGTCGTCGTCGTCGTCGTCGTCGTCGTCGTCGTCGTCGTCGTCGTCGTCGTCGTCGTCGTCGTCGTCGTCGTCGTCGTCGTCGTCGTCGTCGTCGTCGTCGTCGTCGTCGTCGTCGTCGTCGTCGTCGTCGTCGTCGTCGTCGTCGTCGTCGTCGTCGTCGTCGTCGTCGTCGTCGTCGTCGTCGTCGTCGTCGTCGTCGTCGTCGTCGTCGTCGTCGTCGTCGTCGTCGTCGTCGTCGTCGTCGTCGTCGTCGTCGTCGTCGTCGTCGTCGTCGTCGTCGTCGTCGTCGTCGTCGTCGTCGTCGTCGTCGTCGTCGTCGTCGTCGTCGTCGTCGTCGTCGTCGTCGTCGTCGTCGTCGTCGTCGTCGTCGTCGTCGTCGTCGTCGTCGTCGTCGTCGTCGTCGTCGTCGTCGTCGTCGTCGTCGTCTACATTTTTACATTTTACATATTTACATGTTACATTTTAACATTTTTTATGATCAAGTCTTTCCCTTGCAACTGACCTGGTAGCCTCGTCTAGTATGAGGATGGATGGGATTTTCAGTAGAGCGCGGGCGATAGCTATCCTCTGTTTCTGGCCCCCAGACACGGTAACTCCTCTCTCCCCCAGAATGGTACTGTAGCCATCAGGGAACTGTCGGATAAAACTGTCAGCATTGGCCAGCCCAGCAGCCTCGTACACCTGTGACAAAGATTAATTAAATTAGTAATACCAAACTAGTGACAGGTAATACAAACAAAGTAACATAGAATCAAACCAGCTACCTTCTGATTACAAGGCGAGTACAGCAGTACTATAATCACTCAACCACCAAGCTGACATAAAAATCGTCGTCGTCGTCGTCGTCGTCGTCGTCGTCGTCGTCGTCGTCGTCGTCGTCGTCGTCGTCGTCGTCGTCGTCGTCGTCGTCGTCGTCGTCGTCGTCGTCGCCGTCGTCGTCGTCGTCGTCGTCGTCGTCGTCGTCGTCGTCGTCGTCGTCGTCGTCGTCGTCGTCTACATTTTTACATTTTACATATTTACATGTTACATTTTAACATTTTTTATGATCAAGTCTTTCCCTTGCAACTGACCTGGTAGCCTCGTCTAGTATGAGGATGGATGGGATTTTCAGTAGAGCGCGGGCGATAGCTATCCTCTGTTTCTGGCCCCCAGACACGGTAACTCCTCTCTCCCCCATCTCCCCCAGAATGGTACTGTAGCCATCAGGGAACTGTCGGATAAAACTGTCAGCATTGGCCAGCCCAGCAGCCTCGTACACCTGTGACAAAGATTAATTAAATTAGTAATACCAAACTAGTGACAGGTAATACAAACAAAGTAACATAGAATCAAACCAGCTACCTTCTGATTACAGCAGTACTATAATCACTCAACCACCAAGCTGACATAAAAACTTTTACTCATACCAGTACTCATAACGTTTTTAATATGTTACATTTTAACAAGTTACCTTTAAGCATGTTACATTTTAAAAGGTTACAATTTTACATGTTACACTTTTACATGTTACATTTTAATATGTTACATTTTAACACGCTACATTTAAGCATGTTACATTTTAAAATGTTACATTTTAACACGTTACATTTTAACATGTTACATTTTAACTTCTTATATTTCCACATGTTACATTTTTACATGATACATTTTAACATGTTTTACGATCAAGTCATTCCCTTGCAACTGACCTGGTAGCCTCTTCTAGTATGAGGATGGATGGGATTTTCAGTAGAGCGCGGGCGATAGCTATCCTCTGTTTCTGGCCCCCAGACACGGTAACTCCTCTCTCCCCCAGAATGGTACTGTAGCCATCAGGGAACTGTCGGATAAAACTGTCAGCATTGGCCAGCCCAGCAGCCTCGTACACCTGTGACAAAGATTAATTAAATTAGTAATACCAAACTAGTGACAGGTAATACAAACAAAGTAACATAGAATCAAACCAGCTACCTTCTGATTACAAGGCGAGTACAGCAGTACTATAATCACTCAACCACCAAGCTGACATAAAAATCGTCGTCGTCGTCGTCGTCGTCGTCGTCGTCGTCGTCGTCGTCGTCGTCGTCGTCGTCGTCGTCGTCGTCGTCGTCGTCGTCGTCGTCGTCGTCGTCGTCGTCGTCGTCGTCGTCGTCGTCGTCGTCGTCGTCGTCGTCGTCGTCGTCGTCGTCGTCGTCGTCGTCGTCGTCGTCGTCGTCGTCGTCGTCGTCGTCGTCGTCGTCGTCGTCGTCGTCGTCGTCGTCGTCGTCGTCGTCGTCGTCGTCGTCGTCGTCGTCGTCGTCGTCGTCGTCGTCGTCGTCGTCGTCGTCGTCGTCGTCGTCGTCGTCGTCGTCGTCGTCGTCGTCGTCGTCGTCGTCGTCGTCGTCGTCGTCGTCTACATTTTTACATTTTACATATTTACATGTTACATTTTAACATTTTTTATGATCAAGTCTTTCCCTTGCAACTGACCTGGTAGCCTCGTCTAGTATGAGGATGGATGGGATTTTCAGTAGAGCGCGGGCGATAGCTATCCTCTGTTTCTGGCCCCCAGACACGGTAACTCCTCTCTCCCCCAGAATGGTACTGTAGCCATCAGGGAACTGTCGGATAAAACTGTCAGCATTGGCCAGCCCAGCAGCCTCGTACACCTGTGACAAAGATTAATTAAATTAGTAATACCAAACTAGTGACAGGTAATACAAACAAAGTAACATAGAATCAAACCAGCTACCTTCTGATTACAGCAGTACTATAATCACTCAACCACCAAGCTGACATAAAAACTTTTACTCATACCAGTACTCATAACGTTTTTAATATGTTACATTTTAACAAGTTACCTTTAAGCATGTTACATTTTAAAAGGTTACAATTTTACATGTTACACTTTTACATGTTACATTTTAATATGTTACATTTTAACACGCTACATTTAAGCATGTTACATTTTAAAATGTTACATTTTAACACGTTACATTTTAACATGTTACATTTTAACTTCTTATATTTCCACATGTTACATTTTTACATGATACATTTTAACATGTTTTACGATCAAGTCATTCCCTTGCAACTGACCTGGTAGCCTCTTCTAGTATGAGGATGGATGGGATTTTCAGTAGAGCGCGGGCGATAGCTATCCTCTGTTTCTGGCCCCCAGACACGGTAACTCCTCTCTCCCCCAGAATGGTACTGTAGCCATCAGGGAACTGTCGGATAAAACTGTCAGCATTGGCCAGCCCAGCAGCCTCGTACACCTGTGACAAAGATTAATTAAATTAGTAATACCAAACTAGTGACAGGTAATACAAACAAAGTAACATAGAATCAAACCAGCTACCTTCTGATTACAAGGCGAGTACAGCAGTACTATAATCACTCAACCACCAAGCTGACATAAAAGTCGTCGTCGTCGTCGTCGTCGTCGTCGTCGTCGTCGTCGTCGTCGTCGTCGTCGTCGTCGTCGTCGTCGTCGTCGTCGTCGTCGTCGTCGTCGTCGTCGTCGTCGTCGTCGTCGTCGTCGTCGTCGTCGTCGTCGTCGTCGTCGTCGTCGTCGTCGTCGTCGTCGTCGTCGTCGTCGTCGTCGTCGTCGTCGTCGTCGTCGTCGTCGTCGTCGTCGTCGTCGTCGTCGTCGTCGTCGTCGTCGTCGTCGTCGTCGTCGTCGTCGTCGTCGTCGTCGTCGTCGTCGTCGTCGTCGTCGTCGTCGTCGTCGTCGTCGTCGTCGTCGTCGTCGTCGTCGTCGTCGTCGTCGTCGTCGTCGTCGTCGTCGTCGTCGTCGTCGTCGTCGTCGTCGTCGTCGTCGTCGTCGTCGTCGTCGTCGTCGTCGTCGTCGTCGTCGTCGTCGTCGTCGTCGTCGTCGTCGTCGTCGTCGTCGTCGTCGTCGTCGTCGTCGTCGTCGTCGTCGTCGTCGTCGTCGTCGTCGTCGTCGTCGTCGTCGTCGTCGTCGTCGTCGTCGTCGTCGTCGTCGTCGTCGTCGTCGTCGTCGTCGTCGTCGTCGTCGTCGTCGTCGTCGTCGTCGTCGTCGTCGTCGTCGTCGTCGTCGTCGTCGTCGTCGTCGTCGTCGTCGTCGTCGTCGTCGTCGTCGTCGTCGTCGTCGTCGTCGTCGTCGTCGTCGTCGTCGTCGTCGTCGTCGTCGTCGTCGTCGTCGTCGTCGTCGTCGTCGTCGTCGTCGTCGTCGTCGTCGTCGTCGTCGTCGTCGTCGTCGTCGTCGTCGTCGTCGTCGTCGTCGTCGTCGTCGTCGTCGTCGTCGTCGTCGTCGTCGTCGTCGTCGTCGTCGTCGTCGTCGTCGTCGTCGTCGTCGTCGTCGTCGTCGTCGTCGTCGTCGTCGTCGTCGTCGTCGTCGTCGTCGTCGTCGTCGTCGTCGTCGTCGTCGTCGTCGTCGTCGTCGTCGTCGTCGTCGTCGTCGTCGTCGTCGTCGTCGACGTCGTCGTCGTCGTCGTCGTCGTCGTCGTCGTCGTCGTCGTCGTCGTCGTCGTCGTCTACATTTACATTTACATCTTACATATTTACATGTTACATTTTAACATTTTTTATGATCAAGTCTTTCCCTTGCAACTGACCTGGTAGCCTCTTCTAGTATGAGGATGGATGGGATTTTCAGTAGAGCGCGGGCGATAGCTATCCTCTGTTTCTGGCCCCCAGACACGGTAACTCCTCTCTCCCCCAGAATGGTACTGTAGCCATCAGGGAACTGTCGGATAAAACTGTCAGCATTGGCCAGCCCAGCAGCCTCGTACACCTGTGACAAAGATTAATTAAATTAGTAATACCAAACTAGTGACAGGTAATACAAACAAAGTAACATAGAATCAAACCAGCTACCTTCTGATTACAGCAGTACTATAATCACTCAACCACCAAGCTGACAAAAAAACTTTTACTCATACCAGTACTCATAACGTTTTTAATATGTTACATTTTAACAAGTTACCTTTAAGCATGTTACATTTTAAAAGGTTACAATTTTACATGTTACACTTTTACATGTTACATTTTAATATGTTACATTTTAACACGCTACATTTAAGCATGTTACATTTTAAAATGTTACATTTTAACACGTTACATTTTAACATGTTACA